>NC_043967.1:30259244-30614244 GCF_902148855.1 Sphaeramia orbicularis
TTTTCAGTTTGTTCACATTATTCACATTGTTTGAAAGGACAGTTTGTGGATGCAGACATTTTCATAATGTAATTTTACTTTTTTTTCACCATAAAACATAGAGAAAAGTTTGATGTTGACATTATTTATATATCATTATATTCTAATTTTACTGGTTCGGCCCACTTCAAATCAAATTTAGCTGAATGTGGCCCATGAACTAAAATGAGTTTGACACCCCTGGTTTAGTTTGCCACTTCTTCAGCCCCTCTGAGTTTGCAGGTCTACTATATTCATTTATCTGAGTTATTCTTCTAAAATAACAAATTAAATAACTTAATAGCAGCATTTTTTCTTGCAACCCACAAAATTGGTCTCTGTAGGGTGTAAATAATCTAAAAAATCTAATCCATATTTCTGATATGAGTAAAACAATCTCTCCCGACTAAACAGAGGAAGTTGTTTTATAGGCTGAATGTGGATCATCTGCCTCAGATGTATTTCCACTGCCACACTTTGTGATTTGAGCTGATAATGTGTAAGTTTTTAACACAAGTGCTGCTAATGTGTCATTGTGTTTCAGTGTTAACATGAGCTGGAAATCAGGCAACTTCAACAGGAAAGCAGGGGTGATAATAAACAGTGTGTGGAACAATGATGCAATGTATGTTCATAAACATTAGCAAAGTAAAGCCACATTTGCATAAAGGCCTTTATATGCAAATGAGCATCAGTCCACACTTGCCTCTCTGAAGCCATGCTAATTTCACCTCCTCTGAGACCTTACAAGACTACAAATCTCAAACTCACGGCCATTAGACGACTTCTAATGCTCCATGCATCAGCACAGTGCTTTAAAGGAGAAAGACTGCACGGGGCTGAGCTGTTTGTTCTCAGTTTATTAAAGAAAACCCACTTCTTTCATCAGATTCACAGATAAACAAGGTCACAGAGATAGGCTGTTTGTATTGCTCTAAGTTAGAATATAATTGGCAGTGTTTAAAATTGCAGTGTAATTAGCATTTAGCGTGTCTAATAGGAGTCCCACAGGAGACTGTACAGGAAGTCCCATGCAGATTTCTACACATTCGCACTTGCATATTCCTAATTTTGATTGATAACACCTCTTTGTAAACCTTCTGCTCCCCATCAGTTGTCGCTGCTACGTATATCAAGCTTTTGCCCCGAGCGTGTCATCTGTGCAAAATAGTGATATAAATATCAAAGAGAAGTAGAAAGAAAAGATTATGTTATGTATTTGAGAGTTACATTCATAAGGCAGTAACTGGTGTTAGCTAGTGTAACGTGAGGGTTTCGTTGGTGGTTAATAGTTCATTCTTGATAAAATGAGACTGCAGGATGGAGACGGATTTCTTCATACAACAGCGCTTTACTTTTCATGTGCCGTGACAGCCACAACACTTCCTGAAACAACAACTCACATGATTGAACCAGCCAATCAGGAACTAACACTACCTAGACCGGTAAATGTAAATGATTTAGAAAAAGGCACATTCAACACATTATTTTAGCTGCTTATATAAAACAAATGGAAATAATTAAATGTGTATATGTGTAAATAATAATTCTGCAAGATAAATGTAAATAGTTATTTGTGTAAACACTGTCAATAGATTTTTTTTAACAAATACCTGAGTTAACTTTTTGACCTCCTGTTCCCAAAATGCAATTACATCTATTCTGGGTCAGTGGCAGTCTATAAGCCTATTTTGGTATGAATTCAGCTAATACTTTTGCTGCTAGAGTGTTAACAAACAAACAAACAAACAAACAAACAAATAAATCAAAAACAATACCCCTTGCCCCTCCTTCAGGGGGCGGGGTAACTAGTAAATAATTTAAGTTTATACTTCTTCCTACTCCTTTTCGACCATGCAAAATTCAGACTTGTATGTGCTTGAAGATAGATTCCGTCCATTTAAATGTTATTTTTTTATGTCTTAATTTGCTTTGTTTTGTCTTATTTTCTTTGCATGTTCGAAATAAAATAAAAAATAAAAAATAAATAAAATGGCAAGTCACTTATTGTCACATATTGAACATAGCACAGAAAAACCAAACTGTTTCAAAGTTGCTGATTGGTTGAAAATTCATATTACAGCATTCACTGACCAGTGTTGAAATCTGCCGAATTAAGTTACTAGAGAGAGAAAAAAAAGAGAGGGGGGGTTCACTGAAAGGGTGTAAATGTCAGCAAATCTAGCAAGAAAATCACCACCTCAATACAAATAAATAAATAAATTAATAATAATAATAATAATAATAATAATAATAATAGCTTTATTTATATAGCACCTTTAAAAACAAAAATGAAAATGGCTGCTTGTATGTTATATTTTATTTTTAACTAAAGAAGTTGTGTAGACTGTTAGGTTTTAATATCGTATACACTGTTGGAGAAACACCAGAAACATCAATTTCAACACACAGACATAATATTATACTTGTTCACAACTGTGTGCAACGCTAGTTAACGTAGAACAAACAAGAGAGTTTGGATGAATTAAATATTAGATTATGAATGTATTCCAGTCTTATCTGTTTACGTGTATTTCAGAACTATTCTCCCAGAAATTTTCCATTAATAACTCTCTTTGAAACATAATTTATATTTCAATGAACATTTTGTCCTTCATTCTCAAACGGATGCATACACAACATGATTTCTTAATCCATTTATATATGTGTACATGGTTAATGAGGAACCTCCAAAGTTCCCACTAACATCGTCCACACTTTTAAACCCCATCAGATCACTGTCCTTGTAAAGTATCCCTTTTTTTTGCATCATAAAAATGGAAATTATGACACCTACTCTAACCATTAAAGGGTACAACTATTCTTAAGGTGACCTCCAAAGCATTTTTTTTCTCCTACATTTAACCTTTCCTAAGCAGTTTTACCTTTTTTCCGGTGAAAATCAGGTATTTTCCTATATTTCATTCACTGATCATGTAGATGTTCATCAAAGCTCTGAATAAATTCAAAAGTTATTATATCAAATCAGAGAAAACTGAAGAAGAAGTGACTTTTTCAGCAAAATATAGCATCAACTGAACTTTAAAAATAAGTATTTACAACCATCATGAACCAAACTGTGTATTTTACTGGTGAATCAATGTTGCAGAAGATGACAGAGTTTCTACGTTCACTACAAAGCCTCAGAACGTCCACATGGATCATATCTGATGATGATGAAAACCTGAGAAACTGTATTTTACTTGAATTTTTTACATGTATTGATAGGATTAGTGGTTACAAAGTTTTGAACATTTTAGATCAGTAGATGTTTTTGATTGCTCCCGTTGGTTCAGGAGTTGAAGGGTTAAATTTTAACTCTACCTTCAGACTTTTAGGGTCATAATAACCCTTTAACTCCTGACATGTCTGTAGTGAGCGTTCTTAATGTATGATTTATTTTAAATATTCAAAAATATTCAACCTAGGCTCCAGTGACCCCCGTGACCCTAGTGAGGATAAAGCAGGTTCAGAAAATGGATGAATGAAATATTCAACTGTTTAAGCAATAAGAAAAAATTCCAAACATGCTGATAGAATAGACCTTGTTCTTTTCATAGACATCTGAGCATGCTCAGTACACCCCCTGCCATCTGTGGAATGGGGGGCAAAACACAGAGCAGTGAGTGAGACTGACTCATTATAAAAATAGATGGTTTGGGATTTTTTTTTTTTTTTTTTTTTTTTTACTGTTGTTTGCAGTATTGTGGTGTTGGTATTCCCTTTTTTATTGTGTTTTTGCTGAGTTTTGAACGTGTAACTGGTTCTCTTTTTTTTTTTTGTTTTTTTACGCCTTGTTTTTTTGTTCTTTTTTTATTTTTACTGTTGTTTGCAGTGTTGTGGTGATTTCCCTTTATTTTTTATTGTGTTTTTGCCGAGTTTTGAACGTGTAACTGCTTTTTGGAGTTCAACCAGGTGCCAAAAAGCAGCTGAACTCATTTAGAAAAACAGAGTCCCAAAACAAAAACTACTGGGCCAAAATTCAAATACTTGTTGTTCAGTGTGTTCCAGTTCACGTTCAACATCCTAAATCTCTTACTGATGTAAATTCTGAGAGCCTTATTTTGTAAAAGCCTGTCAAACTTCAGTTCCTCTCTATCTTTTTCTGTTATTCCACCTGTTTTGACCCTAAAACACACAGTAAAGCAAACCCACTGAAGAAAAGGAATACAAACACATACTCACAGCAGCTTTTATGACACTGAAACAGATACAAATTCACAGCAGAAATAAAGGGTTAATGCTAATTTAACATTTTGACTTGTTTTAAAGCAGTGGTTCCCAACCTTTTTTGGCTTGTGACCCCATTTTATTTTAACATCACAAATTTCTGCCGACCCCAGACATTAAAAACTGAGCCTTTTTTTATTTTTTTATTTTTTTTGCTAAAACAAATTTCTTTTTCATCATTTAATAGTTTGCTATATTATGTTCCAAATAAATGTTAATTTTAGTCAACATTTAGTCTATATAATGTATATTATTGTAGATAGAGGCAGAAAAGCCAGGTGTAGATTACTGCACAAAGTGAGAATTTTATTTTCCTTTGTCAGGATATGTACAGTCAGTCCAGCTTGTATTTACAAGGCTGACAATTAATACTGAACAAACAAGAACTCAAACTATGAATTATGAAAGAGCTGCAGCATCTGAAACTGACCACAATGAACATTTGACAGATAAACAGAACCACAGTGCTTCAGTTTCAGACTCACAATTTGTCATGTCTGTTATGTATTATGATTGTCTCTCTCAACTTACCATATATTTTTTATTAGTGAGTTTCTATTTTTCTTTTTATCAATTACTAGAAATTTCAGGTGACCCCATTTGAATTCCAGGTGACCCCTTGTGGGGTACCGACCTCAAGGTTGAAATACACTGATCTAAAGCCTCTACAGACAGCCTACATCAGGGGTGTCAAACTCATTTTAGTTCAGGGGCCATATTCAGCTAAATTTGATCTGAAGTGGGCCGGACCAGAAAAATAATAACATAATAACCTATAAATAATGAAAACTCCAAGTTTTTGTCTTTGTTTTAGTATAAAAAAGCCATTAAATTATGAAAATGCTTACTTTTATAAACTATCCAAAAGAAACGCCCTGAAAAACTGAAATTTGAATTTAAAAAACGAAAGAAAATTTAGTTCAATTTTAACAATATTATTCCTCCACTTCTCATTTCTGCATGTGCATTATGAATCAGATCTACAAAGACACTAAACACTGAGGAACAGGCAGAAAAATTGTTAAAATTGTGCCAGATTTTCTTTAGACATTTCAGGTTGTTCATATTTGTTCAGGTTATTCACATTTTAGCGTTACAGGATAGGTTGTAAATATTTTCATAATTTAACGTTATTTTTTGCACTAAAACAAAAAAAAAAAAAGTTGTTAATTCTAGATTTTTTTTGGCTTAATTCAAGATTTTTTTTACGTAATTGAATTTTTTTTTTTTTTTTTTTTTTTTTTTTTGGCTTAATTCAAGATTTTTTTTTTTAACTTAATTGAAGATTTTTTTTGGACTTAATTCAAGATTTGTTTTTTTTACTTAATTGAAGTTTTTTTTTTTTTTTTATTGCTTAATTCAAGGTTTTTTTTTTACTTAATTGAAGATTTTTTTACTTAATTGAAGGGTTTTTTTTGGTTTTTTTTTTTGCTTGATTCAAGATTTTTTTGTTAATTGAAGCTATTTTTTTTTTTTTTTTCTTTTTGCTTAATTCAATTCAAGACTGTGGAATTTTTGCACTTGGCAAAAACATCCCAGGGGCCGAACTGGACCCTTTGGGGGGCCGCATTTGGCCCCTGGGCTCCATGTTTCACACCCCTGGCCTATGTTGTTAATGTAGCATCGGTCAGTGTTTATTCCTAGTGAAGGGCTAATTCTCTTTACTTTCATTTGTACTAGAACCCAAAAGAAGCAATGGGGAGTTATCAGGGAACATTTGTACAACTTAAAGCCTCAAATAGCTTCTGTAAACCCAGCATCTTCCACTGTCCCAGTTGGCCAGAAAATTAGAAAACTCTTTTTCACTAACAAGCTGAACTCGAGTGTTGAAATAAAAATGCCCTGTTAAGCAACCTTAGTGTTTTTCTGTTGGTGTTTCAGATAAGTTAACAGCTTTTTAAAGGAAGCTCAGTCAGTGCAAAAAGCTCACACAACATTTTACCAAACCACAAGGTCAGCCGCCTTTTGATTTCCAACAGAAGAACTTGACTTTGCGTCCACCTTGATTACAGTGCAGGTTCGACTCAGTTCTGTGTTACACGGCCACAAAGATCACTATCTAACGGTTGCTATTTTGTGCTGAAGCTTCCTGCAACACACACTTGTTTACCAAGAAATTAACCCATGAAGACCCAAACAGCCACCATCGACCAAAAACATCTGCAGATCTAAACTGTTTAATACCTGCTGATCCACTAATCCTGTCAATCCATGTAAATAATTGGTGTAAAATACAGTTTGTCATCGTTTCATGGTCATCAGATATGATCCATTTGGACGTTCAGGGGCTCTGTAGTTACCGTGGAAACACCGTCATCCTCTACAACATAGATTCACCAGTAAAATCCATGGAGTTGGATCAATGACAGTGAATGGACACACTTGGTTTGCATTCAGTTATTGATATCTTCATTGAAAAAGTCACTTTTTCTTCAGTTTTCTCTGTTTCTGATACAATAACCCTCAATTTTAATCTGAGCTTTTATGAATATCTACATGATCAGTGAATTAAATACAGAAAAATACATGATTTTCACTGACAAAATACAAAATACAGAGGAGAGTACTGCAATGAATGGTGATAAATCACTTAAGAAAGGTTAAATCTAGAGAAAAATTAATTTGGGAACTGATACAAAAGTAGTACTGGGTCATAATCAGTAAAACAATACAATGTAGATGGATAGTGGATGGAGACACTTGGTTTATGTTCAGTTAATGATATATTTTGCTGAAAAAGTCACTTTTCTTCAGTTTTCTCAGTTTCTGATATTTGTTCATTTCTGATACATTTCAGCACTCAATTATAATCTGAGCTTTTATGAACATCTGCACTGGAAATTTGACTAAAATTTCTTCATGTTGAAGAAAATTTGAGTCAGATAACATTTGGTCCCTCTCTAAAAGGAGTTAAAATAACGTTTTGGGTAGAGCTCTCCAAACTCAGTATAAAGCTAAATGTACTCTTTCTGAGGAAAATACTTTTTACTCAGGAAAAAATGCTCAGCAATTTTTCCTGGGTACATGACCAGTGAATTAAATACAGGAAAATACCAGATTTTTACTGTAAAAACACAAAATACAAAGGATAAGCATGATAATTAAAGTACATAATCAGTCAAATAAATGTAGGAAAATATCAGATTTTCACTGAAAAAATGCAAAATGGAGAGGATAATATATGATAAATGGTGATAAATCACTTAAGAAAGGTTATAGAGCCAAAAAAAAAAAAAAAAACCCAAAACATTGATTCACCAGTAAAACCCATAAAGTTTGACAAATAACAGTGGATGGAGACACTTGATTTATATTCAGTTAATGATATATTTTGCTGGAAAAAATCACTTTTTCTTCAGTTTTCTCGGTTTCTGATATAATAACCCTCAATTATAACTTGAGCTTTTATGAACATACACATGACCAGTGAATTAAGTATAGGAAAATACCTGATTTTTACTGTAAAAACACAAAATACAGAGGATAATATTATTTTAAATGGTGATGAATCATTTAAGAAAAGTTAAATATGAAGAAAAAAAAAAAACTATTTTGGAACGGCGACATAAGTAGCACTGGGTCTTTATGGGTTAAAGATATAACCAAACAATACATGTATAAATTAATGATGCACAGTTCTGAACTGGAAAAACAATACAATTACATTTTGGCTAAAATTTACTTAGGGGGTCAAATGAGTGGGTATTTTTGTCCAAAAAAAAAAAGTTATAAGAAATGCATAGAACTGTGTTGAAATAATGCTAATACATTTGTGCACAGACTACTGATATTATTTGACAGTGGAAGCTATATTTTCAGAAATATTGGATTTTTGAATAGCACGTGTATGTGAAAACTTTTGCTGGTGGACAGACGTGACATTACCCATGATGCTCTGGTCAGTACCAGTACTTTATTAGTAATAAACTTATATACTTACTATTGCTAATTCTCCTCTTATTCATAAATGTTAGTATCGTGGATCTAAAACAATAACAGCTGACACAAAAACACAAAATGTGGCAGTGGACGGATGTGACATGGTTGTTACAGATCCCATCATACTGATGCTCGGCAGCCATGTCACCGTTTCCACAAATGACCCCTGTGCAAAAACTAGGATCAGAATTATTTATTGTATAGTTTATCATCATACTAAAGAGTAAATAACAATATAGAACTGTAATTTCTTTATAAAAATGCTTATTATTAGAAAACTGTTGATTTAAAAAGTGACGTGTGACATTCTTCATGTATGTATTGGTGTAACATAAGCAGGATGGATCAGCACCATACTCCATATTGCAACCTGTAAAAATAAAACATGTGATATGTAGGATAGAATCTTGTAAGAAAAATTGGGGAATCTAAAAGAATAGAATATTTGTTTTTTCAGGTAAATTCAGTTCAAATATAACTTGGCCATTTGTGACATGAAAATATAGCATTAATTGTGATGAAATTGGACATTTTTGAGCTGAAAACATAGTTCATATGACCATCAACATGTTGAACAGAACTGAAATCCTGTAAATTTGCATAACTTGCATTTACCAACACAAAGTTCCTTTAGGGATTCACTTCTATTGATTTCTTATGCACAAAGACATAAATAAGACCTCTAAGCAAATTTTAGCTGATTTACGTCTTCCATTTGTGTGCTATACAGGGTATGTTTTATACACTAAACATTTAAAAACTCTAGAAAAGCACTGACACATCCATCTTGGAACAAGCACAAACACCATTTTTTTTTGCATCTACATTTTCTTTAATAGACAGGAAAGCAATTCAGCCACAAGACATGCTGGGTTTTGAGTAATGGACGTGACTCACTTTTTCTCGACTGGAGGGAACTTGCCCTCCACCCTCGCTGTTCCTCTCTTTCCACCTACACAATCTAACCTGCTGCTGAATGCATCAAATTCATGGCTGCTGTTGTTGTACTGAGCCGTTGTGGCCATCGGAGTGGAAGTAGTGGAGGCAGGTTCACTCCAAATATTACAAATTACATCATAGAGAACTGGGATGCAGTGGACGCTTTGTATTGGTCATATCACTCCTTATCTCTGTAATAGTATCTTTTATTGCTTTAAGATCATATGTAGAAAAAGGATATGTGCCACCTGATCCATCTAAACTCATCCCGGCGACGCGCACCATTTCACCTTCGGGTGATTCGCACTATCTTTTCCAATCATACGCCACGGGAAAACATACAGACTGGTTTAAAAAAAAAAACAAAAAACTCTTTCATCTAAAAATATTTGCTTGTGTTTGTGTCAGGACTCGAGGAGGCGTCCCCCCCCTCCATGCCGCCGTGCCCCGAGGAGCAGCACCCAGAGGAGCCCCGCCCATCCGTGCTCCATCTTCCAGAGGGAGGGGGGTGCAGAGAGCCAGAGGTGCCCCCCCAACCGCTGGATACCGGCCAGCTCCTCCTATAGTGCAGGACACATATGGAGAATATGTGAGTGTATTTAAAACCTCCTTCAGAAGCAGTTCCATTAATTATATGAGCTCTTTGTTAAACAACAGTCTGATTTGGTGCTTTGCTCTGACTTGTTTGCGCTGGACGGACATTTGAAGGACGTTGTACCTGGTCATGGGAGATTGTTTTAAAGACCCAAGATATTATGGCCTGGCATTGCACATTATACCTGAATAGAGAACAGGTTGAAAGAGACTCCCAAAACAACGGGTATCAGGGGTGTTGAATACGTCATTCGTGAAGGTAGTGTAGATAGATCACATGGCATATAAAAAAAAATACGACCAATGGCCCTGTGGCTTAAATCAAATTAAAAGCTTTGGGAAATGTATCCAGATCCCATTTATTATCACCCAGTTCTGTGTATTTATTATATTACAGAAATAGCCCATGTTTTGGTCATATTCCAATCAGATCTGTAAAAAATTCTAATTCCAACTTGATATCATGGATACTTACTGATTTATTGTATCAATCCACTTCCTATCTGTTATAATGGGAAAATTTGTCAAACTTGCACCAAATCCAGAATCAGATCCAGACCGAAATAATCTCATTACCTTGTGTTGACATCATACAGAAGCTGTATACCAAGTTTGAAGTCAATCAGAACTGGAGTTTCAGAGAAGAAGACGATTGAAATTTTTTCCCCATAAGAGCCCATGTTAAATTTTCCGTAAGTTCCGGATCCAGAAGAAGATCCTGATCAGCATGTGGACATTATGTTTTGGTCATCTCCCCATCAGGGCTGGACTGTAGAAATTTACACTGGATATCATTTATATTTACTGAGTTATTGCATCGATCCACTTCCTATCTCTTATAATGGGGACATTTTTCAAAGTCACACCAAATCCAGAATCAGATCTGGATCCAAATAATTTCACTAACTTTTGTTGACATCATTATAAACAAGCTGTATACCAAGTTTGAAGTCAGTTGGAATTGTAGTTTCGGAGAAGAAGACGATTGAAATTTTTGTAACGGATGACAGACAATGACGCTGGACGCCATGATGACAATAGCTTACGGCCTTTGGTAAGCTAAATAAAACTAGAAAAGCACTCGGAGAGCACAGACCTTCACCAAGGCAGATCAAGGCTAACACCCCCCACACCCCAACAAAATGTTATCATTTGTTCCTTGTGCCAGTATCAACAATTCCTGAAAATCTGTCCATAACTTTTTGAGTTATCTTGTTAACAGACAAACAGACAAACCCTGATGAAAACAAAACCTCCACCGTTACACTTGGTGGAGGTAATAAAGTAGAAATTAGCCTATGGGCAAAATGACAATGTTGCTGTTGCTCCTGCCAGGTTTCAAACCCCAACCTCCCATATCAAAGTCAATAGTGTTACCTATAGCTATCCACTGATGTTTATATTAATATATAGTGCACAGCAAGAAAAGCCTATACAAAAATAAGAACATTGAACTCATTATTGGGTTAAAATCTTGGGAGTCTTATTTCAAGTTAAATTATCTGCCAATGCAGGAAGAGATTGCACTTATCAAGATTTCTTAAAATTAAGAAGACATTATCGAAGGATTATAGAATTCTCAAATTCTTATTTTGAGCAGAATATACTTGTTTCACGTCTATATATATATATTGAGTTATTAAACGTCCATAAGAACACATGGATACTTCTATGAAACTGGTCCCTATAAACAGGACATGGGCTAAAAATTCAAATCAGATGCAGACTAATGTTATGAAGCAAATCTGGAAGCACTTTGGGTCTATTTTGAAAATAAATATTTACTGAGATAAAAGAAAGTATTTTTCAGATAAAACACATTTTTATATTATTTTCTATTATATTTAATACAAAATTCTGCATGTGACATGGTAAAATGGACACAAAAATTACACACTATTATTTTATTCAAATATCTCTTCATTCCCTCACAGGTACATTTTGGGAATTGAGCTAATTATGCAAGGCAGAGTGTTTGACAAAAATGACCGCTGTTGCAAAATCTTTTGTGATTAATATGCATGTAACTGGACAGGTTCTGTATGGAACGCAGGTGGACACGATGGCTTACTCACAAAACCTGGAATGAGACTGCCGATTCATGAAAAACCCACATTTCTGGATTAGAAAAACCACTAGGATCGACACATTTAACACAGTGTCTTTATTTATAGTGGTATATCAGACCATTTCAAGCCATGTTTTCCAGATCTAATGCACTGACACTGAGGTAGCTTTTCCTGTCCCAATTTTGGTCCTATTTTTTGCCCTAATATTTTATTAAAAATGTATTAATTTTGGGATGACTCAGAGCAAGAGTATAATTTTTTTTTGCATTTATCTGAGGTCATCATTAGGTACATCCTGGGGGGAAATATGTCTAAATTTCTCTTTTATTATCGGGTCTAAAAAGCTGGAAAAGTACCAAAATGAACCCAGTTTCTAAGAAGCACCTTTACTGTAATGGCTCAATAGATATGTATAAGCAAAGCAAAACAGCAAAACAAGCAAAAATTTGTTGAGCATAAACAGTTACTGTATCTGTCATACTCTCACCCAAAAATGTAGTTTGTTTGTTATAAATATTGCTTCAAATTAGTTGTAATATCTAAGTGGGGTTTGGAATAATTCAAATAACCTTAAGAAGATTAAGTCTCAATAAAAAAGTAATCCAACAAAAATGATCTTTACAGATAAATATTCCAAATTCAAGTCAGTTTATCTAAGTCAGATATTTATTTTTTGCAGTGTGGGTGTACATCATTTTAAAAGTAGCTCACAAGCCTAAAAAGTGTGGGCACTCCTGACGTATATGAACAAACAGGTACTAAAAACACTATATAAGAGTTGCATTTTTTGGTGAGCAAATGACCCAGCTTCTTTTTATATTTAGGCACCAAACCAACATGATAAACGTCAGGGAAACAGTGTAAATGATTAGAGCTGATATTTGTCATGGTTACAATAATAAATGTAGTGAAGTAGAGGTTTAGACACAGAAACAGCATGGTTAGTATTAGGAAAATATCCAAGTAAGGGCTAAAATAAGAAACCTACTCTGTGAATGTTACAAAAATAAACATAAAATGTACCTTTAGGACACAATATCTGGTGTCCTGAGTGTAAGTACTTATCTACCCCAGCCTCCTTCTTCCAAGGTTCGTCCCTATTTTATGTCACTTGTACTAAGTCAGTTTTACTTACAATTCATGCTACCACAAAAAGTCGCTAAATGACTCCAAGAGGTAATTTTTTAGCCCCATCCAACACCAACCACTATTGTAACAATACACTAGCTCTGTCTGCATATCTGGATTTATGGGTTTATTGATTTGTAGATGGATCTGATGTCAGCGTATTGTTAATTCAGTCATATTCTTTTCTGTTTAAATAGGGAAAAATAAACAGATTCATTTTGTTGTCACTGTGCTAATAATAGAGTATTATCATCATAATTATTGCTTTACCACAGCATTAGCAACGTCTAGTGCAATACTCAAGATCAGATCCTTGTCTGATGAAACTTATATCATTGCAGACCTAGAACTATTTGGCTGCAACTTCCATATGGCTTTTTTTTCTGTATTGCAGCCATATTCGTAGGGGATTTATCATAATTTATTATCATATCATCCTCTATGTTTTGCGTTTTTCTGTGGAAATCAGGTATTTTCTTATATATCAATTTACCGATCATGTACTGTAGATGACACTCAGAGCTATAAAAGCTCTGAGTGATGTCAAAACAGAGAAAATTGAAGTAAAATTGGCTTTTTAACAAAAACATCTTTAAGTGAATGTAAAAACAAGAGCCTATAACACCATCATTTTTCAAGACGACAGTGTTTCCATGTTCACTACGAAGCCTCTAAATGTCCAAATGGATCATATTTAGTGATGATGAAAAGCTGTGAAACTGCATTTTACATGAAGTATTTTAATGCATCAATAATATTAGTGGTCCAACAGTTATTAAACATCGTAGATCGGTAGATGTTTTTTCTCACCAACAGTTTAGGCCTTTGAGGTTTAGTTAAGTTGATGCATTTATATTCTTCCCATGTGCTCTTGCAGCTCATTTTCCCTTTCCAGTGGCCTGCTGAAACTTCCTGTTATTAGTCAAAAAGTCCAAAACATCCAATAAAGTATTCATCATTCTAGCATGGTTTAGTTTAGACCGTGGAGTGTATTGACTTAGAGAAGCTAATGCATCAGGTAGGAGCTCAGAGGTGATGTCAGGACTTAAGAGTCAGTGGATGAGTCAAAAAATAAACATACATATGACAGATTTCACCTCAACTTCTATAAAATGCATGTTAGGAAAATGTCGATCCTGTAGCTCCGGCACTGACAGTGCTGTTTGAGTTTCACTGTGCAGAATGATATGAGGCTGTTTACACATTCATCTATCGAAGGGGGAAATATTCCTCTGAGACTTTAATCTAAAGTATAAGCCACGTACGTAGGAACATGGTTTGTGACACCACAGATCAACATGTGTAAATGTACAGAACTGACGTCTGAGAGGCATCTTCTACTTTTGAGCCTTTGAAATGATAAACATTTACATCGACGGTGACGAGGGAGAGGGGGCTGGTATAATAAAACTTTTCTGAATGAGGTCATCGAACCATGTTGTGAAAAAAAATATTTATTTATTTATTTAATTAATTTTATTACTCAAAGTGAAGTATTTGTATGTGTTTTATAACATGTCTGGAAGGGATCTTAAAATTAAATCAGGTGAATCAGAAGGGAGGATGGTAACAAGCCGGCATACGTAGGAGGGTTCTTCACCTATGACTTAAGGCCAGACAAGGCTTTCAGTTCTGTCTCAACAGACTTCAAAGACTTTTCAACACTGGTAAAAAAAAATGAGGTACAAACTGGTAGTTTTAACACTTTTTAAATAGAAAGAAACTGAATCTTCAAACATTAGCTCTCACTCATCTGGCTGTACTTATAGTATGTAAAACCATGCAGTTACAATAAAATTATTATAATGTTTTTGCAAACCACAAATGCATATAATGTCAATCAGAGGTTAAATTGAGCCGGAGTGCACTGGAGCTACAAACCCCACCAGAGCTCAGCTCCCTCTCCCTCAATGTAAACCAACCCTCTACTATTTCTGTTATTCAGTTTCATCTCCTGATAAACAAAAAAAACTATGAAGTTGAATAAGTGCAAGACGACCCAAAGACACACCTAAATCGGCTACATGGGATTCAGTTCAATTCAACTGTATTTATAGAGCACATTTCATGCACAAGCCAGACTCAATGTGCTTCACAACAGGTATATAACATAAAAACATTAAAAAAAAATAAATAAATAAAAAAGTTGAGTATGAAAACAAGCAACAGTCAAATAAACAGTAGAAGAAAGGAATGGTTTAATGTCCTGGTCATCCCCAGTCCTTAGACCCTCCTTCTTGGCAAGGAAAAACTCCAAAAACCCAGTGGGAAAAGAGAAACCTCGGGGAGAACCACAGTGACGGAGAGATCCACTCCCATGGACGGACAGACTGTAGATGCACCAGGACTGATGGACGTCCATTTATGGATGTAGTTCCAGTCTGTGATGATGCAGCAGGATGGGGGCACATGAGAGGGTCCAGCTAGTCAGATGAGACAGGTGAGGGTGAGGAGGTCCAATCAGACGGGTGAGGGTGGGGGAGGAGGTCCGGGGTCACAGGTCAGGACAGGACACACTTGAGTCATCTCAGATCCTGTTGTCATTGGACCCCAGGTGGCTACATCTGAATCAGTACCCACTCCCCCAGAGGGGAGTGGGTAAAAGGGACACCGCGTTGATGAACATACTAAGTAAACTAAATATTGGAAATTATAAGTACATACAAAAGTGGTACGTTGTAGCACATGCACACATACCCACAGAAGTACACATGTACACACACAACTCAACAGAACGCAATCAAAAAAAGGTACGTTTTTAACCTGTTTTAAAAAATGACTACTGATGTGGCAAGTCTAACTGTATCAGGGAGGGTGTTCCATTTTGGAGTTCCACACGGAATTGTCAGATGTCACGTCATAACGCATTTGTGATTCTAGTATTTCAGTACATCAACATCAGTGCTCCGCTCATCTATACCAGGGGTTCCCAAAGTGGGGGTCGCGACCCTCCGGGGTGTCGCAGGATGCCAGCAGAGGTGTAAAGATGATTTTCAGAAACCTCTTGATGTGATCCTTGAGGTGGGTAAGACTGGTCAAGGGCAATACTGTTGCACCTGTACTTTGAAGAAAGGATATTGATATTGTGAGTTTCAAGGTACACAGGAAGTGCTTTTACTTTGAAAGAGCGAAGGTTTCCTTAACACAGCATGAATAACAACTTGATAGCGACAAACAGATAAGGCATAGTACTGCAGCACAGGTGTCAAACATGCGGCCTGGGGGCCAAATCCGGCCCGCCAAAGGGTCCAGTCTGGCCCTTGGGATGAATTTATGAAATGCAAAAATAGATATTAAGAAATTAACATCATTTTAGTTCAGGTTTCACATGCAGACCAATTCAATCTCCAGTGGGTCAGACCAGTAAAATTCTATTATAATAATTTATAATTACTCACAACTCCACATTTTTCTCTTTTCAAATGTAAGTATTTTCATGTATTTACACTAAAACAAAGTATAATTTCACAAAAAAAAGTGAATAATCTGAACAAATGTGAAAAACCTGAAATGTCTTAAGAAAAATAAGTGCAATTTTAACAATATTCTGCCCAATAATAAATGTTTTGTGTATTTGTAGGTCCACTGCGATCTATACATTATAATGAACATGTGGAAATGATAAACTGAGGAAGAATATTGTTAAAATTACACTTATTATTTCAGTTTGTTGAAAATATTCACATTGTTTGAAAGGACAGTTTTTAGATGTAAACATTTTCATTGTTCAATTTTACTTTTTTCACTGTAAAATATAGAGAAAAGTTTGGAGTTGACATTATTTATATATTATTATGTTATTATTTTACTGGTTCGGCCCACTGCAGATGAAATTTAGCTAAATGTGGCCCCTGAACTAAAATGAGTTTGACACCCCTGGCCTACAGGTTTGACTAATGGTGTCACCTGAATAAAAATAAATATAAAGAGGCCAATAAACGTTGTAAAATAGACACAATAACCTAAATAAACATTAACATAACCCCTCCCCCCATCACTAGGGGATCCACATCTGTTTTACCGCCTCCCAAAACACATGTAGTGGATGGTGGATCAGACATTAGGATTGGGGAATAAAAGTACAATGGTTAGGGCTTTGGAAAATAGTAGGTTTTATTTTGAATGTCTATAATCACACTGTTATCAAAATGATACAATCGGAGTGAATCAGACCTACTTTTCCTGGTGAGGATACTGCAATCTGGAGTGTCTGAGTACTATTAAATGTCAAAGTTCAAACTAATTTCTACAAAGTCATGTCAAATAGTAACAGTCTATAGTGTCACATAAATCTGTTTTGACTACAGGTTAGTTCAATCCAATACAGAATCTGTGGCTTGACTTGTAAAGTGCACCCGGAATAACTTCAGTAATTTTGCAAAGAAGAATGGAGTAAAATTGCAGCTTCCAAATGTGTAATTTAGAGCAATTCACACAGATTCAATGCATCTACTAAGTACAGTCTTGAAAGGTGTGATTATTTATGCAATCATTTATTTTACATTATTCAAAATGGTGCATAAGTCCCAGACTAACATGAGGTTTGTTGGTGTAGTGAAGTTCTAATGACCACATATGTGCATTTCTCAGTCTCTGTATTTACATCCAATATGTGAAGTTAGTATTTAGTGTGACCTCCCTTTGCATTTAACACGTCTTTAACCCTTATGTTCAGACAATATGAGATTTATTGCATTCATTTTCTGATGTTTTATTCAACACATGTCAGATGTTTATAACTGCAGCTGCCTCTTTTCATGGGGTCACATTAAATAGTAACTTTGTCCTTTAGAAACAATTTAGTTCATTTATTTTGTGAGTCTTTTAAGGCTGTGCACAAATGTCCTGTGTTTTCTTGTTGTATCTGAAGAAAAGTGAATGAGAAATAAATACGGACGCTCTTTTCAACCCTGCAAAAACAGCAAAGCCAAAGGTGGCCTAAGACTTTTGCACACTACTGTATATGTACTGTTTATTATTTATTTATTAGTGATCTTACTTTTAGACATTTGCTTTTGTAAACCTTTTTGTAAAAAGCAAAATCATGTTGACGATGATTCCATTTAAGAAAGCAATAAAAATTGGGAAAACAATTTTTATAAGTACTGTAACTCAAGATCTACAGTACTTTTGACAGTTTTAACTAATGCACTGAAATATATCACACAAATGACATGACAATATCTATCAACATTGAAAATTTACTCTTGATCTGACGTCAATCTAAATCTGAGAGTCTACGTTGACATATTTGATGATCATTCAGGGTTCCTGTGGAGTCTTAAAAAGTCTTGAATTTACAAATCTGCATTCAATACCTTTAAAATGTCTTTAAAAGGTATTAATTTTTATGATAGGTCTTAAGAACTTGTTGGTTGTACTCTGTTTAACCCGCCAGTATCCGGTCCAGCAAGGCCCTTACTAAGCACCAAGTGTGCCTTTTTAGCACACTTGTGGAATAATGTCAAAAAAAATTTCATACAGTTTGTTTTTAATTCTTTTACACTTTTTTCTATTTCTTCAACTTGAGCTGTAAATAAAAATACCAAATACTCAATAACTGTCACATTTTTAACCCTTTCAATGCTGTGTTTGAAATGGAAACAAACCATTTTTTTGGATGCAAAAAACACAAAAAATTATTTTTTTCAATATACTACATAAAAAGTGGATCACATATTATTTGATTTTTTCATCCTGGCATATGTTAATGATTAACTCCAACATTGCTTAATTTGCATTATTATTTTTGGCGCTAGGTCAAATGCTCAAACATACTAGCATCCGTCACCAAGTGTGTGTAAAATGCACACCTATATATCAAACTATTAAATATTATATATTGATTTATTTTTCTGCTCTAATTTGATTTTATTTTTGTAAATCAAGGTCAGCCCTAATCATACAGACCAAATGGAAGAAATAGTGCATTTCAGACAAGCGTCCGGGGGCGGTACAACATCGTGGCGTTTATCCAATTACCGTCCAGTTTTGAGGCAGTGAAAAAAACTGTTCCACTCAGTCCCATTGAAGTGCATGGACGCTGAGCGTCTACGGGCAAATGCACTGAGCAGAGATCGAATGAGAAAACAGCGCAACGGGAATGTATGAGAAGTGAACAACATCGAGTCAGCTGATTTGTGATAAAGCTGATTCTGAACAAACTTGTCTGTGAGATGAACGTGTTCTAACACATTTGTCGTCACTGAAATGTCAACACAACCGTACATATTTAAACATTTAATTTTTGTAATTTTAGGGGAAGCCAAGCTTCCCTTGCAGTCTATGAGAAATCACCACTGGTGCATACACAGCATAGAGGAAATAATCTGAGCTCCCTCTAATATATTTAATTCTTTGTTTATAACACAAAGAGGCTGAATTAAAGTGATTTGGACTCTAGTTTACCTGCAGGGCCTTACAGGGACCTGGCGGTAGTTTCAATGCCTGCCAGGGATTAATATATGAGGCTTAGAGTCAGAGTCATTGTGTGTTTGCCATGAGCGTCTCCTGCCACGGTGTCAGGCCAAGTTCCCTGGAGGATCTGGTATCAACATGGCATATTTAGCAGATAGACGGCGAGGGGAGGTGGGCCCCGCATTGGAAAATTGCCCCAGCAGTCTGTACCTAACCACATCTGACAGATTTATTCAGAGGTTGCTATTCAAATGTGTGGAGGTCGTAGAGAATGACTCCTGGACCAGCTGTTTCCCATCATTGTCACAGTTGTAAACTGCATCCCCCGACACCTGCACCTGTGTATCTGGGTGGAGGAAAAAACAGAACCCCCCAACATCTGCCAGATGATAAATCTAACCTCATCGCTGCAAATTAGAGGCTGAATGAGATGCTGCGTATTATCTGAATACATCACTGTCCCAGGACAAGTGCTCTCCATCGGCCGCTGACTAATGGGCTCTTATGTTCATCAATGAAATGACAAAGAGATGTTTCTTGTTCACATTTGTTGTCTTTATTTATTACCGCTAAGCGTTCACTCATAAGCGTATTCCCATTGTTCCCTTTCTGCTGCGCGGCATTGCCACAGGCCAAAACATTTGTACAGCTGTAGGCGTCTTCTTCGTCTCTTGTTCAGACAAAAAAAGCGTGAGACCTCGGTTACCTCTTGGTGTTTTTTATCCCCGTGGTGACGCATGGATATTCGGTATCTTTCTCCCGGTGGTTTCATAATCCGCCCCTGTTTGTACTGGAAGTATCAAATGACTGAGAATCCAATTGTTACCAAAGAGAATCAAATCTCCATCCAGTCTTGGCAGCCCCCATCCATCTTGAATGGTTGCTATGATTGCAGCCAAATCTCATTTCATGTAATTCATTAGGTGCATTGAGATCTCCGTCATACCTGCTACTAATCCCATCGGAGAAGAATTATACATGATGTAATTCCCAGTACAGCTAATTCAGAAATATGGCAGCATCTTGGCTTTTTTGCTACCACCTTCTTATAAGGAACCATTTATAGATATTAATGGTCAGTAAATAAATGACTAATCGTTTATAAATAATTTTAAGCCATTTAGGGGAAGAAAAAAATAAAATAAATAAATAAATAACAGGGTTGCCAAAAAAAATCCCTCGAATCCAGGCCACTAAAGCATTTATTTTATTAAATCAAGTGTAGGATTAACCCTGAAAGCTTTCAAGAATACATTTTGGCCAACATTATTAGTCCATATTTAGTTTTTTACTTATTTCACTTGATTACCCTGACCCCCTGAAGGGGAGGCAAGGGGTATTGTTTTTGGTTCAGTTTGTTTGTTTGATTGTTAACACTCTAGCAGCAAAACTACTGATTGAATTCATACCAAATTTAGTTTATAGATTGCCAGTGAGCCAGAATAGATCTGATTATATTTTGGGAAAAGTAGGTCAAAGTTTCAATCTTTTATGAATTTTTTTAAAATCTTTTTTTTTTCCCATTTACTTATAATGAGCACAAATTCATATGCTTGTAGCAGCAAAACTATTGGTTGAATTCATACCAAATTGGGTTTGTAGATTGCCAATGACCCAGAATAGATGTCATTATATTTTGGGAAAAGTAGGTCAAAGTTCACATTTTTTATGATTTTTTTTAAATCTTTTTTTTCCCCATTTACTTATAATGGGCAAAATTTCAAATGTCTGTAGCAGCAAAACTATTGGTTGAATTCATACCAAATTGGGTTTATAGGTTGCCAGTGACCCAGAATAGATGTTATTACATTTTTGAAGAAGTAGGTCAAAGTTTCAGTTTTTATGATTTTTTTTTTTTTTTCTCCCATTTATTTATAATGGGCGAAATTTCAAATGTCTGTCAAAAACATCAATTTTGTTTCATTTTACTTCAAACTTGGCACGTATATAAAGGCAACTGATATGCTGACATCACCACACACATAGACATGATGACATCAGCTGGATCGATGCCAAAATAAGCTACAAAACATGCGAGGGGCGGGGTTTGTTGTGCCTGGCACCATTTGTTATTCTAATTATATTGATGTATCACATGACTGTAAAGACAGCCTTAGTGGCCGCTCTGATATACTGCTTTGTGTCCAATATCAGATTACCAGTGTGAACGGATCATAACTGAGCTGAGACACTTCAAAAAACTATTGGAAATGTTAGAAATGTTCAGACTATTACCATCACGAAACACACTAACACGCTGTGAAACCACTCAAGTAGGAGTGAAAGTGAATTTGAAACCTTCCTTATTCAGTCCTTCACTCTTTTCCTGAACCACTTCAAGTCACTCTCACATTCACACCTTTTAGATTTCAAAAACTTACTTTTATGCACAAAAATAGGTATTATCAGTATCCACTGTGCAGTAAACAGCTCCTTATTAATGCCTTTTTTATTATACATCATGTTTTAGATCATTTCACCGCCATATTTGTGCATATGTTGCATTTGAACAACATGCAGGTAACTCCATCTAAGTTAGAGTTGTGAAGAAAATCTATTTACAGTGACATAAAGGTGGTATGAGTTCTGATTCTGGTCTGATTCTGTGATATTTGTGCTGTTCACACTGTCGTAAAAAGCAGATCTGACTGGCATATGAGGGAAAATATCAGATTTGAGTTGCTACAGCCTGCAGTGTGAACATAGTCGCAGTGGATGATAAGACTCAAACAGAATGCAAATATTGTCATTGTAAGACATTGTAGAAGCCAAAAATGTAATAACAGCCGATAACGTAATAAATTTGACATTTTTAAAATGTAATAAGCCAATAACATAATATCTGGCCAACAACGTAATAAAAGTCCTGAACTGATAACGTAATAACTTTTGGCCAGTAATGTTATAAGTTATTGGCTGGTCGTTACGTTATTGGCCTGGTAAAAAAAAAAAATTCTTTGCAAATGTAATAACTGCGCCAGTAACATAATAAGTTATAATGTTATTGGCCAAAAGCTATTACGTTATCGGATCAGGACTTTTATTACATTATTTGCCAGATATTATGTTATTTAAAAAATGGCAAATTTATTACAATATCGGCCATTATTATGTTACCGGTTGTTATTACGTTATTGGCTTCTACAGACATCTGTATTTTTGTTTTCCCTCATTAAAACATAGGTAATTAACTAAAACTGGATCAGCAGCAGAAGCCTTCATTTAAGGCCTCTTAAGTATGTCGATGTAAGGTGTAGACTAAGAAAAAGTTATAACATTTTGGAACAACAGTGTAATAGTGTAGACATAACCTTACTAAAAAGTCTCAGGTTTACAAAAATTCTTTAATTATTACCTAAATTATCTAATTCTCTTTGGAGCTTAATTAATTTATGAAAACACCAAGCACAGATTTATTAAATACTGCATAAGAATCATGTTTACTGCCATGTAAGTAAACAGGGTTCCCATTACTAGGAATTTACTTCAGTGGTTTGGTGCATACGTAGAACATGGAGTAGGTAAGAAGTATACAGTAAAAAATAAAATAAAATATAAAATAAAATAAAAAAATATAAAATAAAATAAAATTAAATTAAATAAGATAAAATAAAATACAACAAATGGTGCCAGACACAACAAACCCCACCCCTCACAGGTATTCTATCTTATTTTGGCATCGATCCAGCTGATGTCATCATGCTTATGTGTGTGGTGATGTCAGCATTGACATACATTTCACCCATTATAAGTAAATGAGAAGAGAAAAAAAAGATTTAAAAAATTCATTAAAAAATTTGAACTTTGATTTTCCTAAAATGTTATCACATCTATTCTGGGTCACTGACAATCTATAAACCCAATTTAGTATGAATTCAACCAATAGTTTTGCCACTAGAGTGTTAAGAATCAAACAAACCAAACCAAAGTTAGTAGGGAAATGAAATAAATAAACAAATAAGACAGACTTATAGTGGACTATCAAATTCTGCAAAATATACAATATACAATTTACAGTGTGGACAAAACCACTGGGTTTGAGTGAGGTATAGCGGTACCGGTTATGGTTCTGTGTAAATAGTGCCAGTGAGTAACAGTGCCATGTTATTCAGCAGGTGGATAAAGTCAACACTGCTCAACAGTACAATCAGAGTATCCTACACTTTCAGGTTAAATCAAGACACAAACATGTAAGTGCAAGTGTGTTTGTTTCAGTTTACTCAGTCTCTTTAGGGACACAGACCAGTAAATGTGCAATGCATGTGGGTTGGTATTGTTTATGTTAAATCTTCCAGATCCAGTAATCTGTTCCGAGCGCTGCAGGTCCTTACTGACTATTTGTGGTGTTGTACTGTTAAATAAAAACATTATAAAATCACCACCGTCTCCCTCAGGATCATCTATGCATGGCTGGCCCTTCTGAGAGCCATGCATTGTTAATTGAATCATGTCCTCGTAGCAGTTTTAATCTGAACGAGGTGTAATGGTTAGTAAAATATTTAAGATAAAGTAATAAAGCAGCATCTAACCGGTGTGGCAACCAAGGCCACGAGCAGACCAAACCTGTGATATGTAATAACTGAGGAGAAAAGGCAATATGTGTGTCTTGTTCAAATTAATAATTGATAATGAGAGTGAATAACAACATTTTAAGTATGTCCAATGCACTGGAAGCAACAGCAAACTGCTTTGAATAAATGCATATCATAGAGTTGGTGATGATATATGTGCTACCACACATACCACAAAGTGTAGGAGATGTTTATTTTATATTTTATTTAGCGGCATTTATTTATTTTTTACATTGAAGGGAGTTATGCAGGAAATAAAACAATTCAACACAGTGTTAGACTCCAGATAAATGTGACTCAATCACAACCAAAACAGTGTTAAATTAACCCTTTCATGCATGAATTATGAGAACCTGAATCAAGGTTGTTTCCTGAGTGTTTTTATTCCTCTTTAAGCATGAAAAAATAAAAATAAAAAAAACAATGCAGTGGATTTTTTATGAACCTATTTTTCATGGAGTTACAAAAATGTCCACTCAGCTGGAAATGATGTGTTTAATTTTAGAAGCAAAGAAACATGTATTTTATTTTAAATTTAAATAAATTTATGTTTGTTTTTTTTAAATAAACATACATATATACATAACATGTATTTACTGATATACTGAAAAATTTTTAATGCTGCTAATCTGGTATTTCCTCACATTTTAACATACCTGCATGGAAATAATATGCAAAAAAAAAAAAAGTTTATTTAGGTGCTTCTGGTCCCTAAAAACAGGACATGGGGGGCTAAAAATTCAAACCAGATGTAGACTAATGTTATGAAGCAAGTTTGGAAACACTTTGGGTCTATTTTAAAAATAAATATTTACTGAGATAAAAGAGAAACTAGTTTTCAGATGAAACACATTTTTAAAAATTATTTTATATTATTTTTTATACAAAAATCTGCATGTAACACAGTCAAAAGGACACGAAAATCACGTGCTATTATTTTTTTTTAATATCCCTTTATTCTCTCACAGGTACATTTTGGGAATTGAACTAATTATTCATCACTCATACACTGTCTCTGTTTAGTTGTATGTAAGTATAGAGGTGAATGTATAGACTAATGCCCCTGTGATCATACTATGTCTATTTGTTTTTTGTTTATTTGTTTGTTTTGATGATGCCATTGTCATCATTATGTGTATTTTAATTTTTTTTAATTTATAGCGAACGAGTGATGTACTAATGTTGGCTGTTTTATGTTTTGTTTCTGTCACCTGCCGAGGGACTGCAGATGAAAAGTAGTTATTTTTACTAATTCTGGCATGAATTCTTTACACGTGTTTTTTGTACAACAATGTTCATAAATATGCATGATCCCGATTAAATAAACCAATAAATATAAAAAACCAAATAGAACAGCTGTCCACTGCGGTGACCACTATGCACGAAAGGGTTAAATTAAAACTAAATATACATTAAAATGGGAGTAAAATAGGTATTTAGCAGAAACAATATGCCAAGATTTAAATACATTTTAGCGTATAACTTTGGAGATTTAGGAACTAAATTAAAGAAATGGATTTTGATTCCATTAATATTAGCGGGAAAAAAACGAAATCATTAAAACACTTTTTTAACATTTTTTTTTATCAAGGTTTAGATTAGAAAACTTGCCGATTTATATCCCCAAATACTCTCTCGACCAGTGAGGTGGGATAAAGTCATTAATATATTTATCAGAGGAGAAAGAAAACCTAAAGACATTGAAATTACCCAAAGTACAGAGGGGACTAGTCCTTCCAAACTGAATTAACTATTATCTTCATGCTTTAATTAAACCAGTTATAATTTGTCTGTGCGAGTATTCAGCAGCAAAATGAGTTAGAATTAGAAATAAGAATTACCTTTATTTGTCATTGTACAGAGCACAGTGAAATTTAAGGGACATTCTTACAGTGGAATAGGTTTAAATCAAATGTATGTATGTATAAATAAATATAAAATGTTAAAATACAACGGTAAAACAGATATTTTGTCAAGATCTTCCTGGTAGCTAGGAAGAAGGCCATAACAAAGAACTGGCTAAAGACTGATGCTCCGTCTTATAAACAATGGCTTTCAATCATAGATGAAATACTTGTGATGGAACATCTTACATACACTGTAAAAACAAACCTTTAGAATCTACTCAATAAAAGTGATGTAACAATTTGCACAAATTTTGGTTGAGTAGATTTTACCCCATATTTTGAGTACAATGTGATTAAATGTAACAGCTATAACACACTGAAAGAAATTAGGTAAAATCCACCTTTCATATCCCAATAGATTACACAACAAATTATTCATAAAAAGTGAGTAATATTAATTCTCAATTGTTAATAGGAATATGTTCATCTACTTCATTTAGGGCAGGGAGTGTCAATCTAAATATTGATAGTATCGATACTAAGGTGTGTGTGTGTATTGGTATCAGATCGATACCAAAATTCCCAGTATTGCCCCCCCGTAATTTAATTGTTATTATTAACAACTCATCAGTATAACTATTTAACCATTACTTATTCAGGGAAGGTTAGTTTGACTTGAAAAGCTGCCAGTCTCAGGAGGTATTCATCATTCAACCCCAACCCCAAGATGCATGTGAAGAATGAGAGATGAGGACTTTAATTTTGTATTTTGTTTTTACCCACCCCTGTATGGAACACCATTACAAAGAATAATGAAACAAAGGAGCAACTTAGCTCATGGTGCAAGAATATGCAACTCAACAGAAATATTAATTCAACAACAAAGTAACTAATCAAAGCAGTAAAACATACCATAACTGCGCTATATATTAAAAAAAAAAAAAAAAAAAAAAAAAAAAAAACACTCCTTATCAACTCAGAACACTGTTAAACACATAAAAATTATTCCAACTAGTTTGTCCCAATGCATGCTGGGAAACTCCCCCCAGCTGCTCCACCAACACATCACAATATTATGGGGTAGATTTTATTACATTACTTTAAATAGGAATTGTTACTGTTAACAAATAGGTAGAATTTAACCAGTCCTAATAGATTTCACTGGCTAACTATTATTGTTGATTAAAATGTAAGTGATTTCTATAGTTTGTATTTACTAACCCCCAAAACCATTTTTTACAGTGTATAAACTGAAGTTGAAAGAAAATCTCTTTATAAAAAGCTGGGGAAAATGGTTGACATTCAGGGAAAAATATACACTATTTATTAAGGGACCTAAACATATTCTGACACAAACACAGGCTGTTCTTTCATTTGTTTGTTTTCTGTTCTTTTGTTTCTTTTCTTGCTTCTCAATGTGACAAGACTGGATTGTATTATACTGATAAAAATGAGAAATAAATAAAAATTGTTAAAATAAATACAACAGTGAATAATAGTAAATACAGTAAATGGGTGAATATACAGAGTGAATTATATTATTTTCAAGGACAATTATGCAGTTTATACATCACTACTTTACATGAGGTAGATATATACCTATAAAAATGGAAATAAATGGAGATTAAACAAAGAGGAAAATATCACAAAACATGTTTGTAGCTGCTACAGAGATGAATGATCTTATAAAAAAAATGTAAAGTATATATATATAATGACCTGAAAAAATGTGAGAAAACCAAATAACATTCAAAAAGATCGGATACTTATGAGAGGAATTCCAAGAGATGAACAATAAAACCTTTAAAACTGAGGAAATCCAAGGTTTGACAAGATATAATAAGGAGCAGAATTGTAAATATTGAACAATCTACCAAAAGCAAACTTTTATAATGACGTATAAATGAAACCAATAAGAAATAGGATGAAATAAGACAGATTTTTCATTCGTTTGTTTGCTGTTCTTTTGTTTCTTTTCTTGTTTCTCAATGTGACAAGATTGGATTGTATTATACTGATAAAAATGAGAAATAAATAAAAATTGTTAAAAAAAAAAAAAAATTAAATAAATACAACAGTGAATAATACTAAATACAGTAAATGGGTGAATATACAGAGTGAATTATATTATTTTCATGGACAATTATGCAGTTTATACATCACTACTTTACATGAGGTAGATATATACCTATAAAAATGGAAATAAATGGAGATTAAACAAAACATGTTTGTAGCTGCTACAGAGATGAATGATCTTATAAAAAAAATTTAAAGTATATATATAATGACCTGAAAACATGTGAGAAAACCAAATAACATTCAAAAAGATCGGACACTTATGAGAGGAATTCCAATAGATGAACAATAAAACCTTTAAAACTGAGGAAATCCAAGGTTTGACAAGATATAATAAGGAGCAGAATTGTAAATATTGAACAATCTACCAAAAGCAAACTTTTATAATGACGTATAAATGAAACCACTAAGAAATAGGATGAAATAAGACAGAGAAATACATCCAATAATATCCTGCAGAATAACAATAATTAGAGAAATTGAAGATGGGAGAAAAATGTGTTCAACTATATCACCAGAAAAATGGAAGGAGTCTCTCCATTTTTAAAAACACTGTTCTTCCAATATTCTAAATATTCTCAGAACATAGCATGAATTTGTTGGCGAGGATGTGGAGAGACAGAAGCCAACCATACTCGGATATTTTTCTTTTTTTTTTTTTTTACTGCCCACTTTGGAAACCAAACTGGACTGAAATATGTAAAATAATGGATATCATATTCCAAAGCACACCTCTCATAGGACCTGAGCATCTAGTTCCACATCTGCTACAACCAAATTTAACAGGAAGAAGCACTTAAGCGGAATGAAAAACAGGTTTAAACCAGCATCGCCACAGACACAAAAATGGAGAAAAACAATCAATGGAGATGAAATAGAAAAAGTAAATCACAGGATTAGATGGAGGAAGAAAACCAAAACTAGCATTACACTGAAAAAGACGTAGATTATGTCATTTATCCTGTACATATACTGTATGTGTGGATATGTGTGTGTGTGTGGTGGTACAAATCTATGAACTGTATACTGATTTGTATGGTTTTCTTCAAAGGAATGGAAAGGAAAGAAATTCATTTCTTTGTACCAAACCAAAAAGTTGAAAAAATATGTAAAAAAAAAAAAAAAAAAAAAAAAAAAAGCAGCCACATGTAATATTTCTTCTCTCAATTATAAAAAAAAAAAGACATAAAAATATCCCTGGAAAGTTTAGAATAAAGGGCTGAAGTTCTGCTGAGGATGCCAGTGTGTTAGATTGTAGAAATAAGAACTGAACTGATTCATACCCACATTCCACTGGATTTATGTGACCACTAGAGGGAGTAAGGAGTCATTGTACTGGTCTGTCATGGTGCGGAAATTTAACGACACAGGGCCTTTGACCAATGTGAGCAAATCATTGAAAACTGTATGAAAAGAATGGAGTTCAGTACTGAAATGGCAGCATTTCTTCTACACGGGTGAGTTTGATAATGAGATTTATGAACATGTAAAGTTATTGTGTGATGCTGTTATCTTCATTTGGTTATTACCCCACCGCCTGAAGGGGAGGAAAGGGATATTGTTTTTGGTTTGGTTTGTTTGTTTCTTTGTTAACACTTTAGCAGCAAAACAGTTGAATTCATACCAAGTTGGGTTTGTAGATTACCACTGATCCAGAATATATATCATTACATTTTGGGAAAAGTAGCTCAAAATTCAAATTTTGTATGAATTTTTAAATTTGTTTTCCCCATTTACTTGCAATGGGCAAAATTACAAATCACTAATGTCAATTTTAACTCAATTTACTTAAAACGTTGCAGAGATATAGAGATTAATTTTAGACATCACTCTGCAAAGTACCTGAGTGATAGCTTGTTTTGAAATTTTTTTGTTAAATTTTTGATTCTTTTTCTTTTCCTATTTACTTATAATGGGCGAAATTTCCAATGTCTACAAAAACATTAATTTTGTTTCAATTTACTTCAAACTTGCTACATACAGTATATATTTTTTATATTTCATAAATATTGAATATGGATGAAAGAGTGTATTAATGCCAAAATAATCTACAAAACATGCAAGGGACGGGGTTTGTTGTGCCTTGGACCACTGGGAGTCATTGATTCCCAGTTTAGATTAAACTGTGATAATTCTGACCTTATTTGGACGATTCCAAACAGATCTTTCGTGCAGCTACACAACACATGGTACAGAAAATGAAGGTTAATTTTGGGTTTTACTGTGGCTGCTAAGCTAACAGAGCTATAATGTAAACCACAGGTGTCAAACATGCGGCCTGGGGTCCAAATCTGGCCCACCAAAGGTTCCATTCCTGCCTGCAGGATGAAAGTGCAAAAATGAACCTGAACAGTCCAGGTTGTCAAAAATCATTTAAGTTCAGGTTCCACATACAGACCAATGTGATCTACAATAAGAATAACAACACAATAACTCATAAATAACAATGACAAATTTTCTTTGTGGAAAATTATGTGGAAAAAATTTAAGTGGAAAAAAAATAACATTACACTGTGAAAATATTTACATTTACAAAACTATTCTTTCACAATAAAATGCAAAAAAAATACATAAATAAAAACAAAGATGAACAGCCCGAAATGTGCAATTTTAACAATATTCTGCCTGTTACTAAATGTTTTGTGCATTTATAGACCCACTGTGATCTCTAGTTGTGTTAATAATAAGAGATGGAATTTTGTAGAAACTGTTCAAATTTTAGTTCCAAACTGCAAAATTTTAACAATATTCTGCCTGTTACCAAATGTTTATATAACACTGTGTGTAATGTACATGTATAAATAATAAGTCGAAGCATTAAATTGTTAAAATTGCACTAATTTTTCAAATGAAATTTCAGTTTTTTCAGGTTATTCACATCTTTTTTTGTAAAATATAAATATTTTCATAATTTAATTGGGTTTTTTTGTACTAAAACAAAAAAAGAAAAACTTGGATTTGTCATTATTTATAGGTTAATAAGTCATTATTTTACTGGTCTGGCCCGCTTGAGATCAAATTGGGCTAAATATGGCCCCCGAACCAAAATGAGTTTGACACCCCTGATGTAAACTATCAGCTGATGCAGCACATGAACACTATAAGACACTATTATTTTGACCGACTGCCAAAATAAACTGCTGAGTTTTTGTAGAAGACAACTTGATGATACCATTATACAGATGTGTGTAAACAATGAACTCTACCTGACTTCCTTCTGTTGTTGAGCATTTGGAATGTCAATAAGCTGTACTGTATAATAGAGAAGACACCTGTTATCTGATGTTTTAATTAAATGCATTTCAATAATCTGGCTTTCTTCCTTCCTTGTCAACCTAGAAATGTTGTAGCCCACCCTTTGTTGTTGTTGTTTTTTTTTCTGCCTTTGCACAGCCCACCTCATCCAATGAGAGCAGAGAATGCCTCTGGTCACATGACACATAACCTTTGTGTATGCAGTTGCCTCAGAAGCATCAATAGTGTCCAAATACAGATCCTTTTCTTCTGGCTAATGCACTGCTGAGATAAAATAACTGAATGATATAAATAAGCTTTGGTCAAAACACAGCCCAGATCAAGACAAACTGTGGTCAAAACAACAGGAGGGGAAAGCAAAGACATTTGTCAAGCGTAACACAGGGTAGCGATACTTCAACTTGATGCATGGGCTAACTTTTTGGCATTTTTAATCTGATCTCTGGAGTAGTATTTCTATCTCTGCAGAGGAAAAGCTTCAGCAAATTCCAGCCTGTTCAGCCTTTCTAAAATATGCTGGCAGAAAAAGCCAAATAAATGACACCCTGCTTTTTGAGAAAATTCAGACCAAGACTGATGACAGAGGGTTACAGACACTGGCTTATTTGTTTTCTTAGAGCAATATCACAGGGTGTTATTTTGCTTTTATCATTAAGAAGTTAAGAGCAGTGTGAGGCACAGCTGCATGGAGGCGAAACATTTCTCTTTGAACAGATGGTATCGTAATATAGTCGTCTGGAAGAACAAGGCTTAGCTTCTTCTTTTGATTTGCTTAATTTTCTCACTTTGTTGTTTGGTTTTCTGGGCTCTTTTGTGCTTTAGTACAGACCATGCAGCATGTGCACGTCCTCGTAAAGTTCATAATGCGAGGAAAGACAGTTGTTGAACTCATTTGGATTTAATACAGTGCACAGGCGACAAATCCAGCCTCTGAAAAGGCTGCTCTCGGTGTCAGTCGCATCCTATCTGTTACAGTGGTATTGTAGAGCACACTGGAGCGGCTGTGATATTGCTGTTGTAACATGCAGTGCCAGGCCCTCTGTTAGTCTTCAGTGGCCTCAGAGGCCAGTCCTTATCTTTTAACAACACGCCTCTCAGCCATCCGCTGGCATACAAATGAAAGACTCACTTAGGGGCTGCTCGCTCACTCTCCTCTCTGTCTCTGCTTCCCCCTCACCACCTCTCGCTGTCACAATGATCCTGTTTGGTGTTGGAAACATTGCACTGTCGCAGCATCGCCACACCATTGTGCTCCCAAAGATATTTGGAGTAAATGCCACATCAATACAAAACATGTCAGGTGTTAGAATAGCTTCACTCGCGCTATCTTCGCAGTCTTCTAAGGCTACTTTTCTGAGGAAAAGACTGATTTAATAAGTGCCGATGTGATTTATAAACCAAGCATGTTTCTCCTCTCAGCTGGCTTGTAACTCAATTATAGAGTAGCTGGTCTAATAAATGGCAATAACATGGCATTGTTAAAGTTTAATGTGGCCCTTAATACCAGGCAGAGTGGTCCAGCGTGAGTGAACAGCATCAAGATAACGTCAGTAACAACACGACGAGGACTCAGTTAAGACTGATGGCGACTGGCTGGAGCTGAAAACAAATCAGGAAAACTAATGTCTTTGCGAACTCTTCGGCTGTGATTGGAATCACAGACTGGACACTACTTACTGCATACATATCCACCCTATACTGCGTGGTACTACTACTACAACAGTGTATTTTACAGTACACTGAATACGACAACAAATGCAACGTACTACATAGTAACAGAACCACCAGGCTTATAAACATGGAAACAAAAAAGTGGTTGTTGCTGGAAAGAATTAACAAAAGTTTTAGATTTTTACCTGAAAATCATCATTTGAGACAAATGAGATTGATCGTAACATTTGCTATCTAGTACAAGCTAGCGGATTAACACATTTGGGTGTTTGAAGCTACTGAATATTTTGAATCATCTGCTTTTAATGTACATTTTTTTTAAATACGGCCGTAAAAAATGTATAAAAACAGAGGGCACTGTTGTCTATTCCTAATGTTTTAACCTGTCATTCAATAAAAGTGGCCCAAGAATAGAACCTTGTGGCACACCATTGCACTCCTAAAGCAGGAATGATAGGCATCAACAACAGATTCTGTTCTTTTACTGACGGAATTTAAACATAATGTGCTGCCTACTTTTAATACCCTTCAGCTAGGGATGGGAATCGAGAACCGGTTCTTTTTGAGAACCGGATCCCAGTAGCTCAATTCCTTGGAATGTTTTCCTGCCTGCTTAACGATTCTGCTCATCGATTCCACCTTTGTTGCACATGTGCGATGACATCACATGTACGCTGCATTGTTTTGGTCAGAACGTAGCCAACATGGCAATGAGGCAGAAACGGTCTAAAAATACGACACCAGGTCCACTTACTTTGAACACTGTCAAAGCTTCCATGTCTTCAAAAGGGTGGAATCTCTCCAATATACCCAAACATTTGTCCACAGCATGTGATTCATTTGATTCGCTACTTAGCGGTGCTTGTGAATCTAGCAGCAGAGTGAACACCTGGCTATCATTCGGGCCCAGTTTCGGTTCCGGTGCAGGCAACAAACATCGTATCCCCTCAAATACAAGTTTCTGAAGGTAGGGGAAAGGAAATGAGGTGCACAACAATGGGAGACGGGCAGAGTCAAACTGGTTCCACGTAGTAGAAATGCGGCAATAGAGGAATTAGTAAAGCTCCTTTAGTTTCACTTTCACTGCATGCCCTCGCCCCCCCTCAAACCAGGCCTGGCATCGTCTGTTATTATTATTTGTACATACTGTATATATTATATTTTCTGTGCAGAGATGGAAATATAAAAGACAGTTAATGCAAACACACCCGTTTGTATTCTTTTATTCCCTCACCCAATGAGAATCAATAAGAGAATTGGATCGATAAGCAAAGTTGATAATGGAATCAAAATCATTAAATTCTTATCGATTCCCATCCCTACCTTCAGCCATATATAATGTAAGATTGTGTTGAAAGTTACTGCCCTATAATTTAGATTAGATTGTCTTTGTGTAAAGTTTATTACATACACATTTATATTTGAAAGCACTCAGATATTATAACTGCACAAGTCCATTTGACCTTAAATAAGTAGGTCAAGGTCACCTATTTTCATGAAGCTTCTGCTCCATGCCGAGATGCGTCCACAGTATAAATTTGGTGCAGATATCTCACTGCATTCTTCAGATAATGCGATTATGTCTTTGAATGGGCAGACAGATGGACGGACAGACAGACAACAAAACGATTACAATACCCCTTCGGCCAGAAGTTGGCCTCAGGGTAAAACCAACTAAAAAACTCATAAATGCTTTTTAAATCCACAGGTGGTGAGTAAAGAGAAAGTAAAACTGGCGCTAAAATGAAACTTTGTGGAACCCAAAGTTGTTGAGAGACAAAACTAATTTTCCATTAGACTCATTAGAGATCCAAACCCAGATTTTCAACCTTTCAAGATTTGCCTCATTTAGAACCAACAGGCAAAACATTATTTATTTTGAAAACCTCCAAGACTGCAATTAAAGAAAGGTGAAACTGAAGAATATTACACTTTTTCCACATGAGAAAGCTGTTTTTTGTGCTTCACTGCATTATAATGGGCAGCAGAATACTGAGGTTGCAGATAGCGAGGAAAATGACTTCTCTGATTACAGACCTTTATTATAGAATACATTCCCTGCTGTCTTCATAACAAAGGGATATAATAACACACAACAGCATTCACATTTCCTCATGCAGGAGGATATGAAATTCATTAAACCAATTTACAAACAAAAAATGTCCTTGTTTTAAGATGTACTACTGTATATCCATGTGACATAACATTATAATAAGCTGTGATAAAAGTTCATGGTATCGCTAACTTAATATGACTGGTGCCCACACAGCTCATTATTTTTAATTAGCCCCACCTTCTCAGTCTGTGACCGCCAGATTTTTTATGATACTGTGTCTCAGCTTGGTACTCAGACAGTCAGCACGCATAGATAAAAGCAGCGGGATGTCAGGTGTAGATTATTATTTTGGAGAATAGGGTTATTTTTTACATATTGTCACATCACTCTGGAGCAAAACATGCTCAGAAAATCATTTTCTTCTACTGGCGTTCATAAACAGGAGAGAATGTGTACAAATCACATACACTGTACACATGTAGACACAGTTTAGATCAGACCGTTTATGGTACAGTGATGGAGTTTAATAGATAAAACAGATGACACTTTTAGCCTTATAACTGTGACTACTTACATATTGAATAGGGTATGCTTTAGTGGAATGTAATATCAGAAATATTGTTTATTGTTAAAGTCAATGGAAAGCTGAATAATAAAACAATTATCATAATTATGATATATAAGTTCTTAACCCTCTGGTATCCCGTCCAGCATGGCCCTTACTAAGCACCAAGTGTGCCTTTTTTGCACACTTGTGGAATAATGTCAAAAAAAAATTTCATACAGTTTGTTTTTAATTCTTTTACACTTTTTTTCTATTTCATCAACTTGAGCTGTAAATAAAATTACCAAATACTTAGTAATTGTCACATTTTTTAACCCTTTAAATGCTGTGTTTGTAATGTAAACTAACTTTTTTTTTTTTGGGATGCAAAAAATACAAAAAAATATTTTTTTTCAATATATTACATAAAAAGTGGATCACATATTATTAGATTTTTTTTCATCCTGGCATATGTCAATGATTAACTCCAACATTGGTTAATTTGCATTTTTATTTTTGGCGCTAGGTCAAATGTTCCAAAATACTAGCATCTGTCACCAAGTGTGCGTAAAATGCACACCTATAAATAAAACTATTAAATATTATATATTGATTTATTTTCTGCTCTAATTTGATTTTATTTTAGTACAGCAAGGTCAGCCCTAATCATACATATCAAATGGAAGAAATAGTGCGTTTTAGGCACACTTGGCAGACAGATGCTAGTCTTGGAATTTTCTTTTGTTTACAATGTGCAAATTTTAGTTGGTGGCCAGAATTTTAAAGATCATGCAAAAATGAACAACTTTTGAATTCTAACCTTATTTAAATTGTGAAAAATAATATGAAGATTTTTAAAATGAAGTAAAAAGTGTGCCTAAAAGGCGCACCTGGATACCGGAGGGTTAAATTGAAGTAACCATCGTTATCACAATGGATATATTATGTTTGTCTTATGGGGTTGGTTTGTTTACAACAAAACACTGATAAAATATTCCATGCATATTTTGATGGTGATCAAATATTTATCGGAATAATTATATGGAATGTTCTACAACTAGATTTGTGAAATGTTTATTATGTTGTGGCCATAAAACTTTTAAGACCTCAAACAACCAACTTTTATTAAGTACCAAAACTTAGCTCTTAACCCATAGAGACCCAAACAGCCTCCACCGACCAAAACCATCCACTGATCTAAACTGTTTAATACCTGTTGGTCCACCTAATCCTATTAATACATGTAAATAACTGATGTAAAATGCAGTTTGTCATCTTTTCATGGTCATCAGATATGACCCATTTGGACGTTCAGAGGCTCCGTACTGAGTGTGGAAACACCATCATCTTCTACAACATTGATTCACCAGTAAAACCCATGGAGTTGGATCAATGACAGTGGATGGAGACACTTGGTTTATGTTCAGATAATGATATATTTTACTGAAAAAGTAACTTTTTCTCTATTTTTCATATAATAACCCTCAACTTCAATCTGAGCTTTTATGAGCATTTACATGATTAGTGAATTAAATATAGAAAAATAAATGATTTTCACTGGAAAAATACAAAATGCAGAGGATAATGTTAGAATAAATGCTGATGAATCAATTTTAAAAGGCTGAATAGAGAGAACTGACAAAGTAGCACTAGGTCTTTAATTTACCATGCTAATTATCTTTATCAACTGATTAAAAAGTTTTTACTGAGACATCTTTTCATCTCCTATTGCCCATAGGAGCATACTCTCTGTAAGACAGGTACACATATATATTTGCAGTATAGAATTTATAGTATACATAGTACCTACAGTACAGATGAGTCACTTCCATTTATATTAACTGTCACTATTGGATGTTGTTGACTTCATGATGGCTATAATTGCTATTTTATGCTCTTAAGTGTGTCAGTATTAGTGAGTAAATATATATTTTTTTTATTAATTAGTTAATTAATTACCCCACCCCCCGAAGGGGTGGCAAGTGGTATTGTTTTGGTTTGGTTGGTTTGTTTGTTTGTTTCTTTGTCAACACTGTAGCAGCAAAACTATTGGTTGAATTCATACCAAATTTGGTTTATAGATTGCCAGTGATCTAGAATAGATCTGATTACATTTTGGGAAAAGTAGGTCAAAGTTCAATTTTTTTAATGAATTTTTATTTTATTTATTTTTTTGGTAGTTTTTCCCATTTACTTTTAATGGGCAAAATTTCAAATGTCTGTAGCAGCAAAACTATTGGTTGAATTCATACCAAACTGACTTTATAGATTGCCGGTGACCCAGAATGAATCTCATTACATTTTGGGAACAGTAGGTCAAAGTTAAATTTTTTTAGGAATTTTTACAATATTCCCATTTACTTATAATGGGCAAAATATGTGCCGGGGTGGGGTTTGTTGTGCCTGGCACCACATGTTAATTTCTGATTTTTTTTTTTTTTTACATTTCACACATCAACTGCAGCTTGACTTCTTTACATGTGTAATTTATGACTAATTTGCATCTGTAAATCAGTGGTTATGTGTGTGAATGGTTTCTGTGATATTGTTAACAGGCCCTTTGTGTCCACACTCATAGACCCCAACTGACTCTTAGAAAGGTATACTTCTGCTCAGCGTTGATCACCTCAGCTATCGTCTCCACACTCAGCACTAATTCTCTTTGTAGCTCCAGGATGGAGACCGACAAACAAAACATTTCTTCCTCCTCTTACTTTTCCGATTAAAGTCTCACATTCTGAAAATACACTTACTCTTCTTCGTGGCAGTCAGTGCCATGCCAAATAATTCATGGTCAAAATGATTTCTTGAGGGACTGTCTGTCTATTCATGGCTGATGGTGGGAGTAGAAGATAGACTCATTAACGTCTCCACAATTCCACAGGGATTAAGGTTCGTAAAACAGAACAAGATATACACACAACTTCAGAAATCACACAACTGTGATCTGTACTGTTTGCACATTTCCGCTTTAAGCTTACGTACAGTTTCAGTTCAGTAGGTATGTTGGATTTTCTGATATTTACATGTTCTCTTTCCATATATTTTTCATATATACACTTATTTTTAAAGTTGCTGCCAACAGACTACAAAAATGAGTATGTAATGTGGAACAGAGACGATACAGAACATATTTTTAATGCATTTGCAACAGGCCAAAGTTAAAAAGTTGAACATTTTATCTGCTAAAAAGCATCTATGGTCAGAATGAGTTAAACCGTTGAGACATCTGACTTTGTCTTTGAGTACAGGTTTTGACCGTTCTCATGTTTTTATACTCAAAGAAAGTATTTTATTTGACAGTTGCAGCTGCCTTCACATCCTCAGCTACACCATTTTACTCTCTGTCCTCCTGCCGAGAGTTCCTGCCATTTAATATTCAAACCACACTTGTTTATTCCTGCACTCAGCGGAAGGTACTGTATAACAGAGACGACTTTAAAATAGACTGAAATACAATGATGATCTTCAGAGTTTTCAGACAATACCAGTCATGTTACTGGGAAAAAACAGATTAGTTCAGTTCCAAATGGGATGACAGTCCAATTTTTTTGTTTTTTTTTTGGTTAAATTTTCAGATACTTAGCTTTGTGCAGATTGTAGGATTTGCACGGGCTGTACTCTGGAAAACAAAATGTATGTGTGAGTTACGGATAAATGATGTGATTACAACTTAAAGGTAGGGTAGGGGATCCTGGAAAAGTGGTTCGAGCAAGCTACATTTTGAAAATACACAATTCAAAAGTCCAACCCCCTTTCTTCAGACCAGAGGTGATTTCTCATAGACTGCAAGGGAAGCTCGGCCTCCCTTAAAATTACGAAAATTAAATGGTCAAATATGTTCGGTTGTGTTGACATTTCATTGACAACAAATGTGTTAGAAAACGTTCATCTCACAGATGAGTTCGTTCAGAATCAGCTTCATCACAAACCAACAGACTCGATGTTGTTCACTTCTCATCCATTCCCGTTACGCTGTTTTCTCATTCGATCTCTGCTCAGTGCATCAGTGCTCAGTGCCCGTAGACGCTCAGCGTCCATGCACTTCAATGGGACTGAGTGGAACAGTTTTTTTCATTGCCTCAAAACTGGATGGTAATTGGAAAAATGCCATGATGTTGTCCCAACCCTGGACGCCAGGCGTCTCTGGGGGTGAATGGAGCTGTGGGCGGAGCTTGGCTGGGCTGGACGCCAGAATCCCACGTGCTGATTGGAGGATCAGTCGAAAGGCTGAATCCTGTTTGATTGACAGCTATTTTGAGATCTACTCCTTCACTGACACAGTTCAGTTTAATACCGTCGCACATTCTGCTGTGAAATCAAGAGAGAAACCACTACGAAATTACTCGTTCATTTCTTGCACTGTAAATAAAACACACTCATTGGACTTCCTTGTTTCAATTTAACATAATTTCAGCATTTTCTTGTTTCAGTTACACAATTTAATCATTTCTTCTTCGAGTTTAATATCGTTTTGTAGATAGTTAAATCAATCATACTGTCGACCAGGTCGGAGTGAAAGGAGCATCTCTTGTCTAAAAAGGCTGAAGTCTTACACCCGCAACACAATGGGCCAAGGCAATCTAAGCAGCCCAGCTCTGCTGGACATTGAGAGGACACTGGTCCAGTCCCTAGAAAAGACGCCTACTTGATACGATAAGGTCACTGACCATTTTCTTAAAAAGGAACGGAGGGCCGAATGTATGTTTAAATAACTTGACAATTTTTTTTATGTAAGCCGACAATGAGCTTCCCTCTCTGAAGGACGAGCAGCCGCCACTGCTTCAGACTTCCCCCCCGAATGCACACTGCTTGTTCCTAAGCATCAATTTGCTGTAATCTGTGCATTTCACTATTATGTTTATCAGGAGAACAGCCCCAATTCATACCTATCGGCCTAACGTTACATTTCCTAGTGATTTATGTTAGTGACAAAACAGTTTGCCAGTGAACTTTCCATCCTAGTATAGCTAATATAACTAGCCAAGCTCTGGATCTGGCTTCATTTCCTGTACCTGTGCTCCAAGCCTCTGAGAATGTGCGATTCGTGCACAAAGAGGGGTACGCACAGAGGGGGGAGGGACAAATGGCAGTTGAGTTTGACAGACATATCACCATTCAATCATTTTGATGGGCCGGTTAAAATGATTGGGTGGTGTTGTTTCAGTCCTGTCCGTCCCACAGGTGTCTAAAACTTTTTATTTTTGTGTTAGAACATTTAATTAATTGGTTGCAATCGGGGTGTGAAGGGGATTATAAGCAATATAGTAAAAAGTGCTCCAGGAAAACATCTCCTACCCTACCTTTAAATGGACGTTTCTGCATTTAAAGGGCCAGTGCTCAAAATGACCTTTCTGGTGTCATTACTCAGAAATAGGGTTGAAGATGGACCTGTGGAGTTGAATTAATGAAGAATTCAGACCCAAGCATAACATTTACAGTTTATGTAGACCACAGGGAAATGTTTTAAAATGCAAAATTCCATTTAAAAGCAAAACACGACCCCTTTAAATGAAGTCTCCATTGCTGTATTTTGCACATAAATGCCCACAGCCTCTTTTGGAGTTTGGAGACGCTGTGAAATACAACCTGCTGTGACACCAAACAGAACATCTATACTAGAAAATCACATAAATATTTTTATTTATTATTTATTTATTTCGAACATGCAAGGAAACAAAATAAACTAAAAACAAAATAACATTTACCATAATTTCTGGTCTATAAGCCACTACTTTTTTCCACACACTGTGATCCTGTAGCTCTAAAATGATGCGGCTAATTTATGTTTTCTCGGCTAATGATCGACCCGGCTGACGAAGAAGGAAATAGAGCTGCAGCATGTAAGCTTGGTATCAATGAAGCGATGGTGAGACTAGGGATGGGAATCGATAAGAATTTAACAATTCCAATTCCATTATCAGTTTTGCTTATCGATTCAATTCCTTATCGATTCTCTTATCGATTCTCATTGGGTGAGGGAATAAAAGAGTACAAATGGGTGTGTTTGTATTAACTATCTTTTATATTTCCATGTCTACACAGAAAATATAACATATACCATATGTACAAATAATAATGACAGATGACACCAGGCCCGGTTCAAGGAAGGGAGGGGGTAAACAGTGAAAGTGAAAGTAAAGACGCTTTACTAATTCCTCTATTGCTGCATTTCTACTACGTGGACCCGGTTTGACACTGCCTGTCTCCCGTTGATATGCACCTCGTTTCATTTCCCCTACCTTCCGAAACTTGTATTTGAGGGGGTACAACGTTTGCTGCCTGCACCGGAACCAGAACCGGAACTGGGCCCGAATGACGGCCTGGTGTTCACTCTGCCGCTAGAGTCACAAGCGCTGCTAAGTAGCGAATCAAATTAATCACATGCTGTGGACAAATGTTTGAGCATATTGGAGAGATTCCACCCTTTTGAAGAAATGGAAGCTTTGACAGTGTTCCAGTGGACCTGGTGTCGTCTTTTTAGACCGTTTCCACCTCAACACCATGTTGGCTACGTTCTGACCAAAACAATGCAGCGTACATGTGACGTCATCACACATGTGCAACAAAGGTGGAATCGATAAGCAGAATCATTAAGCAGGCAGGAAAATGATTCAAAGGAATCGAGCTACTGGGATCTGGTTCTCAAAAAGAACTGGTTCTGGATTCCCATCCCTAGGTGAGACGTTGGAGACGGGCTGAGTGTGGCTTATAGTCAGGAGCAGTTTATAGTCTGGAAAGTACGGTAAATGAACAGAATCTGTCTTCAAGTACAAACAAGTCTAAATATGCAAGGTTGAAAAAGGAGTAGGAAGAGGTATAAACTTAAATATTCAGGGATGTATAACTTTATTTCAAGAGTCAAACATGAGACAGTAACATTAAAGATGTGCCTGTATTACATCAGCAGCTGGAGCCTGATTTGACGGACATTTCAGTGGTTTGTGTTAAAACAAACTATGAGTGTAATCCATTGTTTGAGGCTTCTGTCTTTAGAGGTGTAACACAAACAACACGTTCAGTTCACATTACTGTTGACATCAGACATGCAGAATGTATTTACCTGATCACTATTTCTCACTGTCATGGTAATTTTTCTTCTTTTCATGACCAGAAAAATTATCCCACCGTCTGTTGACACAAAGGGGAAGAGGGGACCTTGTGTAATATACTAAATTCAGGTGAAAAGACAAAAAAAAAAACAAAGAAGCATGCCAACATCAATAAAAGAAACTGATATGCTTGCACTTGCAATTCACATTCCAATTTGAGTCCAATTCTCAACTGGAACTATTCTCAATTTCCATCTCTGATCTGAATATAAAGCAATATAATAATCAATTAATGTGTTGTTCTTTGAAGTGCTGTCCTTCAGAAACCAAGCTCACAGCCCTTTTTCTGTTTGCCATTCAGAAATATTAGTTTTTACCATTTTAAGGCTTGTGTTGATTATATTCTTTGAAAAAAAAAAAAAAAACGATATTACGAGGGCAGTTCTTTTCCTTTTCTATGATTCAGGCACAAAAGGTTATGATGGGAAATGGAAAATCAAAGAAAACTGTTTCATCTGCTTCTTGAAAAGATTTTTTTTTAATTATGTTCCTTTTGTCAAAATTGCCCTGTTTCTAAATGACTAGTGCTTCCATTGTTTTTGAAGGCGTTCAAGGGGGTGAAAATAGTCCAAAGTACATTTGTTGCCTAAACTTAGTCCTTGCATTAGCGCAGGGGGATTGTTGACTTTGCAAAAAGCTGTTGAAACTGCAGAATTGCAAATGCCAGGAGGGACACACGATCCCTTCAAGGCACCTATAGACAAACAGAAGAGAACTCGCAAAGGCCTTCGCCAGAAAACCAACAGACCTCCCACTTATAAGCAAATAACAAAGAAATCACAAACATGCCTGGAAAGCCACCCAATGGGATGACCAAAGAGAGGTTTGAGCTCATAAAAAAAGACTCCCAAAATACACTTTCCAGCTTTATCCCCATGGTGTAAAGACAAAAACAAAAAAAAAGGACTCTGAAATACAGGAAAAATCTTTGCAACAGTTACAGAACGAAGCAAAACCATCAGAATATAGTCATTTATGGTATTTTACCCAGAAACAAGACAGTATTACATCTGGATCCCTTGGTTGGGAGTCTTGTAGTTGCTTCACTTCTGGAGGATTAAAGATAAAAGAGTCGATCAAAATACTGTCATTTGGCAAATGCATGTTTCTAATCAGGAATTAGGACCTTAATAATAATATGGATGTGATGAGCATTTTCTTCTGGTGCTAAATCTTACAGACGTTCATTTCAAGCATGCAAATCAGGGGCAGATGGAATTAGCCAAGTAGTGTGTGGGGGATGAGAGATGTGTCGCTAGGGGTCGACGCCTTTTGTGGAACATAAGTCCCATTTATCCCAAATTAGGACGGGTGCGGCACTGGTTCGCTTTGATGTTCCTCTTGGCGGGGGCCTGGGTGGAGTGCAGAACGGGGAGGACGGGGCAGATTTCTGGAGCACAAACAGATGTTCAAGGCTCACGCTTTGAGGTAGCGATGAAACGTAGCCACAGCGAGAGTCTTTACATCCCACTGTCACTCAGTTGACTCAGAGACGAGGCCAGGCTGCTGTTGTGACTCTAATGGCGCTGCATATGGGCTGCTATACCAACATCAAGCAGTGTATCTTCGTATCTCTGCACCAACTGCTCTTTAACTTAAGCGTTTTGGGTGCATTTTATTGCATTTCACATTGAGGGAAATGTATTTACATTCATGCATTTGAGATATTATGATCTAGTATTTGATCTTATTTTGATTTATGCTTTTATTTAGGTCATATTTTCACCAAACCCTGCAGCTTTTACCCTGCGTGTTTAGTGGAAAGTAGCTAAACCCTGCTTCTAGATGTAGTTGGAATATGCCCTAATCTAATTTACATATTCATGGCACCATCTCTTAACTATTTATACATATTTGAAGTACTATATTTAGAATTAAAGTATGTAGAAGCAGTGTAAGTCGTTAGTAATGTAGAAAAACAGGTGCATATATTTACATTTATTTTCATATAGGGCTGTGCATCAGTCAAATAGTACAGATACTTATACATATACTTATACACTTCAGTACTGGTTCTGAGATGCTAATTTTTCAATACTAATTTCTAACCCCAATGCCAAAACAGTTGGAATGTATTGCGACTAAAATTTGCTCAGAGGTCTTATTTATGCCTTTGTGCATAAGAAATCAATATAAGTGAATCCCCAAAGGAACTTTGTGTTGGTAAATGCAAGTTATGCAAATTTACAGGATTTCAGTTCTGTTGCAACATGTTGATGGTCATATGAACTATGTTTTCAGCTCAAAAATGTCCAATTTCATCGCAATTAATGCTATATTTTCATGTCACAAATGGCCAAGTTATATTTGAACTGAATTTACCTGAAAAACAAATATTCTATTCTTTTAGATTCCCCAGTTTTTCTTACAAGATTCTATCCTACATATCACATGTTTTATTTTTACAGGTTGCAGTATGGAGTATGGTGCTGATCCATCCTGCTTATGTTACACCAATACATACATTAAGAATGTCACGCGTCACTTTTTAAATCCACAGTTTTCTAATAATAAGCATTTTTCATAAAGAAATAACAATTCTATATTGTTATTTACTCTTTAGTATGATGATAAACTATACAATAAATAATTCTGATCCTAGTTTTTGCACAGGGATCATTTGTGGAAACAGTGACATGGCTGCCGAGCATCAGTATGATGGGATCTGTAACAACCATGTCACATCCGTCCACTGCCACATTTTGTGTTTTTGTGTCAGCTGTTATTGTTTTAGATCCACGATACTAACATTTATGAATAAGAGGAGAATTAGCAATAGTAAGTCTATAAGTTTATTACTAATAAAGTACTGGTACTGACCAGAGCATCATGGGTAATGTCACGTCCGTCCACCAGCAAAAGTTTTCACATACACATGTTATTCAAAATCCAATATTTCTGAAAATAGAGCTTCCACTGTCAAATAGCATCAGTAGTCTGTGCACTAATGTATTAGCATTATTTCAACATGGTTCTATGCATTTCTTACAACTTTTTTTTTTTTTTTTTTTACAAAAATGGCCACTAATTTGACCCCCTAAGTAAATTTTAGCCGATTGGAAAATTTCAGTAAAAACAGAATGCAATGATTTCTAAGTCTCATAAACCCCTATTTTATTCACAATATAACATAGACATTGTATCTAATGTTTAAATAGATGTTAAATAATGTTAAGTTTGGTAAGTTTGGAACTGAGGTTCTATTTCTAACAAAAATAAAGAGAAAGTACACATTACTGTGCAAATCAGTGTACTGTTTTCATGTGAGCTGTTTTTAATCTTCCATTTCCATTTTAACACTGTGTATTATCTGTTCTTTACAAAACCTTTACAAAACAACACATTATATCAACATTGCTTCATTATCAAATCTGTATTAACGTGAAGGTTCTTTGTGTTTCTTCAGGACTATGACGACGGCTACGGAACAGCTTATGACGACCAAGGATATGAATCGTACGACAACAACTACAGTAATCAAGGACAAAAGTAAGTGTTTTTAAGTTATTGTTATTATTATTATTTATTTAATCCAAATCCATCCTTACCTCAACATAAACCAACACTTTGTTGGTTTTGGAAGTAGTGCATCTCTCTCAGCTCCAGTGTTGTTTTAACCAGCCTACATCTGTACTGTTTTGGTTAAAGCTTCAATCATTCAGCAGCGGTGATTCATCATATTAATAGAGTCTAACAATGGCTGTAATGTAGGTGTCATGTCTTGTAAAAAAAAAAAAAAAAATATATATATATATATATATATATATATATATATATTGACAGTGTGTTGGCAAGTTTACAAATACAGCCCCGAATATAATTGTGCAGAATGGGCCAACATGATCTGATTGGACATTTTGATATGACAGATGTCAGAAAGTACATTAGGTGGGAAAGTAATAAAGTATTAGGTTACAGTCTGAAATTTACACTGTGATTAGGACAGTAAAATATTTTGCAGTTTAAAATATATACTGTATATGTAACACTTGAGATTGCAGTGTGCAACTTAAAGTATAGTTAAATTCAATTCACAGAAAACCTTAGTGTAATGATAGTATATGTTTACAGTATGTGGAATGCATTGTTTAGGTGAAGAGAAACACTATGCATCATTTATGAAATAAGATTATAATACGCATGTTCAAAAACTACATTATTGATGATTTATGTGTTAATTGCTGCAAAATGTATTGCATCGTGCTTGTCAGACTTCCAGCTTTGTTGTGTATATATTCTGTTACACATCACTCCATATGTACCTGTTTTAGTTTTGTGAACAACAAAGCTGGAAGTGTGACAAGCACCATGCAATGAATTTTGCAGCAATTATCACATGAATCATCAATAATGTAGTTTTAGAACATGCATATTATAATCTTATTTCATAAATAATGCATATTGTTTCTCTTCACCTAAACACAATGCATTCCACATACTGTACATAGTCACAGAAAAAAATATTAGACCATCAAAAGTCATCAAAAACAATGGTTATGCAATCAAGTACTAACTCCTGTGTGTATCATTTGACTAAGACAGACAGAAAAGAAAACATGGAATGCCTAAAAGCACTGTTTTTGTCAGTACAGTGCCAGATATTGATGTAAGAACTGAAGGGATTTTGATTATTATCAAGAAAACATGGAAAATGGATCGATATCAGCTCTGAAATTGAACTCTTTTGAGCTATTTATGTTGTTATCATTATATTTATTTTAAAAAATGTATCTTTAGTTGTACCAGGCATTAAAATGAACAAGAAACTGAAGAAAACAAGGGTGGTCTAATCATTTTTTCCATAACTGTATACACTATTATTACACTAAGGTTTTCTGTGAATTGAACTGAATTATACTGAAACACCCACCATCGACCAAAAGCATCTAAACTGTTTAATACCTGCTGATCGACTAATCCTATCAATCCATATAAATAATTGGTGTAAAATACAGTTTGTCATCTTTTCATGGTCCTCATACATTTGGACGTTCAAAGGCTCTGTAGTTACCGTGGAAACACCGTCATCTTCTACAACATTGATTCAGTAGTAAAACCCATGGAATTGGATCAATGACAGTGGATGGAGACACTTGTTTTATGTTCAGTTATTGATATATTTTACTAAAAAAGTCAGTCTTTCTTCAGTTTTCTCTGTTTTGATATAATAACCTTTGCATTTACTTTGCATTTTCATGAAGATCTACATGATCAGTCAATTAAATATAGAGAAAAATACATGATTTACACTTAAAAATGTTAAATGCAGAGGATAATATTGTAATACATAGTGATAAACCACTTAATAAATGTTAAATAGAGAAATAAAATCATTTGGGAACTGACACGTTATGTTATATTCAGTTATTGATATCTTTGCAGAAAAAGGATTTTTTTTTTTTTTTTTTTTTTTTTTTTTTCAGTTTTCTCTTGGATATAACAACCCTCAACTTTAATCTGAGCTTTTATGAATATCTACATGATAAGTAAAGTAAATATAAGAAAGTACTTGATTTTCACAGGAAAATTCACAAAATACAGAGGATAATATTACAACAAATGGTGACAAATCACTTAAATAGAGAGAAAAAATCATTTGGGAACTGCCACAAAAGTCACACTGGGTCTTTATGTGTTATTTTGTACACTATAATCTAAAGTGTTACCAAAAACAACCATAAAAATACAAGTTAGCACAAGTGCAGCATCTAAGGTCATCATGTTTGTTCTGGTGCACCCACTGTAACTTGCAAATATGAGGTAAAATTAGGTGTTTTTTTTAAAGTCTTTTGGTTTCAGAACAGCTGGATTATGTTGCCTGACCCATTAGGAGTCATTTATGCTCATTTTCTGCTCTGTTTGAGCCTCAAAAGAACATTTCCTGTTAATGAAGTGTTTGCAGCGAGGTGTCATTGTTTTAATTAACCTTTCAGACGTCCCAAAAGAAACATTACAAAGGCCGCTCTTGCAAAAATAAATACTGTGATTCATGATTTACCTGTTAATATGTTTATCACCGTTGTTTCATGTTGTCACTCGGTTGTAGTGTAAAAAAACAAAGCTTCTTACTCAAAGAAAGAAAAAGAAAAAAAAAATTTAGATAATTAAATACATGACCTTGAATAGAGAATTTGAACATGGATTTTTCATTATTTTCTGCAATTCAAAATATAAAATGTTTGGGAATAATTGTTCTGGTAGTCTTATGTGGAATATTTTTTTTTTTCTATAAGATTTTGTTCAAGTTTCTAACCAGTTTTCTGAAGGTGTTTCTCAAGTCGATGCAAAACAAACAGCATCAGTTCCATGTTGCTCCATTTAACAGAGGGTCCTGCACAGCTAAATGCAGAATATTGATTTTCTTATATCCAGGGAGCTATCACACTCTCCAAGCCACACAAGGTCAAAGGCTTTCGCTTTGGTTTGTTGGGCGTCCTACTGCATTTTATCAGCGCACAATGAGCTACGTTTATGTATGCCTGTCTGTGCCACGTCAAAGCAAGAATCATTGTCGCCACACTTTACGGTGTCAAATATTGGACTGTATTGGCAGTGTCTGCGGGGAAAAAAAAAAAACGGACGGGGGAGGGGGAGAAAAACATTATTCTGTCCCTCTGGCTTTTGTGAGCAGGGTGGTCAATGTTTTCTTTTGTGAAGGTGTCAGGATGTATGTCACCCAGGATTCATCCATCTTTTGTGCTATCTTTCTTTGCTGCTTTTTTAGGCCAGATCAACCCCCCCCCCACACACACACACACACACCACACACACACACCACTCACCTCTGTAACACACCGAGGTTTGTGTTGGCGGTTGAGTGTAGAAAGGATGCAGGTCGGTTTTTTTCCAGTATCTGCAGCTATTTGTTTTAAAAGCAGCCTTGTGAATAATGTTAGTGGTGCTGTGGTAAAGGTAGGGTCTGGAGGAGTGTGTGCATGTGTGTGTGTGTGTGTGTGTGTGGGGGGGGGGGGGGGGGGGGGGTAGTTGTAGCCGAAGAAGAAAAATGGAGTCCATCATATAAAGGCTGGAGGCTGGGCAGACTCAAAGAGATTTTCATGTCTGTTATCTGGCAGGAGACGAAGCAACTAATAGGGCCCAGATGTAGAAGTGTGCGCCTCCAGAGACGCTTGATTCACTTATTCTTTGCTTTTTTGTGTGTCCCATGTCCTGGATTTGGGTTTGAAAAGTTGCTCTTACTGCAGGGATGACATATTGCATGTATACAACATAAGCTTTCTGTTTTATCACCATCAGAATGAGTCAAGTCCAACCAGTTTGTCCAGTGTGGCATATATAGAATGGCATGTTCCAAAATACATAACATATTGCTTTAATCCTTCAGAAACACTCATTTCATCTCACAACTCATATTATGCTGTGTTCCAGGCAACCCATAACTGGTGTTTTTCCAATCTTCCACCGGTGAAAATGCTCTGGAATGTCCCGCCCGTGAACTCGTACTAAATCTATGTACTCCCAGTTCTGAGTTCTGACGTCACGTAGCAATGGTGGCCCCCATGGATGCGGTGTTTATGCTGATTGTTTATTAAAACAAGGTAGTGCTCTGATATTATTTATCTGCAAATGTTCTGCATAATCAGCAGTTGCTCTAGCGTGAGCTAATTTTCAGTCCATTGAGTCCAAGAATAAATTAATACCAAATACATATCCAAAAATATACAGATAACATAACATAAAAGGTAGAACAGCTTCTCTTGCCTTATGCACCGTTTTTCCTCCTCTGTTTCCCTCAAATAACCAAGAAGCAAGCATCTTTGGCGATAGAAATGATTGTAAATGAACAAAACGTACGGTCCGACATGCTGGTTTGTTTACATCTAGCTCCCACAATTCCTTGCACTAAGGCAGTTTGGCGTGACTTGCCTGGAATGTCACAAAGTCGTGAGTCGTGGTTTGAAGTCATGACTTACAGGCTCAAAAAATGGCCTGGAATGCAGCATTAGTCTCATACAGTGTTGGGAGTAATATGTTACAAGAGTAGTGCATTACAGTAACGGATTACTTTTTGCTGTAACGCAGTAGTGTAAGGCATTACTAATCATTTTTTAGTCATATTTTACTCTGCACATGTTCAGTAGCCTAGCGCTTGTGTTACAACATACTTTTTGCCCATAAATTAATTGCTCAAATGACAAAAAAAACAAAAACACCAAGACAGCGAGACTTTAAGGAATCAAACATGCGTCTGTAAAGTTCTATTTCCTGTTGGTGTTCAGCCAATGGGTGAAGACGACAGAAGACAGTCCATTGTCCACATGGACATATGCTCATTACTAACACTAACCCTGCTTTACAGAAGCTAGTTAACATGATCCCTGTGATCAGGAAGGACAATGTAAGCTAACGTTTCTATGACTAGTTAGAATTATTTATCAATTGCAGATTTGTCTTCCGATGTCCTCGGTGCCGTGACCTCTGGTTTGAACATGTGAAATGTTGAAAAAAATGCAAGTGTTCCTGCTGGGATTTGAACATGGTAGACTGTAGTGTTACTTATTGAGCTATCCGTCTTTGGGCACTTTTGCACTTCGGGGTGCAAATTTATGCGTCCCAAAGCTCAACTATCTCTTGTATGGTGGGGGGGGTCATGAATCACTTCCGTGTCCAAACCCCTGCTACTATCGTAAACAGCAATGGCTGCAGCCTAGGAACCGGTCACCTTTTTCACAATGACATCCTTCTTTGCTGACTTCCCAAAGTCTAAAAGTTTAAAAGAGGTCTTAACTCTTAGAACTCATATAGAGTTATAAGAGTTAGTTTAAAGGTCCCGTATTATGCAAATCTGACTTTGTGACAGTTTTCTTATAGTAGTGTGTTGCAGTAGCCACATTATGAGGTTAGAATTTGAAAACTGTCTGTTTCCTCCCTGCCTTGCTACACCACAGTTTGTGAAAATGCCTGCTCAAACGGCCGAGTTTGAGTTGGGTCTGTTTATGACGACATAAGCGGATTTAACTCCTCCCCCTGACTGTGCCCCCACCCTCGCAAAGCGAGCCCCGCCCTGGCAAAGTACCTCTTGGACAACAAACATGGCGAAGGCGAGACACGCAAGTTGTGGTGTTGTTGGCTGCACACACCAACACGATAGTTTATTTTTGCTCCCCACTTCCGAGCCTCTCCGTAAAAAGTGTCTGGATTCTATCTGTGATGGTCATGTACCAAACAACATTCCCAAACGCTTGTATGTGTGTCCCCGGCATTTCACGGACGAGTGTTTTTTAACATGGGCCCATACAGCTCCGGCTTAGCACAAAGACTCCGAATCCAGAAGGACGCAGTACCAACGCTTCGTGACCCAAGTACAAGTGTGGGAGATGTAAGTTCTTATCATTTTTTTGTATCTTTACTGCATAACCCTACATTACGGATAAGCTGGTGGGTGTTGATGTGTACGTCTAACGTTAGCATGGCAGCTAACATAGCTCGGTTACTGCTGCTAACGTTTGCGTCCCCGTTAACATGCAAGAGCTGATAATATCAAGAGACATTCAACAGAACTACTTTGAACACGGGCCTTTTGTGGTTGGCATCAGTATAGTTAGCATCAAGCTTGTTAGCAGCTGCCTGCATTAGTGGTGGCAGGCGTCTTTCCGTGTCAGGTCCACAAACCCAACACAACACCGTCGGGGCTCAATCACGCCTCAAGGCAAAGAAAGCCAGTGTTTGGAAAGATGTTCTGTCTGAGACATGTGTATTGTAGACGAGAGAGCCATGGCTTCACAGTCAACATTAGCACGTAGTACCGCTAGCGGAAGCCGCGTCCTCTCCCAGAGAGGGGAGGGGGAGTGGGCGTGGACAGATGCGTTCATTTGCGTACCCGGAAGCAGGCCCAGAAACGGCCTGTTCTTAGGAGGGCTGGTGAGAGAGACTTTTTCGACCGCTGAAACTCCGAAAAAAGGATGATTTTGGGGCGAACAAACTTAAATACTATGTTTTTGGGCTTCTGAGACCTATATGACATGACTGAAAAATAGCATAATACGGGACCTTTAATGCCAGGTGGAAGTCTGACAGGGAAAGTTCAGGCATTGGTGAAAAAGTGGAGCTACAAGGTTGAGGTGAGAGTGAGTAGCTAGTGAACATAAGGGTGTTAGCAATAAGGCTAACGTTGCTATACCTGGGTAATGTTAGCTTTTAATTAGCTATGTTAGAATAAGTACTATATGGTTAGTTGACAACGTAACTGACAACACACATACATCATTTTGCTTTAAAGTTACATATAGACACTAACGTTATATAAGCTAACATTTAGCACTGGTAACAGCTAGCTAATGTTAGCTACTGACGCTAGCCTACATTAAGCTGTATTGTTCATCATTTGAGATCCAACTTACCATATGAACTTCAGCCATTTATTCTTCTCCTTTTCATCGGGAGGATAGTGATAATAAGAGTATTTTATTTACATCATTTCTGGGACACAGCACTGCACCATTTTATAACGTTTTGAATATTCCGCGATTGGACATGGAAATAACATTTTAGACTATGATGACGTAGCAACTAGCCATCTAAATTATTTTACTTAGGAGGGATTCTACTGCGCACGCGCCATTTATGACAAGTCTGTATGTAACTCACCAGTAATCCAGACAGTAATATTGTAAGATAAGGAATGACTTTTAAATAACAGTAACAAGTAATCTGTAATGGATTCCAGTTTGGAAGTAACTTGCACAACACTGGTCTCATATCACTGTATATAAAAATGGACAGTCCTGTGCTGCTTCCTCCCCATTGTGTAAAAACGAAGCCAACTTCCTGGAGTTGTGATGACATGAACACATTAAGCTGATGAAATATACCTAAAAAGACAGGAATCACCTTTAGGAAAAATGTGTTAGATGCGCACTTTGGGGTTTTATTTTGGCCCAAGTCCCTTTGCCAAAAACGAAGGGGGTGGGATTTATGACCTATACTGTAGCCAGATACCAGGGAGAGATCCAGATGTTTGGCTTGAGTTTGTTGTGTTATTTTTTTCCCACTGTGTCCATCAGTTTTATTCTGTTTTAACTGCTCATCACACTTTTTTGTCTATGTCTTGTAGAAATGATATTCATACTCAGCTATTTAATGGTTTGGTTCAGATTGCATTTAACTTCTGTTGTGTTTGATAAGGATAAGAGAATGATTCCAGGGTTTGGTTTAAAGGTTCAGGTTATGAAATGCAGTCAGTTCTGGTGGTGAAGTAGCTCATACTGGCCACTAAAAAATGCACAAAATACCTCAAAATACAAAAGGCTCTATGCTGAGCCAATGGTTGGTGTGCCTGTTCTGAGTTTCTTTAGTTCAGGGGACATTAACTCTGGTCTACACGGTCCACACTCCAACGTAGTAGGTGGTGATAATGCACATTTCTGTTGTTTGCCACCCACCATAAAACAGAAAAACCAAGACAAGGAAGTCTGTTCAGAGATACTGAGGAAACATGGCAGTACAACCTGGTAAAATCACTCCTTCTATAGATAGAAACAGGCAAAAAAACAAAACAAAACAACCCAAACAACTTACTTATATAACATGACATTATACTAATGAAATATGTGTATAGTCAGGTCCATAAGTATTGGCACAGAAACACACATTTTGTTATTGTTCCTCTGTGTGGAACTGAAATGAAAAGATGAAGACTTTGATTCAAGGGGTTTAACAAGAATATTGATTTGACCATTTAGGATTTACAACCATTTTCACCCATAGAGACCCAGTGTTATCTTTGTGGCAGTTCCCATATTATTTTCTCACTCTATCTAACCTTTCTTAAGTGATTTAATACCATTTACTACAATATTATCCTCTCTATATTGCATTTTTTCAGCAGAAATCAGGTATTTTCCTATATATAATCAATTGATCATGCACATTTTCTGGTTAAAGTTGAGGGTTGTTGTATCAGAAACAGAGAAAACTAAAGAAAAAGTGATTTTTCAGCACAGATATCATTAACTGGACATAAAGCAAGTGTGTCCATCCACTGTCATTTATCAAACTCCATGGGCTTTACTGGTAAATCAATGTTGTAGAAGATGACAGTGTTTCCACATTCACCATAGAGCCTCTGAACGTCCAAATGGGTCATATCTGATGACCATGAAAAGATCAAAAAACGGTATTTTACACCAATTATTTACATGGATTGGTGGGATTAGCAAATCAACAGTTTAGATTAGTAGATGGTTTTGGACACCAGTGGTTCTTTGGGTCTTTATGGGTTAAATGTAGTTTCTCCCATTCTGTACAGTATAGTACTGTATAGAGGCAAAATTACAAAATGTGTGTTACTGTCCAAATACTTGTGGACTTGACTGTAAATATGCAGTTATATAAGATTAAGCTTCTGCCGTTTGATCCCATTAAATTGTGCACACTAGACCTTTAACACAAAGGCCACTACTTCAATATTCACCTCAACCTTCAACTTATTGAAGAGAGTCCAAAACTACTCTACCAACTAGGATTAAAGCACTAGAGTGTTGATAAATATTCAGTCATTTTCTGAACTGCTTAATCATCCAGAGGGTCAAGGGGGTGCTGGAACATATCCCAGATACCAGCAGGTGATATACATGGATGCACGGTTGATATGTATCAAGACAGTCCATACAAACATATCAGTGGGTCTGAAGTATAAACTGTAATGAATGAACAGAATAAGAACTGTCACTTCACCTATTGGTTTCCAGTCTATGGCCTAGCTTACTTTTACGAATCAGAAGTGACCATATTTGGACAAAAGAGGGGAGGAAAATGGTAAAGTTCACCAAACATTGTGTAAAAAAAGGTAATTTTACAGTACTGTTAGTGCAACAAATTATACATTTTATAACATATAACTCATATCATCCATCACCAACCTACATCATCTACTGATCTAAACTGTTTAATACCTGTTGATCTATTAATTCTATCAATACATGTAAATAATTGATGTAAATGCAGTTTGTCATCTTTTCATGGTCATTAGATATGACCCATTTGGACATTAAGAGTCTCTGTAGTTACCATGGAAACACTGTCATCTTCTACAACATTGATTCACCAGTAAAACCCATGAAGTCAGACTGCAGGCAAATGTGGCCCAAATCCGATTTTCTTACCCATATGTGACCTGTATCCAATCTGTTGAAGACAATTTGAGCAAAACAAATCCGATTTTTTTTTTTTTTAAATCTGACCCAGGCCACTTTCATATGTGGTCCTAAATCCGATAGGTATCTGATATTTTGCAATGCATTTATCCGACCTCCTGCGTCCCAGGAGGAGAAGCAGCAGAAACCATTTACTTCTGTAAACACAGTGCGTGCCTGCGTGGTCACGTATAAGGCCTACAACAGGACCTCTTTTGCGCATGCGGGTCACTTCAGGGTCACATTCAGTTCATACTCAAAACTGATAGAAGACGCTTTTAATGTGTAATATGAATGAGCACACAAAAAATCGGATTTCACCCAAAAAGTTGTTTGAGAGTTGTGCATTAAGACCTGCCATCTGAATGTAGTCTTAGTTTATGTTCAGTTATTGATATCTTTGCTGAAAAAGTCCCTTTTTCATCAGTTTTCTCTGTTTTTAATGTAATATCCCTCAACCATAAACTGAGCTTTTATGAATATTTACCTGATCAGTAAATTAAATATTAGAAAATACCTGATTTTCACTGAAAAACCACAAAATGCAGAGGATAATATTATATGAAATGCTGGTCAATCACTTGAGGAAAGTTAAATGCAGAGAAAAAACTATTCTGGAACTATCACATAAGTTGCACTGGGTCTTTATGGGTTAAATAAACCAAAACCCTGAAAATCTGACCCATACAAACCTGTCAATCAAAGCCCAATACAGCAGATGGTAAAGCTTCTATCTGACCTGAGATCTGATTAACAGAGGTAACATTTATAGATGGACCAGATCCTTTTAAAAGGTCCAAATAAAAGAGATGAGACCAGTACGTGACTTGCAAAAAAAATATTGCCATAATTAGGGTTGCACCGATACCACTTTTTTCCAGACCGAGTATGAGTACAAGTGCTTACATTTGAGTACTTGCCAATACCAAGTACCGATACGAGTACTTAATAATCCCATTCCAGTTCTTAGTTCCTTTTGTAAATGTGCTTTATTGTTGTTGTCATTAGTCTGACTGGAACAAAGTGCTGCTACTGACATTTAATGTGTTGGAATGAGCGTTTCTCGATTAATCCACCAGGGGGCGCCGCTCTGAGTTAACCATACTGGACAAATACCGCGAAGAAGAGTAAAGTTTTTTGAGAAGAAGAAGAAGAAGAAAGTCAGGAATAACAAACATATGAGACGACAGAGACAAAACTAATGTGATATTAATATTGCAGCGTTTTCACTGGTAAGGTTTAACAGCTTAGCTTCAGCAGGAAGAGAAAAGAGAAATGAGTGATAAGTTTCATTTTCACTTCCGCTGGCGACAGTCTGCACCGCTCCGTACTCCTGCTGGTATTCTCTGTCTGGGTACGCATCCACCAGCACCTGGAAAACGGATGGAATGTACGCAGAGGACAGAGAGAACGCTGCGTCCGTATCTGTCTGTGTCTTTAACGTTACTTGCAGTCAGTGCTACTTTTATCACCGTCATTTATTTTGAAAAATCTCCACACTCTTCACACTCCCCACACATTATTCCACCGCTGCGTACCTGCTGCACTGAACTGTGAATGTCACACAGCCATAAGTGGTATCGCTGCATTTGTATCGGATTACTTTTACGAGTACGAGTACACACACTAAGTATCGGAGCCGATGCCCAGTACTGGTATCGGTATCGGTGCATCCCTGGCCATAATACGTGCTATACATGCATAGATAAGTGCAATGTAAGTCAATAGGAGTCAGTGGTATTACAGCTTTAAGACACTCCACAATGGCCTCATTTCACAGCTGAGGTTCTTGCCACTTGATCTGACATGACTGAGATTGTATGTATCCATACTATGCAGAAACATTTTGTTCTTATTAGGCTGTTAGTCCCACAGGAAGTGCAGAAATAGGTGCATAATTGACAACACGAGAATGCAAACAGCACATTATAGTAGCAAATGAAAGTAATGAGAACAAACCAAACATTAAAAAAAATGAAATTCACCTTAATATATTCCAGACCACAGTTCATTTTACAGTGTAAGTCCTCTGTAATGCATGTATTATATTTAATTACTGCATCTAATGAATCTAAAACTGTGCCTGCACTTCCTCTCCTCCATGATGGACATAGGTGTATTATTTTCACCCCCAGCCTGAGGAAAGTCATAGCAGGTCCCAGCTGCAGTAGGGCCTTGAGGTGTGTGTGCGTGGACAAGAACAGTCTCCTAACAATGTTTCTCACAGCCTAAGGAGCTCCCAGTCACCATTCTGAGCTCTGACTGCGTGGCAGGATTTCAGTTGCCGGAGGATAACAAGCAGAACAATTTACAGTCTCTCTGTCATGGTATTACCCCGATGGCTTCTGCTAGAAACAGACCTGCCATTTGTGAGCGTTCAGAGGAAAGGAAGACAGAATCTAAAGGCTGCAGCACCTTAAACACTTCATTAGTGGATTTATTCAGTCGCTATTTGTCTTTAACCATATTCACATTAACCCATAAAGACCCAGAGCTACTTTTGTGTCAGTTCTCAAATGATTTTTTCTCTATATTTAACCTCTCTGAAGTGATTTATCACCTTTTATTGTAATATTATCCTCTTTAGTTTGAGTTTTTTCAGTGTAAATCCTGTCTTTTCCTGTATTAAATTCACTTATCATGTAGATGTCCGTAAAAATTCAGAGTGAATTCAAAGGTTATTATATCAGAACAGAGAAAACTGAAGAAAAATAGACTTTTTTCAGTAAAATATGTTATATATACATTAACTGAACATAAAACAAGTGTGTCCATCCACTGTCATTGATCCAACTCCATGGGTTTTACTGGTGAATCAATGTTGTAGAAGATGACGGTGTTTCCACGGTAACTGCGGAGCCTCTGAACGTCCAAATATGGTCATATCTGATGACCATGAAAAGATGACAAACTGTATTTTACACCAATTATTTACATGTATTGATAGGATTAATGAATCAACAGGTATTAAACAGTTTAGATCAGTAGATGCTTTTGGTCACCAGTGCCTGTTTGGGTCTTTATGGGTTAAGCTATGAAACATGATCAGTATCAGTTTAACTCATAAAGACTTTTGTGTTAGTTCCCAAATTATTATAATAGAATTTTTCTGTCTATTTAATCTTTCTTAAGTGATTTTTTTTTATCATTTATCATAATATCATCCTCTCCATTTTGCATTCTTTCAGTGATAATTAGGTATTTTCCTATATTTACTTGACTGATTAAGTACTTTAATCATCACGCTGATATTATATTAGAGGATTATCGTACCAAAAACAGGAAACTTGAGAAAAAGTGACTTTTCAGTCAAATATACCATTAAGTGAACATAAACCCAGTGTGTCCATCCACTGTCACTGATCCAACTCCATGGGTTTTACTGGTGAATGAATGTTGTAGAAGATGATGGTGTTTCCACGGTAACTATTGAACCTCTGAATGTCCAAATGGGTCATATCTGATGACCATGAAAAGATGACAAACTGCATTTTACACCAGTTATTTACATGTATTGATAGAATTAGTAGCTCTAAAGTTATTAAATATTTTAGATCAGTAGATGCTTTTGGTCACTGGTTTGTGTTGGGATCTTTTTGAGTTAACCTAAACACACTTTTTCATCAGGGGAAATGTTTTGTTTTGTAATATTTGCACAAAAATAAAACTTAAAGCATCTTTTACCTGTTTTCCCAAATGTATCACCAAATATTAGATAGATAGATAGATAGATAGATAGATAGATAGATAGATAGATAGATAGATAGATAGATAGATAGATAGATAGATAGATAGATAGATAGATAGATAGATAGATAGATAGATAGATAGATAGATAGATAGATAGATAGATAGATAGATAGATAAGCTTTATTACAGACTCATAGTCCACATTAAAAAGCAAATATTGTTGATGTCGAGCTTTCAAATGACATCAATCAATCAATCAATCAATTTTATTACAAAATTATTACAAACAGTTAAAATCGACAATTCATTTATTATCATATATTTATTTATTATTATATATTTAAGATACATTTTGTAATAGAACACGCCAGAAACAGTCCTCAGCTTATAAATGGTTGCCCTTTAAACATGTGATAAGAGACACAATTTACATTAAAATCTTTAATGAATTAAAAAGTTCTCGATAACTACAAACATATTATAAAATATTTACCTATCTATCTAATGATGTTTCATTTCTTTTCTTTTCCTGAGTCCTTTTGTAGTCCGCATATTCCAATATTTTCAGAAAATCTAACAGTCAGACATAGGGTTTTATCCACATATAGTGGGATTCATGTTTGACAGAAAATTAAGCCGTGACATTTCAGAAAACAGATCTTTTAAAGGTAAAATATGCAACATTTGTGCTCGTTGTTATCCCTCCTATCCGTGCAACAAACCAGTCAAGTGAGCAATAAAAAACAGCTGTGATGCAGAGAAATAAAACCTGCATAAAATCTGATTGTTTCACAGCGGCTATGTTTGAAATGACAAAAAATTATATGTAACCGTGCAACTTTAGGGTAAAATTATAAAGTAATAAAAGCTGAATCACACACATCTTCCTGTGTGTGGCCGGCAGCTCTGAGCGTTAACAGTAGACTGAACAGACAGACCGACGAGCAGCTCATATACGAAAACTAAACAGAAAAAGGCAAACGCTATATTTTTGAGTTCCACCCACGTACATTGTGCAACTCTACTATTACCTAGAGGTACAATTAAAAAAACATAAACTAATACATAACACAATACCCTTTCACTTAAGGTTAGGGTTACATTTGAGTCATGTTTTAAGTGCTATAATTTAGGTTGTGCTCTAGCCTCATGCTAAATACAGAAACTAGAACATGTTCCTTTTAGAATACCATCTAATATAAGCATTTTACAATTCTTCTATTAGTAACCCTAAGCAAATGTTCCAAAAAAACAATGGGTGTCGAAAGGTTAAAACATTCTTAGAGAAATAAATTCAGTTATTGGAAAGTATTGGAGGATATTGAATATGTAGTGTTATTATATTATTGTTGTTTATACTGTAAATGTATTTCTCTGCTTAACAACAACAAAAAAAAAGGGGGTATTTTGTGGAAGTTCCCTAATGAATTTTTCTCTGAATTCAACTTTTGTTAAAGTGATTTATTACCATTTATTGTAATATTATCCTCTTTATTTTGAGTTTTCTCAGTGTAAATTATGTAATTTTTTTATATTTGATTTACTGATCATGTAGATGTTCATTAAAGCTCAGAGTCCATTGTTTGAATGTATTATTTTATTTTGTTGTTTTATTTGGTATTGGTTTAGTGTTCTTATTTTTTTTTTTTTTTATTTTGTTTTTAATTGTACAACTTTTTATGTTTTTTTTTTTTTTATCTATTCTTGTATTTTATTCTTTTATCTAGGTTTTCTTTATTCTTCTGTACAGCACTTTGGTCCACTGCAGTTGTTTTAAAGTGCTTTACAAATAAAGTTGGATTGGATTGGAATCAAAGGTTATTGGATCAAATCAGGAAAAAAACAAATGTGGAAAAAGTGATTTTATTTTCAGCAAAAATATCATTAACTAAATATAAAACCAAAGTCTCCATCCACTGTCATTGATCAAACTCCATGGGTTTTACAGGTGAATCAATTTTGTAGAGGATGATGGTGTTTCCATGGTAACTGCGGAGCCTCTGAACGTCCAAATGGGTCATATCTGATGACCATGAAAAGATGACAAAGTGTATTTTACACCAGTTATTTCAACGTATTGATATGTTTAGTGAATCAGCAAGTATTAAATATTTTAGATCAGTATATGGTTTTGGTCGATGGTGGGGGTTTGGGTCTTTATGGGTTAAAAGCCCAACCAGGTATGGGAGTTGAAAAATAGTTAAATGCTATATATCAAATTAAAAAATAAAAAATAAACTATAGAATCCAATCTACAAGTATTTTTTCTAGCCTTCCGGGGTGCATTATTAAGATCAGATAACAAGACAAGATTCAAAATTATGACACATATGATAATAAATTTTAAAATACAATTAAAAAAATATACAAATTCTGAATTATTTACATATAATTGTACGATCAGTAGGTGCTTTGAGTCAGCAATGGTCATGTAGGTCTTTTAGAGATAAATAGCATCATATGATAAAAACTGACTATATTTTCTATGTAACACCTCATTCTACTGTGAAGTAATTTGTAATTATAAGACAAGCTATTAAAATAATGAAATAAAAGTACCAATTGTCAGTAGTTCCATAAAATATCAGTAACTTATCTATAATGTAAACTTAAGCCAATAGAAAACCATCAGAAATACTACATTAAATATCTGTACAGGTCTTTAGTGTCACAGCTCAGTGGTGAAGATGATAAAATCTTAATCTTATTGACTGTGTTAAACGGATACAAAATGTTAAACTACACATTAATGTCACGGTAGCAAAAACGCAGTAGCTGCTGACAAATGTGACTAGACAACCTGTGTAAAGATACTGTACACACTGTCACACGCAACAGCCAGAATTGAGTAATTTCGACATAATTAAATCTGAAAGGCAAATAAGGCCCTTTCAGCCTTAAGACATCAGACTTAAGCTGTTTTTAGACGACCTGGAGACATTTCTACGTTGCAGAAAAAAAAAAAAGGGGGTGGGGGGTGGGGTGGGGAGGTGATGCCTGGGGCGTGACAGCCGTGGCACCGTGAACCATGTTTATACAACACCGAGCTTCTGTCGTCGTCTTCTGAAACGATGGCAGGAGGCTGCATCTCAGGAGACTTATCGAAAACCGCAGTCCTTAGGTCTAATCAAGTGCTAAGGTCAAGGAGTCTGGAGGCGGCTGTTTGTCTGAGACAGAGAGAGAGAGCGTCTTTAATTTTATTAGCAAAGAGAAGGAGACGTTTCTGGAGGGAAATGAGACGCACGACAGCTGTGGCACAGCTTCGACTGAACGCTCGCAGAGGTCAGGGCAAGGTCGACACTCGCAGCTCGGGCGCCATCACAGCATTATTTTATACTTGACACCTTAGAGACTACCGGCTGCCGACACCTCACACCTTCCAACACACGGCGCTTTGGTAACGCCACGTCCAGACCCCTGAGGGCGAAGAGGTGATTGGAGGAGGGTGGTGTGACAGTGTTTTAAAGGGCAGATGCATCCCTGAGGAACAACTGTAAATCTTAGCACAAGAGATGGGTATGGGGGGGGGCATTCTAAACATTGCAGTGGTGCCAGTTTGGAGTTTATTGAAATAAACCTGAAAACAAGTCTTATCATGGGACGGGATACAACGCTTGGTCACTTAGTGCAGTTCATATCTAACGTCTTAACATCGACTGTCACAAATTTGGCAAATATGACATCAATGAAACCATCTCCTGAGACAAGAAAATCTGTTTTTACATTTTTCATTACTGTTGACCATTATGCCTGTTGTCGTAAATTTGCATCAAACCCAATTTTTTTTCTGTTTCATGTGCTATTGTCAAATTATCAGTCTCTACTTAATTTACCACCTGCTTGAAAGCAAAAACATGAATAATTTAGATTTTAATACCCTTATGTATTAATTATAATTGTAAATTTTGTATCATATTCATCTGTGTTTGGGTATTTTAAATGTATGTTTTAATAATTGTATGTTTATAACCTTGTGCTACCTTTTAGGGTGACAATTCAACATCTGTCCAGGGACTGCAGATGAAAAATACCATTAGATTAACTCTGGTGGATTTACAGCAACGGGAGTTAATGTACAATGTCCCTGTTGAATAAACCAATAATAAACAAGTGGTGCCAGGCGCAACAAACCCCGCCCCTTTCACGTATTATAGCTTATTTTGGCATCGAGCCAGCTGATGTCATCATGTCTATGCATGTGCTGATGTAATCATATCAATTGCCTCTACATATGTGCCAAATTTTAAGTAAATTGAAACAAAATTGATGTTTTATAGACATTTGAAATTTTGTCCATTATAAGTAAAAAGGGAAAAAAACAGATTTTGAAAATTCATAAAAACTTTTAACTTTTACCTGCTTCTCCCAAAATGTAATGACATTTATTCTGGTTCGCTGGCAGTCTATAAACCCAATTTGGTATGAATTCATCCAATAGTTTTGCTGCTACAGATATTTTAACTTTCACCAATTATAAGTAAATGGGGAAAAAAAAAATCCTAAAAATTTGTAACTTTGACCTACTGTTCCCAAAATGTAATCAACAATCAATAAACCCAATTTGGTATGAATTCAAGTAATAGTTTTGCTGCTACAAAACAAACAAACAAACCAAAAACAATACCCCTTGCCTCCCCGGGGTAATAAAATAAAATGAAATGAAATGAAATGAAATAAAATAAAATAAATTCTGGTATTACGGGGCTAAACTGGAGCAACTCGCTCAGATCAAGCTCCTTGGTACACCAGCCCCTGTCCCATAAACAACCATTTCTAAACAAATGTTTAGTGATATCAGATAGGATTCACATCCAGTGTTTAGCATCATTACCATCACATACTATATGTGACTGTGGACCATCTGGACCAATATGTCCACAATAAAGAAAACAAACAGTGTCCCCAACAAGGACATTTTTGCATATTTTCTCATCCACCATAGGAAAAGGATGATGCAAGGGGTTTTCAGTTGTTTTTTCACACTGACATGTAATTATCTGCAAAAATCTGAGTTAAAATAAATGTTAAAAAACCATAATTAAACCAAAGAGCTAATTTTGCTAGTCCATTTGTAAAACCTGTGTGGACAGATCCTGCCTTGGTTGAAATCTCTCATTTCAGAAACATTAACATCAGGACTAACTGTCCACTGCTTCCACATGTGCAGCTGAACCACTTCCATCAAATCCTCAACATATATGTCACTCACATTTCACTAAGAGGTAACTGAATATAATAGCTGCAGCGTTAGTTTAGTGTTTGCTCACATTTCATCATTTCATTCCAGTGACATGGCTGCAAGTAACATTAAACATTCATGTCAACTTTGTAAAGTGGAGGTGACACCACTGACCGAATGAAACAGACCAGACTTATTATTGATATAATGGAAGCATACAAGTCGACCACACACAGAACAGAGGTCTTATTTATTATGCTTTAATGCAGAAATGTCACATGCTGTGCATTACTTTAAAAACAGTCTAATAATACACTAGTAATTCAGTTATATATAATGAATAGGCTGGCGTCTGCAGAGCCAGAGGTCGTGGAGGGAGAGCAGGTGCAACTCCAGCTGCACAAAGTAGATGTTTTAGAGGAGGATTCTGGGTGAAATTATCACAGCAGTCTGGGAAGAAAATGAACAGTGCATATGCAGCGGTTTTGGGGAGGACTCAACCAGAAACACAGGGAATTGTGTCCATTCTTTGTCACTTTGACCAGTGGGTGAGCAGAATTTATGTGTGTGTGAAATTATCATTATTATTATTATTACCACCACCCCCGAAGGGGAGGTAAGGGGTATTGTTTTTGGTGTAGTTTATTTCTTTGTTTACACTCTAGCAGCAAACGTATTGGTTTAATTCATACCAAACTGGGTTTATAGATTGCCAGGTGACCCAGAATAGATGTGATTACAATTTGGGAAAAGTAGATCAAAGTTACAATTTTTTATGATTTTTTTTTTCTTTTTTTTAATTATTATTTCAAATTATACATTTACACAAACATGCACCCATACATAGGGAACCACACAGACACAACATATACAAACAAATTATACAACAAACCTACAAACCTACCAAACCCCCAAAAAAGAAGAAAAAAAAAAAACAAACCAAAAAAACACAACTAAAAAAACAACAAAATAAATAACATTGTCAATTCCTCTTTAGAATACTCAGGGCTTTTTTTTTTTTTTTTCTTTATGAATTTTAAAAATCTTTTATTTTTCCCCATTTACTTAGATATCTGTAGCAGCAAAACTATTGGTTGAATTCATACCAAATTGGGTTTATAGATTGCCAGCGACCCAGAACAGATGTGGTTACATTTTGGGAAAAGTAGGTTAAAGTTACAATTTTTTATGAATTTTTTAAATCTTTTATTATTTATTTTTTTATTTTTATGAGTGTTTTTCTTATTATCTTTTTTTCCCCATTTACTTATAATGGGCAAAATTTCAAATGTCATCAATTTTGTTTCAATTTTCTTCAAACTTGGCACATATATAGAGGCCGCTGATATGCTGACATCAGCACATGCATAGACATGATGACATCAGCTGGATCAATGCCAAAATAAGCTACAATACATGCGAAGGGCGGGGCTTGTTGTGCCTGGCACCACTTATTATTATTTTTATATGTCTGAGCATAATGGAAATCAGCTTAAACCTTAAAACAGACCATTTACAAAAACCTAAATAACAGCATCTTGAATTCAGATTGAAACGTATTTAGAATACTTCATTATCATGTACACAAATCAAGTTATGTAGGCAGAAGAATATTGTGGATTTGTGTTTTCAGTCTGAGGTTTATTCATTAAATAATTTTTCACTTTATCTACCTGGGTGTTTGTCTCACAAAAGAACCACTAGAAAATTAGCAGTATCTTGACTCATGATGGTTTTATTGGATGATTGTGTGAAACTTTAGGTTTTTATCAACAGTTATGTGAGCATGTAGTCTTTCTCTTCTGTTATTTCAGATAATTTCATTCGGCTGCCTGCTTTTTATTCTGTGAGCCAACATAGAAAAATTATTAGATGGTTTGAGACCTCTAGTAATTTTACCCCATATTTTACCCATAAAGACCCAGTGTGACTTTTGTGGCAGTTCCCAAATTAATTCTTCTCTCTATTTAACCTTTCTCAAGTGATTTATCACCATTTATTTTAATATTATCCTGTGTAGTTTGTGAATTTTCCTGTGAAAATCAAGTATTTTCATATATTTAATTCACTGATCATGCAGATGTTCATAAAAGCTCAGATTAAAGTTGAGGATTATTATATCAAAAACAGAGAAAACTGAAAAAAAACAAAAAAAAAAAAAAACTTTCAATAAAGTTATAATTAACTGAACCCAGTGTGTCCATCCACTGTCACTGGTCCAACTCCATGGGTTTTACTCGTGAATCAATGTTGTAGAAGATGACGGTGTTTCCATGGTAACTACAGAGCCTCTGAACATCCAAATGGGTCATATGTGATGACCATGAAAACATGACAAACAGTATTTTACACCTGTTATTTACATGTATTGATAGAATTAGTGGATCAACAGGTATTAAACAGTTTAGATCAGTAGATGGTTTTGGTCGTTGGTGGATATTTGGGTCTTTATGGGTAAAGTAACAGAAAAAAAAAAAGAGTCTGGTTTTGACCGGCTCTATATGTACAGTGTCGTGAGATAACTTTTGTTATGATTTGGTGCTATATAAATTAAATTTGATTTGATTTGATTTTGAAAGGAGACAAACGCACAACATAAAGACTACTATCCACCTCCTCTTTGAAACTTAACCTTTTCATGCATGAATTATAAGAGCCTTAATCAATATTTTTTTTCTTGAGTGTTTTTATTCCTCTTTAGGCATGAAAAAAACAATGCAAATGATTTTTTTTTTTTTTTATGAACCTATTTTTCGTGGAGTCACAAAAATGTCCACTCAGCTGGACACCATGCATTTAATTTTTGAAGCAAAGAAACATGTATTTAAAACTTATCATCAGAAAGTGATATACTGTGTGAAAACTATGAAATAAAAACATTTTTAATGCCACTAATTGCTAAATCGCTAATGTTTTCTCACATTTTGTCATTCTCTAATATTAGTTATTACTCATTTCATGGAGATAATATCCTCCTGAGACCCAGGAATTTAACAGTTTTAGCTTTTTTGCATTAAAAAAATTGTCTTGATTGGAAACTGCATAATGCAACAGTTTTTTCAGATACATTTTTAAAATAATTTATATTGATTGACTGATTTTTTAATGGAATGTCCTTTGTAATGCACAACATTTTAAAAGTAAAACTGTCAAACTTTTGTCCCCTACAGAGGACAAAATGCATTGCTGGGTCTCAGGAGGATATGCAAAAAAAAAAAAAAATTGTTTCAGGAAACTGTTAATTACAGTCTAATAACAATTAGCAACTGATTTACACTAAAACATGTTACTGCAGATCAGGTTTATCATGAGCAGCAAAGTTACAATAACTGTATGAACTGCAGTGTCTGGGATGGTGCATAAGTGTCAACTGTGTTAACTGATATGGAAGTAAAACAACAAAATCTATGAATATACAAGAGAACAGCTGTAGAATAACTGTCCACTGAAGTGACCACTATGCATGAAAGGGTTAAACACATATTACTTTCCCTGTGTTCAGGGCCGTAGCACCAAATTCTGGGCCCATACACAAAAAGTCGGGCCCCCCGCACCCCCCCCACCCCCGACACACACACACACACACACATGTCCACCCATCTGCCAAGGGCCTTATCCACCAACACAATGGCTATATCACAGGGCTAACATAATGATTTAACCATAATTCGCAAGTCTGCTTAAGCTACAGTATAAGAAAACACAACCACGCAAGACTGTATTTCCCCATTATACAGGGTGGGGAAGCAAAATTTACAATATTTTGAGGCAGGGATTGAAAGACAGTGTATGACCAATTAGTTTATTGAAAGTCATGAGAATTGAAATCTTCAAATCATATTTTACTGCATTTCTAACGGTCTTGTTGTCTACCTAAAGTTCAATTGCCATTTTTCTCATGGATTTGGTTGGATCCTTTAGGATTTTGGATTTGAGAGCTTTAATAAAAGCTTTGGCATGTTTTTTGTTGCTTCCTCTACTTCCAGACTTTCTCGTAATAGTTTTGCTCATAGTCATTCTCTTCTTTACATTATAAACAGTCTTTATGGACACTCCAACTATTTTTGAAATCTCCTTTGGTGTGACGAGTGCATTCAACAAATCACACACTCTTTGACATTTGCTTTCCTGATTACTCATATGGGCAAAAGTTTCTGAAAAGGTATGGATAATAGTGTTAGGTATGATTATGACATCAATATATGTTTGGTTTCAAAACAATTGACGTAGTGCCTGCTGAGAAAAAACAACTAAATGTTCATTGTACATTTTGCTTCCCCACTCTGTATTTCCTGAGTGAACAAGAATGGGCCAAATTTTTCAATAGCCTATAATAATGTCATAAAAGGTAACCAAACAAAACATGACAAACAGATTTGAACAAGAATTCCAAACATAAAAAATCGCATGATTCTATACATTCCAGTTCACTCTACAGAAAATGCCCACTAACGGGTCTTCTAACTGGCAAAATCCCTGATGAGGTCTTTTAAGTCCAATGCTCTTGCCAGTGTGCTTTCAATGGAGAGAACTTAGCCTAACAAGCAAGGTGCGTTTCTCAAACTCCGTGTGGAATGGACCATTTTGCGCTTTTCTCAAAGGGGTGTTCACAGAGCAGTGACAGCAGTCTTTACTTTTTTGGAATACAATAATATACCAATTTATAAAATCTAATGCATGAAGCATGCATATAGATTGATATTTATTATATAATTTAGATGAACAACAGGAAAAAAAAATACTTAAAAAAATAAAATCTTTACTTCCCATGGGCCCCCCTCTCCCTTGGGCCCCCCCACAGCTGTGTAGGTTAACACCCCTGAGCAACGGCCGTGCCTGTGTTTGACCATTTAACCCAATGAGTTTAGAATCATAACCAGACAACTTACCGACATAAACCCAACAGTGAGGTCTTAAACGTTATCACTGACATCTGCAAACAGTTGATGGCTCCATTGTTTTGCTCGGTTTGTCAGGGCCCTCAGGCAGACAACACCCTTTTAGCACAGGGGTAACATTAACGTTGTATTTTTCATGGTTTTTTCTTGTATTAGATGCCTGCTTCTGAGCTATACCTGCGCTGTTTTTAAGGCAGACAAGTCGTCAAGATGAGTGACAGGTGATGTGGTGGGAATTAGACCTTCCGAGGGAAAGAGGGCGGGAGCTTTCTCTACTCTGTCTGTTTCAAGACCAAATAAAACAATGCCTTTTAGAAATTTAATGCACCTTCTTCAACACATACATCCACAAGGACACAGTCTGACCGACATCCAAAGCATGTTTTAAAATTGCAGTTTCCATTCTATTGCAGTCTAGTCTGACATGACTCAAAGCATCATTTTTTCCCCCAAAGGAAGATTTGGTGCAATTTAGAAAAAAATACATAAAAAAAAGAAGCAAAAATTGTCCACTTAAATCCAGAAAGAAGACTCATTTGTAAAGTCAAATCTTTGCTGTAGGATATTTCGTCCCTCTTTGTGACTCTTCAGCAGGGGGTCGGCCTTGGAGATAGCTTAGCAATCAGCCGCCACATTGAGCAATCACCAGTGTATCCATAAGGAGGGTTTCCATTTGAAATTATGGAAGCTTCATTTCATTCTAAACGATGGGAAGAAAGCATTACTGCCTGTTTTTCATCCAGTTTCATCGTGTTCTTGTCTATAGAAATCACCACTCAGCTGGTATAATCAGGACTTTCTGTGCAGAAGATTTTTTGTCTGCATTTAACCTAACAAAGGTACTGAATTAAAAATAACATTATTGCACAAGAAGCATCGAGTTATGCTTTTACATTCTCTGGAAAACCATCATAGCACTACATTCATATCCTGAATATCAGACCGCAGAAAGGATTATCACTGTTCAGTTTTCTGCACCAAGAGTTAAATATTACAACCGACTGCCATTAGAACAGGCCGCCTAGATGTTTTCATATTTTCTTTGCAATAAAAGGGTCAGAAAATGTCTTTTTTTGGCAATTCTTTTGCATCTTTGTTTTCAGGAAGAACTTAGCTTTCAATATCTGGCCATTAATTATCAGTATTATGAATAATAAATGCTTAAAACAGTGTGTTTTGCTCACTTAGTACTTACTCCTAGCGCAGGTTTCTGTTGTGATAGTGATCCTTTATTATGTCTAGTGCACTGGCAATGACTAAGGAGGGATTATTTTATGTACAGTTTGTTGTTTTCTCTGTTTTGCTCTGTTTTTTGGGGGTTTTTTTTTCCTATGGTGCTAGCTGCGATTGATTTACACCCATGCTTACTTAAGATTTATGTAAGGATCATTCAGCACTGCATTTGTATTATATTGAGAAAACTTCAATAAAAAGATCTTGATTAAAAACAAAACAAAAAAAAAAAACAACAGTGTGTTTTAGTAAAAAAGAAAAAAGACTTGAAGTTTTTAGAATATTTATTATCAGAAACACTTGTAAATGTCCATAACGAAAGTTTTTGAGATTACAAAATTAAACATTCAATTATTTAACATCTGCTCAACCATGCTTTTTGGTCTCGAACATTCAGTATCCATATTATAGCTTCAGATTTTTTATTTTTTTTTTATTTCCAGGCCTTTTTTTTTTAGCCTTTGTGAAACAGTTCCTTTCTATGTCTGAGTCCCACGTTGCTGCCATAAAGTGTTATAAAGTGTCGGAAAGCTTTATGATGTCATTTGAATTTGGTGGATAGCGTAAACGGTTCGGGAGTTACAGCAATTAAGAATGCTGTTAAGTGCAACATGCAGCGCCAGAGAGATTGTTGTTATTAAAGGGTTAAATATTTGGACAAATTTTCACTGGTTAATTAGTGAAGTGATGCAAATTTGCCATTAAACCAGTAGGATTTCACATCACTAAATGAACTAGGGAGGCAGCTTCTCCTGTTCACTAATGAGCAATAAACATTCATATCAGTAGTTCAATAGTGACCTAAAGACCTGTTCACATTGGAGGCGTGACAATTCAGTGACTTATATTTTCCTTTAAATCTATTCACACCAACACTGATGCACGTTTACAACAGTTACAGCTTCACCTTTAGTCTCACCTTTGTCCTGTTTGCTTGGTCCAGAAATGGCTAAAGGGGTATTGTAATAGTTTTGTCATCTGTCTGTCTGTCTGTCTGTCCATTCAACGATGTTTATACTGTGGATGCAGTAGCCTATTGAAAATAGGTGACCTTGACCTACTTTTCAAGGTCAATTGGTGTCAAATGGTGCCATGACCCCTTTGTTGGGGTGATATGTTTGCTTGAAACAGCTTTGTGTAGTTATAATATCTGAGTACTTTAAAATATAAATGTATATGTAATAACTTTTACACAAAGACAGTCTAATCTAAATTATAGGGCAGTAACTTTCAACAGAATCTTACACTATATTTGGCCGAGGGGGATTAAAGTGTGTAGCACGTTGTTATGTCTCCAGTGTCCACATGAAAAGACCCTCAGAGTGTAAAATATAATTAATTCACATGACGTTCATGATACAGAAACTCCTCTTTATTCTGATGTTGATCCATACATCCTCCAATTGTCCCTAACTGACTGATGTTTTTAACTTTTACCTTGTATATATCTGTTATATTATGCATATATTTCTTCCATGTGGTTATAAATCAGGCCTTTTGTTAGTCTTTTTAGCATTTTTCAACATAAGTTTTCATATATTTTTTCATGTGGTATTTTTTATGTACAGTCTTTCTTTTTGCATTTTAAGAATCTTCTGCTAAACAGAACAGCTGCTAAAATGTCTATTCTTTTGTGTTCTGTTGAACATCTTTATCGTTTCTGTATTTCATACACAATACCGTGGTGAGACTCAACACATCCATTGTTTTTTCATGATGACATGACATCAGTTTCAGACAAATGATTGTGCATTCTGCATGAAACATATAACAATGCTTTTTCATCTTGTAATATTTGCACTCTGTGTGAAAGTACTCAGCACACAGGTACATAGAGATCAAACTGAACAAAGAATATGGTTTGCAGATTTAAAAAAAAAAAAAAAAAAAAAAAAAAAAAGACCTTCTTTTGTTTCCTAATAAAAGAAAGTGTGAGTTATTTAACAAAAAAGCTAGTCAGCATTTTTCTCTTATCTAGTTTGCATATAGATACAGTTACAGATGAACTGTATTGATCCACGTTTCCATCAGCTCAAGGATAACAAAGAAAACCAAACAAAAGGAATAAATTAGTAATCATCAATTTATTAGTCATCAGTCAAATTGTTCTGTGTAAACTTTAATACTTGACTAGTTACATTTCCTCAGGCAACAAGTGTATTTGGATTGACTGGCTTTATTTATTTTTATTTTATTTATTTATTTAAATAATTGTAGATTCAATATAAAAGTTCAATTCAGTGTTTTGTCTCATCTCTTCATTGATATATTGTCCATTTAGTTTAAGTTGTGAACAGTTTAAAGCCTATTAGTTGACTCTAATGTCTCTTACTAGTGTAAATAGTGGATTTTTGGACATGACTAGTTGAATATTTTGAGCCTCTGTAGTTAAATAATGAGGTTAAAAGAGGCTTTATTTTGGCTTTCACTGGTTAACTTAAAGGGGTCATATTTTGCTAAACCCACTTTTATTAGTCTTTGGTACATTTATTTGTGTATTTGGACCCTAATAGTTCAAAAAGTTTGAATTTGAACCCTCCAGGTGCTGCAAAACTATCTTTATATTCATTTTGGCAAAAATCAAGTGGATTTCTATAACCTGTTTTAATTCCTGCTTAATTTGTTGTGTCTATAACTAGTTACGTCATGACATTTGCACATATAAGGTCAAGACTTCCGACGAACATTTCTCTGAGTACGATATAATTGTTTGTCAGCAGCAGTTGTTGTTCATACTGAAAATATGTCCAAACTTTGAGCCGATTACCTAAAATGTTCAGTTGTTGGTTGAATGGGACAGAGCAGCACAGCCAACAACCAGGAGGGGGTGGGGCATGAAGTGGCTCATGTGCATTTAAAGGGCCAGCGCTCAAAACGACCTTTCTGGTGTCATTACTCAGAAATAGGGTTGAAGATGGACTGTGGAGTTGAATTAACCCTGTAAAGCCTGAACCATTAAATCATTGACAGAAAATTTCAGTTCTTTGAAACTGGAGCCTTTATTGGTCTTTCTGAACAACCTAAAAGATTGTTTTTTTTTTCAAATATCAATTTCCATGTATGAGTTTCAATTTTGTATCATATTTGATACATGGGGTCTCAATGCTCAAATATTATTTTTGACCAAACAAAAACATAATATAACACAAACATGTCTAACAAATTGGTAATTGCTTTTTAAAATTGGCGAAGCCTTGCCTCCTTCCTCATTAATGACAATCTTGTAGTGTCACTGGAAAGGCCTCTGGTGAAGAGAATTTCTCCCCCCTGGTGGATTATCTGTGTATTGCGTGTATCTAATTGTATACATCAGGTTTTTCAAGAAAAAAAATATCACACTGATCATGTAGAGCATGGGTCTCAAACATGCGACCCACCAAAGGTTCCAGTGCAGCCCGTGGGATGTTTTTGCAAAGTGCAAAAATTCCACAGTCAAGGCTGTGGAACTCATTTCAGTTCAGGTTCCACATACAGACCAATATGATCTACAGTCAAATAACAGCGTAATAACCTACAAAAAATAATGAGTATATTTTCTTCTCAGTTTGATGTGAAAAAAATTATATTACACAATGCCTATAAATAATGACAACTTCAAATTGTTGTCTTTGTTTTAGTGCAAAAAATAACATTAAATTATGAAAATATTTACATTTACAAACTATCCTGTAACAATAAAATGTCAATAATCTGAACAAGTATGAAATGTCTAAAGAAAAGTGAGCACCATTTTAACAATTTTCTGCCTGTTACTAAGGGTTTAATGTTTAGTGATCCATAATGCACATGTAGAAATGATAAGTTGAGGCATAATATTGTTAAAATTGTATGTATTTTTCTTTAGAAATTTCAATTTTTTCAGGTTATTTACATTTTTTTGTTTGGATAGTTTATAAAATTAAGTACTTTCATAATTTAATGGGGTTTTTTTGCACTAAAGAAAAGACAAAAATTTGGAGTTGTCACTATTTATAGGTTATTATGCTATTATTTTACTGGTCCAGCCCACTGGAGATCAAATTGGGCTGAATGTGGCCCCTGAAAGAAAATGAGTTTGAGACCCCTGATGTAGAGGGCCTCAAAACTCATGTATCAAATATAATATGTTTGGCATTATAGGGTTAATGAAGAATTCAGACCCAAGCATAGCATTTACAGTTAAACTATAGGGAAAATTTTTAAAATGCATAATTCCATTTAAAAAAGCAAAAATATCACTCCTTTAAGAAAAAAGTCTTAGGTCACTGGTTGACTAGTGAGCTGAATGTTTGTCAGAGTTTTTCCATACTCAACAGTCTGATCCAGAAGATGAAGTTAAAGCTCAGTTCTCTGTACATTTATTTTAAGTGCACAGTGTGAGAAAAGCAGCACCTCTCCACATCCGGCATTGTTTTACCTCTGCTACCCATTGGAATGTCCTCCTAGATTTCTTCAGATTTATCACTGAGGACTGGAAGAGTAATGGCAATGAAAGAAAACAAAGTCCACAAGGGATGTGTACTACATCATTCAGATTTAACACCGCCATCTGTTTCATGGTGCCCAGGAACAGCAACATCAGTGCTTAACACCGAGCATTTACAGAGATGACAGATGCCTTGGAGAGGCAGGGTCTTTACCTGTGGAAAAGTAGGCCTGCAATCACACTCCTGATTAAAGAGATACACTTACCTAATAGGTGTTGTGTTTGCCCCTCCTGGTCGATGCCGGCTCTTTCAACGGATTTTTTTTTTTTTTTTTTTTTTTGTTCCCTTTTTCTCGGCCACTGAAGTTTGGGGAGACACAAAGCAGCGGACGCCTTCAGCTAATGAATGTCAAATCAAACGCTGGCCTATTTAGAAAGTTAAAGCAATTCCACACCGATGACAGGCTGGTACTTAGAGTGAAACTTACTTTGGGGGAGTTATTCACGTACACAGATCTTCTCTAGAAGTGGTTGTTGCTTATTACTCCCTCCTTCTGGTTTCTTACTGGTTTCAAAGACAGCATCATATTGATTATTGAGGCTCAAATCTAACGGTGGGTTTGTTGTCAGAGCATCTCAGCTTTAGAACGACCCATGGAAGGAGACGGAGAATTTTTAAAACCATATTTTTAGATTTGCTTTCATGTGGTGCTGCCATCTACCTTCTTTCTTTCATTCATTCATGCAGAAATGATACATCTATTTACTGCGGGCATTCTGGATTTATTTATATTTTTTCTTGCTTTCATTCTTTTATTATATTGACATTTTGTATCTGGCATTCTGTCTTCACTTTATGTCTTCTTTTTGTCATTTTCTGATCTTGCAACACATTTTTATACCTAAGCAGCAGATTGGGTTATTCATCAATCAGTCCCAAATTACATTTATGGATAAAATTTAACATCAAAACATAATACTGCTGCATTTAGGGCATGATAACACTGTGGCTGTGGTTTTATTTGGTTTATACATTAAAAAAAAAAAAAAAAAAAAAACAAGTCTGTCAGGTTTAGGAAAACATGAGGATTGGGGTTGAAATAAGAAAGTTACATGACAAATGTTCTTTCTGTTCAATAATGTCACAAAAGAGGTTACACAACATAAATAAATGATGGTTATATTAATCAGCTTCAAAACTGGCTGCTTTTCAGGTGAGGTTGAACTGTAACAAAAACATGGCATCAAAACAATCAGAATCAGAAATATTTAATTAATCTCCGGGGGGAAATTTGTGTGTAACAGTTGCTCCAACCTAGTTATAGTACAGAAAGAAAGCAACTCAAGAGCAAGGAAAAATAAAAATAATAAGTAAACAATAAAAAATACTATGTAGTCATGTACCAGATATGTACAGAAATGTGTAAGAGATTCACAGAGATTTACAAGGAAGTTACAATATTCCTGTTGGTCATGAAAAAATATGATCGTGAATGGAAATTGGAAAAGGAAATAGATTCAAATAAGGTGTCTGACAGTCAGCAGGAGGTTGGGGCATCGATAAGGGGGGGTAAATGTGACAAATTCATGGGCCCCAGTATTTGTGGGGGTCTCATAGATCAGTGGAGGGGACCCCAGTGGATATAGAAGGTGTGTAAGAGAGGTGTAGAAGTCGGGAGGCAAACGTTGAAAGCATGTTAAGTTTTGTTTTCGTTTTCATGGTATCATAAGTGACGTTGTTTATGGACACCCCCCCCCACCCCCCACCCCCGATCCGAAAGATTGCGAACATAGTCAATTTAGGGTCCACTCCCTTGGTTAAGTTTTGGATAGGTGCCAGTGTAGTCACTTGCCTGTCTCCTCTTTCTACAGCATGTAACATATGATGCAGTTCTGTCTGCGAGACAAAACACTGAGTAAATAAACAGTCCTTTCCACCATTTGCGTCCAACAGACCTGGTGACGACACAGCACAAGAAAGCAGGCTTTTACTTTGGCTGTATGTTACATACAACATCCTCCCTGATTCTATGAAAAATCAGGATTTTTAAAAAAATTCTTCTCTTTCTTTTTCTTTTCTATTTCACAGCCTTTTTTCTCGCTCCACCACTAACTGGTATAATCAGGGCTTATTGTGCAGAACACTTCATGTCAGCATTTAACCCAACTATAGTACTGAAGTAAAAATAACATTATTGCACCAGAAGCAACAAGTGAGGCTTTTACATTGTCTTGAAAGTTATTTGAGCACTAAATCTATACCCTGGATATCAGACTGCAGGCTTGTTTCTTTTTTTATCCAATAGTTAAACAGTACTAGCCTGTGGTTCCTCACTAGGTAATTATAGGAGAAAAAAAACTCTCTCACTGGTTAATTTGTGAAGTGCTGCAAATTAAGGCTGCATGATTAATCGTTAAAAGATCACGATCTCAATTCACACATGTACGCGGTCTCATTTCTAAACACGGACGATTCTTAAGTATTTTATTTCATGGGCTGCATTACAAACAAATGCCCACACATGCAGAACCGCCGCCACCTCCTCCCTCAACCAATGGAAAAGCGTCGTTACAACACATGAGCCTGCTGCTGTTGGCTGCAGTTGAGTGAGGAAAGAGTGAATTACAGCAGAGGAACGTCTGAGGTAAAGAGAGTGAAATGGATGAAAACCCCAGTGGTAGTGGTGAGTCACCCCCCTGAACTCGTGCCCAATAAAGGTTCACATTTGTCGGTGTTAATCTCATGTCGGTCTTCTTTTCTGTCGTCCAGATCCAAGTGTCTTTTCACTTTCACTTCTCTGACTTCTGCGCTGTTCTTCTTCCCCTTTTCTTTTGTTTGCCGGTGAGGAAAATTCGGCCATTAACCAAGAATCAGAAGTCTCGCCCTCTTCAAAAATTTTATGATAAAAAAATTATGCTGGCTGGGAAGTTTCTTTGCGCTGCAAACTTTCACAGATCAGCTGACATCGCTTAGCAACCGGGACCATAAGTGATGGGACTACTTGTGGAGTGATATGAAAGACATGAATCAGAGGTAAAAGAACCCATTTTCCTTGACAGCGGTGCAATAATCATTTTGCGAAAAACATCGTGCCAGAGAATCGCGATCTCAATTCTGAGCAAAAAAAATTGTGATTCACATTTTTGGCAGAATCGTGCAGCCCTGCTGCAAATGGACTTTTAAATCAGTAGGGTTTTACATCAGTAAATGAACTTGTGAAACTATTTTTTCCACAAGTGACTAATGACAGATATGACGATTAAATGACTGTTTAATATTTTACTTCACATCTACTCTCACCAGCACTGATGCTAGACTACATCACCTGCAGTCTGACTACATCACCTGTAGTCACCAGTCACAAGTGTTTGCTCCTGGAGGATTCTGTTGGGTTTCTGTAAATTGGCTTAGAGTCTGGTTCTGACCAACTCTATATGTAAAGTGTCATGAGATAACTTTTGTTATGATTTGGCGCTATATAAATAAAATTTGATTTGATTTGATTTAGTCTCACCAGCATCCTCCACCTACACTCCTCACACCACAATTCAGTTTATTGCTCACTCGACCATCACCTTTTTCTGTCAGTCATTAGTCCCTTTTCCATTGACCCTCAAATTGCACAAATATAACTTGGGCATAAAAATTTACCTGATGGAAAAACGACTATTTCTCCAAAAGTCTCATTTTTTGATTAAAAGTTTTTGCGCTGGCAAGAGGTGGTTTTTTGGGCGTAGCGCAAATGGTATATCATGCAAAACTGCAATGGAAAGACCTTTTTTCGCAACTAGAGTTGGGAATTTAAAAAACGGATGTTGATGTACCTTACAACAAGCGAAGAAGAAGAAGAAACATGTCGCGGTATGTGTGGACAAACCAGGAAACCCAATCATTTTTTAATTTAGTACAAGACAGAGGGGTAATATATAATAATAATGAATATATCTGTAAATCAACATGATATTTACATTTGTCGCCATGTTTATGGAATGACTTCTTGTGTCATCTCGTGATAATAAATAAACAAATCATCTCATTTGTGATTTAATGGAAAAAACGACATTACGCACTTCTGTTTTTTCGACATTTAGTAAATATCTGTAAAGTTTTGCGCAGATGTCCAATGGAAAAGCAGCTATTGAATGCACAGGCAGGCATTTCTCCGTGTTGTCACTGATCAAAGTCATATATATAAATATATACATTCACCCTTCAAAAACTGACCAGTATTGTTGTTTTTAGTGTGTGTCTTAAACCTTATCTTTACCTCAAAGTTGTCTAATGCCTGGCCTTCTGAGCTTCCTGCTTTTGCTCTGTCTGCCAAAGCACTTTGTAAACTTTTGCTTTTAAAGGTGCTACATAAATAAAGTTATTATTATCAACCACTGCAGGCACTCATCTCATGCTTCTGTTCACGCCGCCTGCTGTGCACTTTGACTAGCCGTATCTGAGTGATGATAAATGCAGAAAGATATGATACTGAAGCAGAAGAGAAGTTTTTCTGATGTTTTTTTTTTTTTTTTCTGCACACCTTTGAAGCCGCTGAAAGAATCACCGAACCTCTTGCAATTTACTGTACTTTGAACGTCAAAAATGCACTCTGTGGCATGAATTGAAAAAGGTCATTTTCCATCAAAACACTTAAATTCCAGGTGCGTAGACTACAGAGTCTTGATGGATGTCAAATGTGCTGTAGGTCAACAGATGCTGCCCAGAACTTAAGTCTACACAAGGCAGAATTTTACCCGCATCTCTGACCTTCAGGATGCGCCTCAGGACTCACTGGTCTTTGTAAATGAGAGGAGAAAGTGGCTACGGAGAGAAGTTGTGTAGCTATATTGATAAAATGTCACCTCAGAAATTAGAGGCACCTAACAGCTTTTGTTGCACCCTTCTCCTTTGTGCAAAGAGAAGGTCTGCACTGGCATCTTTCAGCTCAGTAGCGTACCATTACTGCTCCTTTGTGCCTTTAACAACATAGAAACTTCAAAAGTTAAGTGAAAAGAAGGTATTTTTTTACTAGAATCTTGGCGGCAATTGTTTCCGAGACAGTGAAAATAAATTAGAGGGGGGAAAGAAAAAAAAAAAAAAAACGCTGACAGCCTGCAGCATATGAGCAAGCCTCTGAAAATAGTGTTAGCGGTATTAGCTGTGTGGCATCCTAGTTTGTATTATTTGGATGTTTTTTATTGTTGAATATGACATTGAGCTGTACAGAAGAGCTGGAGATTATCCAATAGTCCACATTCTTCACAATGTGTCTGCAAGCATCTGTGAATTGCAGCAAATTGATTTTCCAACATTCATAAAAATTGATGTTTATTTCAGGGTCGACCACTGTGGAATACACCCCAGCATTTTAGCCTGGTGTGAAATGTAATTATTTAGTATCCTGTCAGGTCTTGTCTGACGTTACACAACATGATGAGCCAAAGCATGCATTCACTTGTCACGTGTCTCTCGCTCGGTCTCTGTCGGCCGATGAGTGGTGTCAAGGATATTTTAGTGTCTTGACATCCATAGCAGATGCGCGGTAGCAGCTCTGCAGTAGGGGGTGTAGGGTGGTGGTAGGGGGGTGACTGCAAACCCAGTGCAACAACACCTGGCTGCCTTTCTCAGAGGGAGACCATTAGCGCAGGGAGGGGGAAAAAAAAAAACCTTGTTTGCTTTTGTGGGGTTGGCATTGTTTGTTGAATCATGAACCGTGTAAAATTTATGCTAAGCCTGACTTAAGGCGCGAGCATCTTTAGGGGGCTGTCTCATGTCTCATTGAGCCGCCATAGTGCTTTTAAAATGATTTCTACTTCTGCCCTCGATTGGTCATATTTACTTGTTCATTCGTCCTGAGCAATAGTACCAGAAAATAATATGACAATAAATCAGCTTGTTGTATTGTTCCTGTGAAAAAAGGCAGAATTGGTAACAGGCTAACAAGGTAAAATGGAATTTATACACTAATTAATAATGTGTTAATACTATGAAAAGGTTAGAGCGGTTAGTGAAGTATTGTCTCAGGTTGAGATAAATTAAAAAGTGTAAAGATGCATAAGTCAAAACCGTAAACACAATAACAACAACATTAGCATAACTCCTAGAGGCCAGTAAATGGTTTTGTTATTAAAACAGAAAACCAACTACTTTTCTAATTACACTTAATATTTGGCTACTAATGCTCAACTGCACATGTGCTTTATTTAAATTAGAGAAAGGTTGCAAATAAATAAAAAAAAAAAAAACTGAGCCATTTCTTGTGGGAATCATTTCACTGCAGTACAAAATAATGGATTATCAGTCAGAAATCTTTATTAATTCCAGGGAATATTGTTGTTGGATTAGCTGATATCAGAAGCTTCATTCATATAAAATCCATTTATGATCAGGAAATAGCAAAAGTAAGACAACATTCATAATGCAACCTTTATTTTTGCTCTTTTTTTGTCTCATTCAGATTTTCAGCGATAGCGAAATAGCCTAAAACTTGTACTGTTGGATCTGTTTAGTGTTAGCTTAACGGTGCAGAATTGTTAACAGGCTAACAAGGTAAAGTGGAATTTATACACTAATTAATAGTGTGTTAATACTATAAAAAGGTTAGAGCTGTTAATGAAGTATTGTCTCAGGTTGAGATAAATGAAAAAGTGTAAAGATGCATAAGTCGAAACCCTAAACACAATAACAACAACATTAGCATAACTCCTAGAGGCCTGTAAATGTGTGACTGTAAATGGTTTTGTTATTAAAAACTAGTTTTCTAATTACACTTAATATTTGGCTACTAATATGCAACTGCTCATGTGCCTTATTTAAATCAGAGAAAGATTGTAAGTATTTATTTATTTATTTATTTTAAACCTGGGCCATTTCTAGTGGGAATCATTTCACTGCAGTACAAAATAATGGATAATCAGTCAGAATTCTTTATTAATTCCAGGGAATATTGTTGTTGGATTAGCTGATATCAGAAGCTTCATTCATACAAAATCAATTTATGATCAGGAAACAGCAAAGGTAAGACAACATTCATGATGAGACCTTTATTTTTGCTCTTTTTTTGTCTCATTCAGATTTTCAGTGATAGAGAAATAGCCTAAAACTTGTACTGTTGGATGTGTTTAGTGTTAGCATAACAGTGAAAAGTTTATCGCATTGGTCTGTTGTTTTATTAAATTATTCATGACATACACTGGTCTGAGACAGTTAACTTGTTTTATGCATTTATCCATTGAAGTACTTGTTGTTTGAGCTATGCTCTGTTTTCCACCATTTGGTTTTGTCGTTCTTCTGGTTCTGTGGATGCATAGCATGTTGCGACAAATAAAACAGATGGAACTGTGGTTGCTGAGGGCAACTGGGTTGAAGAGGCTATTGCTTTATTGCTATTTTTATATGTTTGCTAGCAAGGCCAGAAAATTATGCTAACATGAAAAATGACTGAAAGTAGACTTTGCATCTTTAGAGGCTAATCAAGTAGGATCAGTATTAGAACGTATTAATGCTACATTGTTAAGGTACTGGAGATTATTACATCAGTATTTTATGTGGGCTACTCTATTCAATGTGAGTACCTGTGTAATGCCTGTGGAGTGTTGTGTTAGTGTGTTTTTTTTTCTGTTTATGTGAGGAGGAAAATCTTTAGGGCACCATGAATAAGTAATGTAGCCTACATTACATGTAGTAATTATATTTAATACATTTTATTAACAGATGTTGTGTACTGGCCTTGTCTTTGTAGATATCTGCATGTACTATCTGTGTTTGCCTGTGTGACAGTTGTGTTTCATGCTGTTTGTGAATGTTAGCGAACTGACATTCTAAGGTAATGCTAGCTTGTTTTGCACATTGTTGCTGCTGTAGAGGAGCACAATGAATGAATGAATGTTTTATGATTGTGTCTTGCATACAGACATGCCCAGCCCTTCCATGGGCTTATAAGACACCATAAATACAAACCAAAAATAAAATACCAGACAATAGGCACAGTATATACAAGAGTGGCACTGAAGGACTTGGGATTGAACATAAGGATTCTCCTGGAGAAATCAACCTCAGTCCAACTCCAGCATCCAGGCAGTTATTATATCTATTATTAATGTAGGCAAAGAAGATAATCATCAGACAGTCACCAACACAAACTTCATGTATCCACTTAAATACAAACACATTCTACATATTGGACATTTAATATTTGTAAATTTTGTGCTATATTTTCTGCTGCCTGTTTCTACCCCACTGGCATTTGGGGCAGTATTCCACTAAATACTCACATTGATGAGAATGTGTGGGCAAATGTCAAATACTTTGTCTTTTAGGTGGGGCAGCTTGTTGAAAACTGTACAATCTATCTGGTGTATTTTAATAAATGAATACAGCTGGACAAAAAATGATAATCGTAACATGATATCCTCCTGAGACCCAGTAAGTAAAAGTTTTGTCTTTTTTACATTAAATGATTATTTGAATAGGCAAACAAACAGTACAAATTTTGGAAAAAAAAAAAAGCTGTAAAAAACAAAACAAAACAAAAACAGGCAAGTCTGAAAATGACAAACATGTCTTTTATTCCAGAACCAGCTGAAGCAACAGCCATAAAAAAAACTAAAAAGATATGTAAAAATATCTGTATAGAAATAACATCAACAATAACATTAGTATAAAAGTATGTTCACAAAAAAAGTATATATATATATATAAACAACAACAAACAAGTAAAATGACAACCTAAAAAAATGTGCACACCGCATTTGTTTACCGTGGAGGTAGCGGATATTTTCAAAGAGCGATTGTTTGAGTTAGTGAAAAACTACTGACATATTTATAACTACCAACTATTTATTGAGAAACGTGCATTCCAATGCATTAAATGTCAGTAGCAGCGCTTTGTTACAGTCAGACTAATGACAACGACAATAAAGCACGTTTTCAAAAGTAACTAAGAATTATAATGGTATTATTAAGTACTCATATTGGTACTCGATGTCGGCAAGTAATCAAATGTAAGTACTAGTACTTGTCCTTGGTCTGGAAAAAAGTGGTATCGGTGCATCCCTAGTTTTCTCAGTATTGAATACACTGAGAAAACCAGATGGCTGGCCAGGCTAGTGAAATAGACCTTAAATTCTGTTTTAATTTATCTTAAAAAGGTCATAAAACATCTTAAATTTAACTCGTAGACACCTGTAGAAACTCTGTATTTTTCATCATTTTAAACATAATAGTATAATGTTTATATGAGTAAATTGAAGTGTCTTTTTGTGACAATGTGATAACAATAATTATCCCTGTTATCACCGTGTCATCACAGAGCCTTATGAATCAGCTCTGACTCTATTTAGTCTCTATTAGATCATGCCACCAGACAGTACTCTATTACAGTAAAAAAGAGTAAAATGTAATGGGTTCTTGGCACTCCGGTGTGTCGCTACCGTCACCTCTTTGCCCTTAGAAGTCAGGCTGTGTTGGGGTTTTGGACGGCGCCTTCAGCTCTCTAATCCTGGTGCTGCTGCCGTTGACAGGCTGAGTGACAGGCGGGCGGAGACGACCCAGCTGTGATGGCTGGTGTCGGCTCAGTGGCAGCCTTATGATGAATTGCCTCTCTTGAATGATAGCGCTGTTACTGAATGATACTGACGCAGGATTGTTCTGTCAGCATCTCACCGGCGACCGCAAATAAATAAATAAATAAAGGAGGCGAGAAATGAACCGCTATGCAACTCGCCTTCCCCATCTTTTTATTTTTCATTAAAGTTGCCACCTCTCATAGATCTCCATATGCAGTGATATGGAACTGAAAGCTTGTGCAGAATACGGTGGAGAAAATTGCCTTGTAGAACCCCAAACGTGGCCGAACTTTCCAGTGATTGAAAGCTGCCTCTTGTTTGTGTTTGACTTTCATGTCCAACCTGATATACTAAAAACATTTCCAACCCCTTTTCGTCACCGAAACAACATAAATTACATATAATAGCATTGTAATAAATATGTTTTTGATGTTGCACAATGTTGAAAATAAATGTAATTTGGTTAATGTTTAATTTTTCATCTGTTTACAGCTCAGATGACTACTATGAATACGGTCACAGCGGAGAGTCATATGATTCATATGGTGAGTAACACACTTCTTTACCTTGTTTATCTCATCAGTTATTAGAGCTATATTAATTTAGAATTCTCAGACTATAAAGTTAGAATTAAATCAGGAGCAATAACAGCTGCTTCATTTTTATATTTGATCACAGCTTTCATTCTTTTTTTCTCTCCCCATGTGCTATATTTGTGTAATTATTTCATAAAATATGCTGCATGAGGTTGTTTGTATGTTTGCCATCATGTCGCTGCTGTTTATTATCTGTATCACAGAAACACCTCAACACAATGTCATCAAATTTTGCTCCAAAAAATTCAAGGATGAACAGAAAGTTTTCGAGTTCAAATTCATTCATCTTAAATGTAGTAAATTGTGGAAGCTAATATGAAACTAATGAGCTATAAAACCCAGATATTTTCTCATCTCAGAGTTTCCACTAAACCAACTTTCTGGAATACAGCCACTATTTATCACACAAAGGTAAAATAGATGATGCACTTACTAACAATGAACTGCACCAAACACGAAAGGTGCATTCACACACACAGTTTCATAATGGGAAACAATATTAACTAATTTTAGTACCTTTGCATATAAGAAAAAGTAGCATGTAGGCTAAAAAAAATGCTTATATTCTAGCAATCAATGACTAAATCGGAGTTACGACAATATTGTATCTAAGAAATGTGTTTACTTTACACTACGACAGAGCCTAAATTCAGTAAATCACTTAACCTTGGTTAACAATATTAGCATGTAAGCAGCATGTAAGCTGAACAAACAAAACTACTAAAAGAAAGTTAGGTTGGGGGGGGGGGGGGTTCTGGGGGTTTATGTTCAAGGGAGACCCACACAATATTATCATTTCATGTCAGAAAATATATGTAATATGTTAAAACCTTAATAAAGATATGTGTTAAAAAGATTAAATAAAGAAAGTTAGCACTTAAATCACACACTATTTAAGTACTGAATAAGTAAATGGGATTTAATGCAAAATTATATGTGTTACATGTGTTTACTTTACGCTGTCCCTGAACATGGTTAACAACATTAAGCAAATATAGGCTAAACAAACAAAACAGCTTAAGGACAGTTCAACTTCATAGTATTTATTCAAGTATTTAATAAATGAATGAGCAATACTGCAAAAATATATGTGTGAGATGCACTTATTTACTTCACACTGTCTGTTAGCGCAAATTCAACTAACTAGGTTAACTTGGTTAGCAACATTAGCATGTAGGCATAAGTTGCTAGTACACTAAACAAACCAAACTGCTCATATTCAAGCATTTAATGAATTGCTATGAGTTAATGGTTTACTCCAATTATTTCTTTAAGATATGTGTGTAGTTTGTACTATGGCTGAGCACAAATTCACTTTACCACCGCGGCTTGGTTAGCAACATTAGCATGTAAGCATAATTAACAAGTAGGCTAAACAAACCAAACTGCTCTCAGACAGTTCACCTATAATGTTACCCATTATTATTTAAGCATTTAACAAATTTAATGCTGCAAAAGTATATGTCTTACATGTATTTACTTTACACTTTCCTTGTGCATAAATTCAGCTAGCCACTTAGGTTTGGTTAGCAACATTAGCCAGTAAACAGAAGTAGCATCTAGGCTCACATATAATCTGCCTGATTAGTGTTTAAGAATGACTGATTAGGCTATACAGTAAAATTATTTCTGAAACATGACAGTTATTTTTTAATTTGAGCACAAAGAAAGAAAGAAAGAAAGAAAGAAAGAAAGAAAGAAAGAAAGAAAGAAAGAAAGACAGAAAGACAGAAAACTTGAAAAGAAAACACTGACTTCAGTTGTTTATGGTTGAGACTTTATAATTTGAGCATGAAGAAAGAAAGAAAGAAAGAAAGAAAGAAAACTTAAGAAAACATTGACTTCAGTTGTTTCTGACATTTTTTCAGTTGTACATGACATTTATTTTATAATTTGAGCACAAAGAAAGAAAGAAAGAAAGAAAGAAAGAAAGAAAGAAAGAAAGAAAGAAAGACAAAGAAAACTTGAAAAGAAAACACTGACTTCAGTTGTTTATGGTTGAGACTTTATAATTTGAGCATGAAGAAAGAAAGAAAGAAAGAAAGAAAGAAACTTGCTAAGAAAACCCTGACTTCAGTTGTTTATGGTTGAGATTTTTTGTAATTTGAGCATGAAGAAAGAAAGAAAGAAAGAAAGAAAGAAAGAAAGAAAGAAAGAAAGAAAGAAAGAAAGAAAGAAAGAAAGAAAGACAGAAAGAAAGAAAACTTGCAGAGAAAACACTGACTTCGGTTGTTTATGGTTGAGACTTTTTTGAATAGAAACGTGTCAAATGTAAACCCACTCCTGCCCTGGAGCAGTGATGATTCCACTACTTCTAATGAGAGGAGAAAGTGTCAGATTTAACAAGCTGATACTGGCGCTGCAGATCACTAAAAGTGCTGAAATCACAGATCAAAAAGAGTCGACATGATACAGCAGCTGATCCTGGGCAGCGGCTTAAAGAGTACTCACATGTCTGTCCCACCTAAAGTTCACTCACTGTAAAGCGTTTACCTGTGTAGCTGCAGGTTTGAGGCCGGTTTAATCATCTTTAAATAGAGCTGTGCACCGCTCCAGTTGCATCGAGTTCAGTCAAAGTTAACGCTGCCATTGAGGTAATGTTCAACAATACGTTCTGAGGTTTTGACAAGATACAGGAAAAAAAAAAAAAAAAAAAAAACTGGGCCAAGGTCATATCTGCTGCAGCCATCCAATACGAGTGCACTCGAATGACAGGAGAGTTAATATAGAGTCCAGAACAGTGGCACGGAGCCGCACACTTTCATTTAGAATCTACCACGACTACTGGATCTACTGGTACAAATTAACTCCTTAAAGTACATTAGGCAGCGAGCAGATTATTCAACTTCGACTTTTTATTTGTACTTAGTCTTTAAGATTGGATTCTAATCTCATTTTAGGTAGATAAATGACTGTAATTTAGATTTTTATGTTAAGGAATACTAAACAAATGGATAGTTTGCAATGACATGTTAATAAAAAACCTTCTCAAAGCGGTCTGATGTTAGTATTATATGAGCTCTGGCCCAGAAAACTGTATAATTAGAGTATTTTAGTTTTGGTATAATGTATGATATGATTACAATATATTACTAATGAGAACACTGGATCTTTTTCATCAGAACAGAGTTTTCAAAGGCATTTTAAGAGGTTATTTTGTCTTTTATTGTTTTAGTTCAGATTTTTCATTCATTTTGATATTCTGTTAATGTGAACATTTGAAAGATACTATAATTTTGTACATGTTTGGGGTTTGGAGCATTGGGCATACTTTCCCTCTTCAGCCCATGGTGGTCAGCAGGTTGTAGTAAAGGTCAAGTTAACCTAAAAAACCTGTGAATGAATATGTCTTCATTCACTCTTGTTGGGTCTATTTACAGCTGTGTTGTTGTAGCGCTAATATAGTACATGAAATGCACAAAATATTTTAGCTTTAGACTATTTAAATGTAAAGCTGATTTTACTGGTAGTTCAGTTTTCTTTAGTTTGTGTTGCAGTGTTCAAGCTAGTTTTATTTTTCATTTTTGTTTTGTTTTTATTCTATTTTATTTTCTTGGATAATGAACCCATTCTTTCATTGATAATTTTGCTTTCACACTTTTTTTTTTTTTATGTTTTAGTCACAACCACTTAAATCGTGATCTTTCTATTTCACTTCTATGTGTTGATAAAAGACGTGGCCTTAGTCATCTCAGTAATTATTATTTTACACAGTATACACACTGTGTTTTCCTCTGGACACTGAGTCTGGTCTCATTAACTATAATAATCCTGTAGCAACATAGATGGAAATGGAAGTGTAAGCGTTGTTCATTATATGTAAATGTCTTTCAACATTCTTAGTGACTCTGCAAACAAACAACATAATTAGATGCTTTTTAATTACTACAATGGATAATTGGAAGGTTCAAGATTAATATTAATCCTCTGTTTTTGTGTTTTAGAATAAATGTAAGTGTTTTCTTTTCTACATAGTTTTTGTTTGAAAAGGAATACTGTTTATTTGGGAAAACAAGGTAAAAATGACTTTTTTAACCTTTGAAAAATTAAATTACTGACAGTCGACTACTTTTTGGTGTTTTATTGATTTGAATACAGCATGAAATTTGGACTTAATTCAAAGCCAGGAGGAAAGTTTCCCAACTTTTCCGACCACCCAACTGGGGAAAAAGGCACCTCCAACTCATTAAAGTGTTGTGTACTTGCAGATAAAATAAAAACTGCAGAGCACGTGGGTCACAACGAAAAGGGTGACAGTTCAAAGGAAACAGATAAACAGCGCTGATGTGCATCCTTGTTCTCAAAACACAAGGTTACCTTGGTGTGTTACTTCAAAGTGAGTGCCAGTGAGGGGGTGACAGGTTTAATTAAGGGGTATTGGCTGTATGCTGCCGGCAGACAGCCTGTACACTGCAAAAAACAAGGCTTTGTGAGCCTCAGCTCCAGGGAAGTCTCAGCGCTGGCTGAGGATCAGACAAAGGGTGCCATCGATACTGGCACTTTCACATTGACAGTACCAGGGGGTGAACAGGGCCTGATTTGGCCTAATGGTAATTGTGACCTTTTTTGCTGGGAGCCGCTAAACGGCTTCTTTTCAAGTAGCTATTTGATCCTCTCATTCAATTATCCGAGATGCATCCTTCCAGGTGAAAGTCAAGCTCCTTGGTGTGAGCCGCTGTTTGTGTTGTGTCTTAAAAGGCTGCTTTTGTTATTAGATGAGCTGCGTCGATACCAGTCAGTCATACAGAGTGCTCCATGGCTCAGTCATGTGTCAGTCTGGACTCACAGGTTTACTGATCTGTAGATTTATAACTTTGGCAGAGTTGGAAGGACATTCACAAATGGGAAGTTTTAGAATCCAGACATAAAACAGCAGACACTGAGACGAAGGGCTACAACCTGATTTTAATCAAAACAAGGCTGAGCCGAACCGGTACCAGGGGTCTGTGAGTGCAGCAGGATGTCAGACGGGTCCTCAGGGACCGTCTACAAAGTGCAACACAAAAAAGGAAATGTTGAAGAAATTTAGGCTTTTCTCATCCTCGGCTGTTGTGAGGTTAGAGCCCTGATGTACCGTATCCAGGCCGAGGCTGTCAGACAGATATTTCACCCAAACTATTTCCTTCTGTCTCATTCAGACATGTACATATGTATGCTTTCCCAAGGCTCAACACATCCTCACGTGACACAGTTGGACCATTTATGAGCCCTAACTAACTCCATGCTCTATTTTGAACCAGTGACAGTGTTTTGACATGAGTGGTCTATGAGGTTTTTAAAACAGGAAGTACATTCAGAATAGGATTCACTGTGTCCTGTATTGAGCAATTTTTATTCTCCCAAGTGCATCCCAATACATGTATCCTGTGTTATACACATATTACATGTACCCTGTGTTATACACATATTACATGTACCCTGTGTTGTACCCTGTGTTATACACATATTACATGTACCCTGTGTTATACACATATTACGTGTACCCTGTGTTATACACATATTACATGTACCCTGTGTTATACACAGGGTACATGTATATAAATAATATATATAAAATGTATATAAAATTACATGTACCCTGTGTTATACACATATTACGTGTACCCTGTGTTATACACATATTACGTGTACCCTGTGTTATACACATATTACATGTACCCTGTGTTATACACATATTACATGTACCCTGTGTTATACACATATTACGTGTACCCTGTGTTATACACATATTACATGTACCCTGTGTTATACACAGGGTACATGTATATAAATAATATATATAAAATGTATATAAAATTATTTGTCTGTCTCCATTGGTTCATATTCTTTCTGAAGTTAAGGTTATTACATACTCTGCAAAAACTAAGGAAAATTGTTCTTTCTTACTGGGTGGTGAGAAAAGAATAACTTTTTTTTTTTTTTTTTCTAGGCTCACATATTATCTGCCTGATTAGTGTTTAATAATGACTGATTAGGCTATACAGTAAAATTATTTCTGAAACATGACATTTATAATTTGAGCATGAAGAAAGAAGAAAGAAAGAAAAAAAGAAAGAAAGAAAGAAAGAAAGAAAGAAAGAAAGAAAGAAAGAAAGAAAGAAAGAAAGAAAGAAAGAAAGAAAGAAAGAAAGAAAGAAAGAAAGAAAGAAAACTTGTTAAGAAAACATTGACTTCAGTTGTTTCTGACATTTTTTCAGTTGTACATGACATTTATTTTATAATTTGAGGAATTCTGAGGAAAATTGTTCTTTCTTTACTGGGTGGTGAGATAAGAATAATTAATTTTTTTCTTGCAGCTTTTTCTCAACACATCAGTTGGGCAGAACTTTATGTTTTTTTGTGTGGTGTCTGAGAACTATTGTGTGATTGGTTAGGAATTTATAATAATAATGATAATGGATTAGGTTTACATAGCGCTTTTCAAGGAGGGGGAAGTGTCTTGCCCAAGGACACAACAGCACATGACTAGGACAGAGCGGGATTCGAACTGCCAACCCTTCGGTCATTGGACTCTACCTCCTGAGCCATGACCACCCTCATATTGTTCAGATTTGAAGTGGGTGTGGTTAATGCGAAAAAGTGAGGACTTCCCAGGATTTCTGCTCATGAGTTTCTTGTAAAGTATAAAATATCTTGGCCAAAGATAACTTTGTTCTTATTCTTGCCACCTTGAAAAATCAAACACATAGATCACTTAAATGTCTGTTTCACTTTATACCACTGTGCCCTGAAATGTGTAAATACAATCAGAAGTCTTTGTTTACAGTATTGTACAGGAAGCTCTTTTAGAGGAAGTTCTTTAGCAAGTTTTTTTAGAGCAGGGGTGTCAAACTCATTTTGGTTCAGGAGCCATATTTAGCCCAATTTGATCTCAAGCGGGCCAGACCAGTAAAATAATGACTTAACAACCTATAAATAATGACAAATCCAAGTTTTTCTTTTTGTTTTAGTACAAAACAAAACCCCGAATTAAATTATGAAAATAATTACATTTTACAAAAAAAGATGTGAATAACCTGAAAAAACAGAAATTTCATTTGAAAAATTTGTGCAATTTTAACAATATTATGCCTCGACTTATTACTTATACATGTACATTTACACACAGTGTTAGATAAACATTTGGTAACAGGCAGAATATTGCTAAAATTTTGGAGTTTGGAAATAAAATTTGAACAATTTCTACAATATTCCATCTCTTATTATGAACACAACTACAGATCACAGTAGATCCATAAACGCACAAAAGATTTAGTAACAGGCAGAATTATTGTTAAAATTGCACATTTCAGGTTGTTCATCTTTGTTTATATTTATGCATTTATTTGCATTTTATTGTGAAAAAATAGTTTTGTAAATGTAAATATTTTTACAGTGTAATGTTTTTTTACTTCAATTTTTCACAAAGAAAATTTGTCGTCATTAGTTTTGGGTTATTGTGTTGTTATTTTTACTGTAGATCACATTGGTCTGTATGTGGAACCTGAACCAAAATGATGTGGACAACCTGGACTGTTCAGGTTCATTTTTGCACTTTCATCCCATGGGCCGGAATGGAACCTTTGGCGGGCCAGATTTGGCACCTGTGTTTTACAGTATATATGCTAACCTTAATGTCAACCTGGTTACTAACCCACCCGTTTTGGTCTGTCTTTTTTTTGTCTTCTTGTGCTGTATGCAAAGCTCCTGAATACTTGCATTTCCCTCAGGATTAATAAAGTATCTATTTATCTACAGTTCTTGCGGAGTTTGCAATAACCTACGATGGAAGGGGCAAGAATTTCAGTTATTTATACCTTTTCAATGACAACAAACTGCAAAAATAAAGGTTAGAATTGCTCCCACAGGTTTATAAACAGCCTCAAACATGATTCTGTTTCTTTTCATTTAAAGCACAGGTTTCAAACATGCGGCCCGGGGGCCAAATCTGGTCTGCCAAAGGTTCCATTCCAGCCCGCAGGATGAAAGTGCAAAAATGAACCTGAACAGTCCAGGTTGTCAGAATGGTTTTGGTTCAGGTTCCACATACAGACCAATGTGATCTACAGTAAAAATAACAACACAATAACCCATAAATAATGACAACTACAAATTTTCTTTGTGAAATATCAAGTGGAAAAACTTTAAGTGAAAAAAATAAGATTATACTGTCAAAATATTTACATTTACAAAACTATTTTTTCCACAATAAAGTGCAAACAAATACATAAATATAAACAAAGATGAACAACCGGAAATGTGTAATTTGAACAATATTCTGCCTGTTACTAAATGTTTTGTGCATTTATAGATCCACTGTGATCTGTAGTTGTGTTAATAATAAGAGATGGAATACTGTAGAAATTGTTCAAATTTTAGTTTCAAACTCCAAAATTGTATTATTATTATTATTATTATTATTATTATTATTATTATTATTATTATTATTATTATTATTATTATTATTATTATTATTTTATATAATAAAATTTTAACAATATTCTGCCTGTTACCAAATGTTTATGTAACACTGTGTAATGTACATGTATAAATAATAGGTCGAGGAATAATATTGTTAAAATTGCACTAATGTTTCAAATGAAATTTCTGTTTTTTCAGGTTATTCACATCTTTTTTGTAAAATGTAAATATTTTCATGATTCAATTGGGGGTTTTTTGTACTTAAACAAAATGAAAAATTTGGATTTGTCATTATTTATAGGTTGTTAAGTCATTATTTTACTGGTCTGGCCCGCTTGAGATCAAATTGGGCTAAATATGGCCCCTGAACCAAAATGAGTTTGACACCCCTGATTTAAAGCATCAGTATCTTCACCACTAACTTCCTGCTCTTTAACATTCACAAATCAGACCCTATTTACAATATTTGCACAGATCATGGAAGCCGGGTCGACTGGTTGTGAATTAACAATTTAAATGTAATGCCTCTGTAATCACAGCCCATCTGTTTCTTTTTGTTTTCTTCTTAATCAGGTCAGGAAGAATGGGCAAACAGTCACGGCAAGGCGCCGTCAGCACGGACCACCAAGGGAGTGTACAGAGATCAGCCATACTCCAGATATTGAACTGTTTATACAACCTGCACCCGAATCCTCATGGCTGTTTCAACCCAAGTAAAGGATTTTTTATGGACGCTCCCACCTTTTTAGAATTGAACCTAATCATAAAAATATAACCCAAACGAAACCATGAGTCAAAAGTTCTTTCCCCTGATAATAAAAAAAAAAAAAAAAAACAATGAGCAAAATGTATAAAGCAAATTTAGGTCAACTGTCCTTTTCCTCCAGGAGACATCGACTGGATGTTGAGATTAAGAAACTCCGTAGTACATTAAGTTTCTCTCTCAGCTCTGTGATTGTGAAGAATGTCATTGTATCAAGCTATTTTCCTTGGCACCGATTAGCAAATCACTATAAGCTGTCGATACAATGGTTCTACACAGCTGCCAGTGCGACTTAATTTCTCACCCCTCTATTCTTTAAACCTTGAACTGCGTGGTTGATCACTTTAAAATGTAGTAGCTTAGTTCTAGGAAAGTGCAGTAATGTAGATATTTTTTTCCGAGGGGTAATTGGTGAAATTGTGTCCCTTGTAAATTTACAAACTGAGAAAAAAAAAAAAAAAAAAAAAAGAGAAAAGTCATACTGTATACACATTGTATTGCTGTTTCCTCCTTTTTGTAAATTAATAGTTCTTTAGTGTTAAAGGGCTTATAAAAGCATGGTGTGCAACTGTGGATATTGTCAACTGTTTAATTCTGAAAACATGTTGTTGTGTTTATGATTATGCCCCCACGTTCAAATCCACGTTAATACATCTATAAATAGCTGCTCATACTTTCTGTACGACAACCGACCAGAGCTGCGGAACAGTCCCTTTTAAGAGCTTTTTAAGTTCTGTTTTTTAGATGGTCTAAATAAGTAATTTTGATGTAATCTTTCTGTTTTCAACAAGATACTTTTCTTACTTCTTATAGGCCGTATAATCAGTTTTTAATACGTAACAAGTGGACGTGAAACACTGAATGGTATTATTGTGGTTCATTTGGTTGATAGCGCTGCACTTAACCTTCTGGTATCCTGTCCACCAAGGCCCTTACTAAGCACCAAGTGTGCCTTTTTGGCACACTTGTGGAATAATGTCAAATTTTTTTTCATACAGTTTGTTTTTTATTCTTTTACACTTTTCTCTATTTCATCAACTTGAGCCGTAAATAAAAATACCAAATACTCAATAATTGTCACATTTTTTAACCCTTTAAATGCTGTGTTTGTAATGTAAACAAACCATTTTTTTGGATGCAAAAAAACACAAAAATATTTTTTTTCAATATACTACAGAAAAAGTGGATCACATATTATTTGATTTTTGCAGCCTGGCATATGTCAGTGATTAACTCCAACATCGGTTAATTTGCATTATTATTTTTGGTGCTAGGTCAAATGTTCAAAATACTAGCATCTGTCATCAAGTGTGCCAAAAAGGCACACCTATAAATCAGATGATTTATTTTTCTGCTCTAATTTGATTTTATTTTAGTAAATCAAGGTCAGCCCTAATCATACATATCAAATAATCATTCATTTTATATTTTTTTAACCCTTTAAACGATCTCTTTTCATCATGATGTCACTACATTTTTTGATGCAAAAACACAAAATATGTTTGTTTTTTTTTCAATACTACATAAAAATTGGATTACATATTATTTGATTTTTGTAGCCTGGCATATGTCAATGATTAACAGCAACATTAACAATGTTAATAAATTAATTTAGACCCTCACCTCTCAAATGAAGCCCAGATATCAGCAAAAGCAGGATTTATGCCTTAATGGCTTTCGGATCAAAAACAGTGGTTAGAATGGAAGAAATAGTGCATTTTAGGCACACTTGGGAGACAAATGCTAGTCTTGTAATTTTCATTTGTTTACAATGGGTAAACTTTAGTTGGTGGCCAGAATTTTAAAGATCATGCACAAATGAACAACTTTTGAATTCTAACCTTATTTAAATTGTGAAAAATAATATGAAGTTTTTTAACATGAAGTACAAAGTGTGCCTAAAAAGCGCACCTGGATACCGGAGGGTTAAACTTCTTATTCAACTGTTTTTATTAGAAAATAAGAATATTTTTCTTTAAAAAAAACACCTGATATGTTTTGTTAGTGTCTGCTGTTAGCTCGTTCTCCAGTGGGAGTCATTCAGTTATATACATGGTTATATATAATTATAATATGTTCACAATATTACAATAAAAAAATCAATTTAAAGCATCATAATTAATATAAAAAGTCAATTACTATTCCTGCTAGTGGAATGCTAAGTTGATATCTCACAAAAATATATATAATTGCAATAATTACAACAAATCCTTTCTATTCAATTAATTTTTTTGTTTCCACGTCAATGTGAACTCTCGGCTAATTATCACATCTCAAATATTGATTATGACTCAAAAACACTGAAACGTTACGCACAAAACAGTGTCAAACTGAGGTTTTTACAATATAAACACATTTAATAATAACCTCAACTGGACACATGATTAGACCACGTTAAAATGACTGTTGTTTAGATGGAAAATCATGTTCATTTTCTCTTCAATGTCATCTATATTATCTGTTTAGTAGCGGCAGAATTTCTCCCATTACTTCTCTGTGCATCTTCATTCATAAAAAGCCTGATAATATGATGTAATGTGTTAAAACAGCATGTGGTCCCTTTAGACCTGTGTTGCCTAAGCTTTTAGGGCTTTCTGGGAACTCATTTGTTTTTTTTTTGATAATAGCAAACAATTTAAACTTAATTTATGGCTTCTCTTTAATTCATAAGACTGAATTTGTATTTGCATAAGTAAACAATTAAACATTTCTACTGATATTTACATCTGCATTTACCATAAAACTAATTTAAAAGGTATATATTTTTAAACTTTTAATAGTTTAGTGGTTACATACTGTTAAATTAGACCAAGTAAGTGCATTTTATTGCATTCAACAGGTTTTTTTCCTATAGTAAAATAACCAGTATGTAGTTGTATTCTAGATTCAATCTCATAAGTTATCAGTTATCAGTCAGTTATCAATGTGAAACAGTATAATACAATAACAAGTGGTACCAGGCACAACAAACCCCGCCCCTTGCCTTGTAACTTATTTTGGCATTGATCCAGTTGATGTCAGCATATCAATTGCCTCTATATATGAGCCAAGTTTGAAGTAAATTTTAAAAAAGATATGTTTTTTTAGACATTTGAAATTTTGCCCATTATAAGGAAATGGGAGAAAAAACAGATTTAAAAAATTCTTTAAAAATTTGAACTTTGCCCTACTTTTCCCAAAATGTAACCACATCTATTCTGGGTCACTGGCAATTTATAAACCCAATTTAGTATGAATTCAACCAGTAGTTTTGCTGCTACAGACATTTGAAATTTTGCCCATTATAAGTAAATGGGGAAAAAAAATAAATAAATAAAAATTCATAAAAAATCTGAACTTTGACATACTTTTCCCAAAATATAACCACATCTATTCTGGGTCACTGGCAATCTATAATCCAAATTCGGTATAAATTCAACCAACAGTTTTGCTGCTAGAGTGTTAAACAAACAAACCAATCCAAAAACAATACTCCTTGCCTCCACTTCAGGGGTCGGGGTAATAAACATTAAATCTGGTCATGACCAAGTATGTGGAAATGTATGTTTTATAAAATATGAACCTGCTAACCCCAGTCATATTATTAAATGTCCTCCTATATTGGATTAAATCATTACTTTCCCCAGACCTTTATTAAAATGAGGCTATAACAAATAGAAATGGTCGTATTTAATGTAAACCTTGTTTTGATCCACCTCTGTTTGCAGTTTTAAAAGGTCTGCATTGAACTTTCATAGAAATTCATTGAGATTTAACACAAATTCAGCGATTTCTTAACCATTTAGCAACCATTAAACAAAACCTTAACCAAGTTCAACAGATATAGTAGAAAAAGTCCATTCCTTAAAGAGCTTTTATTGAGAGTGTTGTCCTCCTGTTGCACCTTTTAATTTTCCTACAAATATATATTAAAATATCATTCAAACACACACACCTGCAGTGACCGAGACTGAGTAATGACACTTCAGATGATTAATCAATAATGACAGTGTTAAAACAATATCAGTATTGCTGAATATATTAAATTAAAGTAATATAAATGTACATTGTGTTTAACTGATACCGTGAGTTCATCCATTTTATTATTATTGGTCTGGATTTTAGGAAGTTTATTTGTTATTGACCCCAGCTTGATTTATTTGGTACTAAATTTAAGAATCATTTATAGATTGGGATGAGTCATAACTACTGGGTGTTTCAATAATCATGTATTTATGCCAATAACTTCTCCTGGTGAACTAGTTAACAGTAGAGATATACCAACCTGTTTATTTAAAGATGATTGGTCTTCAGTGGTAAAAAAGGTGAAATGTAATCTGGTTATGATCCAACTCTATTGCATTGCTACATCGTTGTGTAAAGTGGAATCGAAACAAACCACGTTAATTTTGTTAAGTGTTTCACGTCCACTTCTAAATGACATGGTGGTAAGTGGTCATTTTCCCTCTTGAGATTCTTCAGCTCTACTGATTTTAAGCTTATGTAAGCCCTTTAATATTTTCCTCTTTGTTGATGCTGAATAAACATTTTGAAAGAAAACCCTTGTGTTCAAGACAATAATTATTAAACATTAAAACATTCATAATCTAAACTAACAAACCCATATGAAAAACACGGAAAAGCTTGGAATATTTACCTCATAATGACTCAAAAACACGATGGATGTCGTCTAAATCCAGGTGTTAAATGTAATCAAATGTATGGTTTTAGGTTTTAACAGGACCAAAAAGTACCCACAGGACACGATGGCTGGTTGAGACCTTGTAGCTAACCTTGGTAATCTGATAAGGATGCTTTCCTATTTGTATTTCAACACCATGTGATGCATTTTGTAGGAAATCTCTCCGACTGAGATTTAGCGGATTTAGCGATAACCACATCAGCGCTCTTGAAACTCTATCCGCTCTGTTTGCTCTTATAATTTGATGTGAAGTGAACGGCGATCGCGTCAAGCCTCATCAGTAAACACACATTAAATTTCCAAGTGTTTACCCTGACGGAAAGTGCTCCAAAGCCTCCTTGACCTCCTCTAAACTCTTGTTCGGTTCAGTACAGGTTTGGCGAGGGGGTGGGAGTGGGGGGGGGAGGTGGAGCTGCTCTTTTTTCTTCTTGTTTTGCTCTTTTCTGTTCTCCTCCGGTCATGTGAACCCTCTCCCAGTCCCAGTTTAAAGAGCCTGCCTTTGCCCCGTCCATTAAAGAGACTCTAAATGACCCCCAGCTGACCTCCGCAGAGAGAGGATGGCAGTAGCCGTATAAAAAGACCTCCGTCCCACAAGGTAAACAACCTGACCCAGTTTAACCTCTCCCCTAACGTAGTTGGACATAAACCCTCTCTAAACTTCAATGTAATATGTTTTCCTGTCTCTGTTAAGTCCGTAATTTAGCCACAAAGCTAGGAATAATTAGATATCTGTAACAAAAAAAAAAAAAAAAACAACTGTTAAAAAGCAGATAAATAGCAGTAATATTTAACTGTATACTGAAATAACTATATCCTAAGACTTTGATAAAATATATCCTCATAAAATATACTGTGTGTTGGCAGTGTTTTGATGTGAACAACAGTCCGATGTTCCCAACAGCACATGGTCATAGTGTTATTTTTATTCCTCTCTAGGTCAAAGTCCTGACTACACCAGGCCATCTGTCTGATTGTGTCACTGATGCTGAAGGTATGTGGACACACTTTAGGAGTCTGATGGAAATACCGTCACGTGCACAACAACGACACAGTCAAACCGTAAATAACTAGAGGTTCAAGGTTTGCGGTTTCACTCAACTGCATTCGTGTGTAGAAATGTGATGAACTACGGAGTCAAATTAGCGTCAGAATGATTGAACGCTTTAAGGTTTAACCCATTAAGACCTGCTGTTACTTTTATGGCACTTACCAAATGGATTTATCTTTATTTAAACCTTCTTAAATGTGTTATCCTCTGTATTTTGCCCTTTCAGTGAAAATTTTGTTCATTTATGTTTATTTCTATTTTCCTGTTTATTTCTTTCATTTTTTTCCCTTCTGTTGTTTATTTTGGAATCTATTATTTATTTATTTTTTCCTGTCGTCTCATTCATCTTCATTCATTTTCATTACTTTCTTGAATTTTTTGGTTCATTTTGTTTCATATTTTGTTCATTTTGTTAATATTTGTCCAGATTTTTTTTTTTCCCTTTTTGTTGCTTATTTTCTTAATTATTTATTATTTTGCTGTTTATTTCTTTCATTTTGACTATGGCTTAATTTGATAAGCTTTTATTATTTTCTTCTTTCTAGTTTTGATTTGTTTTGTTTTTTTAGATTTCTAAATGTCTTATCCATATCCTTTCATGTTTGATCATTCTTTTATTTCTTAATTTGTTCTTTTTTTGTTTATATAGTACACTGCTGGCTTTCACAACACTAAATCAAAATGAAGAGAATGAGTTTAACCTTTATTCTTATTGATGTTTCTTATTATTTTTTATTTATTTGGAGGAGAAAATAGTCAGAAGTAGACCTGAGGAGACAGAACATCATTATGTTGTTGATATTACACTGATATTGTGTTTTTATTTACATTTTTAGATATATTTAAATGTGATATTGTGTATAATTCACATCTCAGCTTCGGTAAGGTGTTTAACCTGGTCCTTCTACATACACTACAGTATATTATATATTTCTTCTTTGAAGGTTCGACATTTGCATACGGGTAGAAAACTACTTATTGTTTTGACAGTGAGAGCCCCAATGATATTTAATTAAACAGAACAGCCATTCTTACATAACACAGTCCTGTTGTTATGAATGTCTCTGCTGATTTTGCCGGTATAAATATGATAACAACAAGGTCAAAACAGGGTCAAAAGGGTTAAACTCTTCAATAACCTCTGAGAATGTAACGGTGGTAGTGGTAGTGTAATACCAGAAACCCCTTTACAGATGAGAAGGACACCTTGGAGAACCCCTCCAACACTGCTCTGGTCCATCTAGGTCAGGGGTGGGCAACCTGTGGCTCCAGGACCACATATGGGTCTTAGGTCCTTTTCAAGTGGCTCCTTGTGGCTTTGTCCAAAAACATATCGAAATTAATAACACTTTTTTTTTTTTTTTTTACACGTTTTGTCACAACCATAATGTTATTCTGATGTTATGTAATTGTAAAAATGTACACGGTAAAAAAATGCAGTGTTAATATTTCAGAGTCAAGCTATTTTAACCAAGCGTATTCTAGCTCTATGGAGAGTAAAGCAGCTCTAACAGTAGAGTTAAAAGTCAGTGTAAAGTTCTGCACAGATGCAGTGTAAAATTCAACTCTACCGAGTGGTTATTAGTGCCAGTCTGCTGCATTGCATTGTGGGTACTGGACATTTTACTCATTGTGTTCTATTTTATGTACAGGGGTTCAAGAGGGGGTTTGTGTTAATGTTTATTTAGGTTAATATGTCTGTTTTACAACGTTTATTGGCCTTTTTATGTTTATTTTTTATTCATGTGACATCATCAGTCAAACCTGTAGCAGAACAATTCCTTACCTGATTGTTGCACTAAAGCTGTAACCATATTGTAAGTGAGGAGGTTTTTGCTCTTTCAAAGTAAAGACACTTCCTGGAGTATTTGAAACCTGTAGAGCATTTTTTCTCCCTTGTAGGTGGAACAATGAAATACATAATCAATCATAACTTCCCAAAAAACAACTTTAAGAAAATTCTAAACATCACCTCACGAACCTTGGAAACTTTAACATAGTTTCAGTATTAATGAATTAATATTAATAACTAAATTTGGAGTGAAAATAGTTCTATAAGTATAATCATATGACTCTCAACAGTGTGAAAACAACACAGTGTTAAATATTTTTACACATTTCATTGTTAATTTTGACATTGAATTGAGTAGAATTATCTGACACTGGCCATTGAGTAAATTTTACTCTAATTTTGAGTGGGACCAAATGAGTTAAATTCAGCTCTAAGAATTAAATTATCACTCTGTTTTTTACTGTGTAGACTACACTCCAAATGAATTAAAAAAAAAATTTAAAAAAAATAGAAGTCTAGTAGTGGTAGTAAAAGTAGACTGAACAACACAATAATGACAAATGTCACTGTTTTCTTTAGTGTACTTCTATAATTTCGTTTTGGTGTTGTAAATGCACAGAAACTTTGATTCATTCTTGACATATTCCGTACATTTTTTTTATTTATTTATAAAGTTTATTTGATAGGGACAATACAAATTACATAGTAAAACTTCTACCTGTTTCAAACAAGCTGTAGTAACTGATGATTCACATACAGAGGTTAAAGCTTTTGCTAGTTTCTATCTCCAGTTCCTAGTCAGGCTTTAGCAGAGAGAAAAAAAAGAAGAAAAGATACGAATTCCAAAGGACTTCTTAAACAGTCATCACTTTGAGTATATAACAGTAAACAGTATATAGTTTTTTCTCTTTCTGTCATAAAATGGCTCTTTAGATAGGAACCGTTGCCAACCCATGGTCTAGGTGTCCATACCAGAAACCTCCAGAAGCTGAAAATGAAACATTCCGCAGAGGACACAGTGTTATCGTCAAACTTCAAATATTAATGTGACTTTGAGGCTACTTGACAGAGGTTCAGCGTTTGGAAATATTTTTTCCGGAGCTTGTAAAATCCTCCCCAATCTCCCCTATTTTGGAAGCTCGACCCTCGGCTCCCTCACACAATCCCCTCGGGGGGATTGGTGTCCTGCTGGACTCCCCAGCTCTCTTTGTACCCATGCAATTAGAGTCTGAGAGCTCTGTGTGGCATCTGAACCACAACAGAGACCTCTTCAGTGCAGCTGCAAAACGGAGCCCTGAGCCTGTATTAAGAAAAGAAATCGCATTAGCAAAAAAAAAAAAAAAAAAAAAAAAAGAAAGAAAGAAAGAAATAAAGAACAAAACTGCAACCTTGAATAGCAGGTATAAGAGTAATAAAGGAGTCAGTCGATGTTCTATCATTTCCATTTGGGGTTGGATTAAATGTATAATAGCGTCTCTGTCGGGTGGAAACCTCATAAGTCCATTTTTGGTCTTTTTTTGTTTTGTCATAAAACGATACTATTGGCCGGTCTTCACATCGGCCTGATGGTTTTAGAACGATTTAACCAATAAAAAGTGTTGTTATAACAAAAAGAGCAATCAAAAAGTCCTCTGCTGTGGGTTTAATGCAGTGCAAACCTGTACTTCCTACAAAATGATTTAGAAAAAAAAGAGCCCCAAAACAAAACAATGCTGGACCCAAATTCAAATCCTTGTTGTTGTTCACTGTGTTCCAGTTCACAGTTCATGTTCAACATCCTAAATCTCTTATTGATGTACATTCTCAGTGTCTTATTTAGTCAAAACTGGTCAAACCTCAGTTCCTCTCTTTGCCTTTTTCTGTTATTCCACCCTGTTTTGACCCTGTAGAAGCAATAATGTAATAACAACCGATAACGTAATAACGGACGATAATGTAATAAATTTGCTATTTTTAAAATGTAATAGGCCAATAACATAATAAAAGTCCTGAACCGATAATGACATAGCTTTTGGCCAATAACATTATAACTTATTACGTTATTGGCTCGGTTATTACAGTTGCAAAGAATTTTTTTTTTTACCAGGCCTAATAATGTAACAACCAGCCAATAAGTTATAACGTTACTGGCCAAAAGTTATTACATTAGTGCACAGGTGTCAAACATGCAGCCCGGGGGCCAAATCCAGCCCGCCAAAGGGTCCAATCCAGCCCATGGGATGAATTTGTGAAATGCAAAAATTACACTGAAGATATGAACAATCAGTGGTGTCCAAATCATTTTAATTCAAGTTCCACATACAGACACACACAGTCCAATTAGATTTCAAGTGGGTCAGACCAGTAAAATATTATCAGAATAACCTATAAATAATGAGAACCCCTAACATTCTCTTTGTTTTTTTGGTGTAAAAAAGTAAAATTACATGAAAATGTTTACATTATCAAACTACATGTTTACAAAAAATGTGAATAACCTGAAGAAAAGTAGATTCAATTTTACCAATATTCTGCCTGTTACTAAATGTTTTGTGCGATTGTAATGCACATGTGTAAATGATAAACTGATAAACCAAGAAAGAATATTATTAAAATTGCACTTGTTTTTCTTAAGACAATTCAAGTTGCTCATGTTATTCAGATTTTTAAGGAAACTTTGTAGATGTAAACCTGATCATAATATAATTTTACTTTTTTTCACTGTTATTATTTAGCTGGCCCAGCCAATTGGGCTGAATGTGGCCCCTGAAAGAAAATTAGTTTGACACCCCTGCGTTTAGCGGTTCAGGACTTTTATTACGTAATTGGCCAGATATTACATTATTGGCTTAATACATTTTAAAAATGGCAAATTTATTACGTTATCGGCCGTTATTACGTTATCGGCTGTTATTACATTATTGGCTTGTACAAAACACACAGTCAAAAAAAAACAGTGAAGAAAAGGAACACACACACATACTCACAGCAGCTTCTATGAACCTGAAACAGACAAAAACTCAGAGCAACCTGTCTTATTGAAATACTCTGTGCGTTTACATGACAACTTTTCTTCCTGGTTTAAACTGATTAAAGGTTAGATCCTATTTCAGATGCCCATGTAAACACCTTATTCCAGTTGAAAAAGAAAAGTTGGGATTAGATTTAAACCCAATTAAAGTCGCTGGTTTAATCCACTTTTGAATCCGGTCTAAATTCTTCCTCGGACATGTAAACCCTTTATTCCATTTGGACTTTATTCCTTCCATTCTGCACATGCTCATTGTCTTGTCCTGTCACGATGACGCACACATTCTGCGCTGGTGGAAGAATATGCAATGCAGTCTAGTCTTACCAAACCGTTCCAGTGGACTATTCTGATGGGATCTACCAGCCTGGAAAACCCTGAAGGAAGAGTTCACCACTTGTTTTTTATTCATTCATTTGTCATGCACTAATGAGTTTGATAAGTGGGCAAAACAGTTTGCACTGCAGTGCACCAACTGCCTTGTTCTCGCAGCCCTTCTGTTAGCTTAGCTTAGCCTAGCTTAGCATAATGGATTCATTCCTATGGTCAGACATAGCCAGGCTTTTACAGGTGATTTGTAGTATTTTATGAGTGATTTTGTGGAATTCACTTCTCCCTAATCAGTACTTCAGTCCGCTGGGGTCAATATGATCACAAATTGAGGCTCAAACCATGGCGATGTGACTTACTGCACTAATAAAATCTTAGGAAATAAAAACTAATGCAAAGCTAAAACGGTAAAGCAAAGCTAATTTAGCGCATGCATCCCTTCCAGCAAAAAGATTTTCCAACTTCCGTCAACACAACAGTCTGTGGATCTTTACTTTTACTCTTACTTTTACTAATATTATGTCATTATTTGCCATATTATACTATATATGAACTTTGGACACACTTTTACTCTGTATAAAGTTCATACAAGCTGTTAGAAACAATCTTAGGGTGTCAAGGCCTTCCACAGAGACAGTGGCGCCAGCTTAGACATGGACATATCTACCATTTACGTAAACACATACGTGTAACAACTCTGAGGAATCCTTGAAAAACACCGTTCACTAGATGCAACTTGTATTGTGACATCGAGACGCTGTCAGTATGCCTATCTACCTTTTATGTGCCAAAATAAATCCCTCTTCTTTGAGACGATCCACTGGTTTCACCTTGTTTTTGTGAAACAAAACGACGACAGTTTGGTGGAGCTCTCATTGAAGGGGGGAAGAAGAAAAAAACAGCTGTTCTCGCAGCCCTTCCATTAGCTTAGCTTAGCCTAGCTTAGCATAATGGCTTCATTCCTATGGTCAGACGTAGCCAGGCTTTTACAGGTGATTTGTAGTATTTTATGAGTGATTTTGTGAAATTCACTTCTCCCTAATCATTCCTTTAGTCCGCTGGGGTCAATATGATCACAAACTGAGGCTCAAATCATGGCCATGCGACTTATTGCAGTAATAAAATCTGGGGAAATAAAAACTAATGCAAAGCTAAAACGGTAAAGCAAAGCTAATTTAACGCATGCATCCCTTTCAACAAAAAGATTTTCCAACTTCCGTCAACACAACAGTCCCAAGATTGTATGAGTGCAGTAAGTCACAGACCTAAATAAATAATTAGGGAGAATCAGATTTCACAAAATCACTTACAAAAGACAACAAATCAGCTTTAAAAACTGGCTACGTGTGACCATGGAAATGCAGTGACTATGCTAAGCTAAGCTAACAGAAGGGCTGCGAGAACCAAATAAACGTTTCTAATGTAAACCTTTATTCGGGTTTAACATTCCCATGTGAACAGAAGAGAAAGTACTTTAGCTCTGGATTAATTTCTTCTGGAAAAATAAATCCGATTTAAAAAAACATCATGTAACCGTACCCAATGTCTCAGGGGTTGAAGGGTTAAATGTGTTCATAAATGTGATGAAATCTGTGTTTTCGTACTACAAACCCGCTCATATTCCCCCTCTGTTTCTTCTTCTTTGTTTTCACAGATTCAACCCCACACACTCTTCCCTCCACATACTCCAGCTCATCCTGAAACCCTGCCAGACTCTTTCTACCCCTTAAACAGAGGACGTTCTCCGGGCCTGGACGGTCTGGAACAGGACTGACCTGTTGTTTGTAAAACCAGACGACGGACGCAAACACAATCCGTACATCGCACATCCTCCAGAAAAAAAGGTTAACCCATGAGCAAATGGACTTCCCCCTCACCCTCTGGGACGATCTGTCGGAGATTATTTCCTGCTCTGTATACATTTTACATCCACACCGGAGTGCTCTGAACTGAACGTGAACCTGTGTCTTCATCGACTCAGACTGTTGTCGGGGATGCTTCCACTTCCTACATTAGACATTAACCGTCGACTACAAGGGGAGGAGATGAGTAAATAAATAATGCAACATGCTTTGGGAATGATGGCATATTTCTAGCAAAGACACTTAATCGCATATTGTTGTGCTCATTAACCTATATCCAATCCACTCAAATGTATTAATAATTCACCAAGTGCCTTATTGTTGTACAGCTATGACAGTTTTAGATGTTTAATCCCATTGCTGGAGATAAAATATGGGGCAGTACACCAAAAAACGGTAGCTATTTTTTCCTCTTTTATTGTTTTTTTTTTTTTTTTTGCTTGAAATAATACAAGTATATACAGTGGAGCTGCTGGAAAACACCACCCATCCCATCCGCACATAAGAGAGCAGATGTACGTCTTAATGAGAATCGACTTCAGTGGATATTACAATTCCAAAATAGCTTTCTGTGGTATAGAGCGCTTCATTCTGTCTTGTGCATAAGTCCACATAGGCTGATCCGTATTCCACACACTTGGATGTCCTCGGTGGCAGACAATAGTTTTCCATTAGAGGAAGTGATTCTCTTCGGAGCCTCGGGCCAAGCCTCAGACAATAACGCCGCGACCTAAAGCTCGCCTCGGCAGCACCCGAAGTCAGCTCTCATCACCTCCAGGGGCTACAAACACCCACCCACACCCACACCCACCCCCAGCCCCACCCGGCCTCCTCTGAAGTGGCTTAAAACGACAGGCTTATCTACACAGAGCTTGTCCGGGTTAATAAAGGCACAGCGGCTTATTTGATTAGGAATGCATACAAAGGAGGAGGATGTGGTAATCTGTCACCGCGAGACCGCTTCATCCCAACACCAGTACGCACCGGTGGGTTCCACAGGAGCAACCGGAGGAGGGGTTTATCTGAACACAGAGGGGATCACCAGGTTCTGCTACTGATTCCTCGTTTCCATTCCAAAGCTGTAAAAGAGGCCGAATATTTGGATCACAAAAATAATTTCATTCCTTTACACATCAACTACTAGCATTGTTCACATTTGTTCATTTTGTTACATATTGTATTTGTTTTAGTCTGTTTATTTTGTTCATTTCTTTCATATTTTGATTATTTTGGTTTGTTTTTAGGCCTTATTTTGCTTATTTTTGTTCCTTTTGTTGCTTATTGTGATTTTCCCCTTTATTTTCAGTAATTTTGTTGATTTTTTCTGCCTCATTTTGTTTATTTTTGTTCCATTTCTTTCTTATTGTGTTTATTTTTTTTCTTATTATTAGTTTTTGTTATTTGGGTTTATTTATATGGTTTATATTGCTTATACTTGTTGTTTATTTTGTTCTTTTTTGTGCCTTCTTTCATTTATTTTTATTCACTGTACTTTTTTTTTTTTTTTTGCTAATTTTGATGCTGTATTTTCTTTATTTTTGCTAATTTTTTTGCTTATTTTTTCTAATTGGGCCACTTATATTGTTCAGTGTTTAGATGAGCATAAACTAAAAGCAACTGGGGTTTTATCTGAACACAGAGAGGATCACCAGGTTCTGCTTCTGCTACTGATTCCACGTTTCCATTCCAAAGCTGTAAAAGAGCCCGAATATTTGGATCACAAAATAATTTCGTTCCTTTACACATCAACTACTAGCATTGTTCATATTTGTTCATTTTGTTGCGTTTGTATTTGTTTTAGTCTGTTTATTTTGTTCATTTCTTTCATATTTTGATTATTTTGGTTTGTTTTTAGGCCTTATTTTGCTTATTTTTGTTCCTTTTGTTGCTTATTGTGATTTTCCCCTTTATTTTCAGTAATTTTGTTGATTTTTTCTGCCTCATTTTGTTTATTTTTGTTCCATTTCTTTCTTATTGTGTTTATTTTTTTCTTATTATTAGTTTTTGTTATTTGGGTTTATTTATATGGTTTATATTGCTTGTACTTGTTGTTTATTTTGTTCTTTTTTGTGCCTTCTTTCATTTATTTTCATTCACTGTACAATTTTTTATTTTATTTTTTTGCTAATTTTGATGCTGTATTTTCTTTATTTTTGCTAATTTTTTTTGCTTATTTTTTCTAATTGTGCCACTTATATTGTTCAGTGTTTAGATGAGCATAACCTAAAAGTAACCGGGGGTTTATCAGAACACAGAGAGGATCACCAGGTTCTGCGTCTGCTGTTGATTCCTCGTTTCCGATTCCAAAGCTGTAAAAGAGCCCGAATATTTGGATCACAAAATAATTTAGTTCCTTTACACATCAAGTACTAGCGTTGTTCATATTTGTTCATTTTGTTGCGTATTGTATTTGTTTTGTTCTTATATTTGGTTGTGCCTTTGTTTTTGCTCATTTTATTGTTTATTTTGTTCGTTTCTTTCGTATTTTGATTATTTTGGTTCATTTTTGGTTCCTTTTGGTTCCTCTTGTTACTTATTGGGTCTTTTTCCCCTTATTTTCGGTAATTTTGTTTCATTTTTATGCCTTATTTTGTTTTTGGTTTTTTTTTCTGTTTATTGCTTATTGTACTTATTTTTTTCTTATTATTATTTTTTGTTATTTTGGTTTATTTATATTCTTTATTTAGCTTATTTTTGTTGTTTATTTTGTTCATTTCTTTCCTATTTTGATTATTTTGATTTGTTTTTGGGCCTTATTTTACTTATTTTTGTTCCTTTAATTGCTTATTGGTTTTTTTCCCCTTATTTTTGGTAATTTTGTTAAATTTTTGTGCCTTATTTTGTTTATTTTTGTTCCGTTTGTTGCTTATTGTGTTTATTTTTTTCTCATTATTATTTTTTTGTTATTTTGGTTTATTTATGTGCTTTATATTGCTTATCTTTGTTGTTTATTTTCTTCTTATTTTTGTGCCTTATTTCATTTATTTTCATTCATTTCACATTGACTGTTTTTGCTCATTTTTATGTTGTATTTTCTTATTTTTGTTCATTTTTTTTGCTTATTTTTTCTAGTTTTGCCACTTATATTCTTCAGTGTTTAGATGAACATGACCTAAAAGATGTGAAAAGAAGAAAAAAAAAAAAGTTGTAAAAGACAAAGAAAATAAAAATGACAGAAAGGATGAAACAAAATGTAAAAACATGCCACAAGAAAAAAACAAAAACTAAATTTAGGTCTCAGTGTAAAACTTTTGGGAATTGCTTTTGTTTTACGTATCATCTGTTTATTCTCTGCTTGAAACTATGATCAAATATGGAGTCAAATTCGGACCAAAAGCTGTTTGAGCTTCATCTGTTGAAAATGAGAAAACATGATTTCAAAGCTCTCTAACATTTCTGGCTTTCATCACATATTTTCTTGATTTTTACATATCACATATATCAAACATTTCCAAAACTTATAAATTTAGAGCAATGTGATGAAGTGATGGATTTAGATGTGACTGAATACTGTGTGTTAAATTATAACGACACAAATGACAATAATGATGATAATTACCTTCCATATTCATACATGTGCTTTGCCTGGTTTGCATTCCACAGTCCATCTTCTACATTGATGACATATTACCCATAAATCCCAGCTCCAGATGGGGATACAGAGATGCTGTTTTTTTTTGGTAAAAGCTGCTAAATAACATTTTGCTTTCGTGCGTGCAGATGTAAAACTGCATCATTCACAGGGTTTCCCAAACTCTTCTTAAAAATGACAAATCATTGTAATTTGTCGATAAATCCCCAGATGAGTCTCTGTCTTTAACGGATAAATCAGTCATTTAGTAGATCTAGTGTTTCTCCTGAATGTATCGTAGCCTTTCAGACTGGATTCATTGTTCTAAGTACAATTACCAGAACAATAAGTGCTCTGACGATGGATGTACAATACACACTGATGTTAGGGAAGAGGATTTCAGAGTGTGTAAAGACACTATAATCACCTTAACTATTACTTTTGACTTCATTTCATGCTAAACAGAGTGTTTTAGTAGCAGCATGGCATTTATTTTTGTTTTTCACAGCAAAAAATGGATTGTCTTTTTGCCTTTTTACACTTTTTGCATGCTGCTAAAAGTACCAAAACTCAGTTTGTAGATAGATGCTTTCAGAAATAAGCTATGTTGCTCTGAAATCTTTCTCAACAGAATCACTCCAGAGTGTCCTGCGGTGATGTGGTTTACTAAAAACTGTCAATTGTCTGCTTTTCTGAAACCACAGCACTGCAGGACACTTCGGAATGAGAAGTTTGGGTTTTTCTTCAACAAATAAATGGACCAATGATGCTTTAAATACACTTGTATCCACTGGTAAATACACACATTTATAATAGTTTATTGCAGAAAAGAACCGATAAGCAGAACCAGACATTTTTCATACATACTATAATGCTGATTCTGATTATTTCACTATCATAACGTAAACTTAGCATTAAACCAGGGCTGTCAAACTCATTTTAGTTCAGCTGTCACATACAGACCAGTTTGATAAGGTGGGTCAGACCAGTAAAATAATAACAGAATAACCCATAAATAATGTCAACTCTAAACTTGTCTCTGTGTGTTAGAGTGAAAAATAAAATTACACTATTGAGATGGAAAGTGTGTAAACTACCCTTTAAAAATGCGAATAACATAAACAGCTTGAAATTTCTTATGAAAAATAAATACAATTTAACAAATGGTGCCAGGCACAACAAACCCCGCCCCTCACATGTATTGTAGCTTATTTTGGCATCGATCCAACTGATGTCATCATGTCTATGCATGTGCTGATGTCAGCATATCAACTGATTCTATGTATGGGCCAAGTTTGAAGTAAATTGAAACAAAACTGATGTTTTTTTAGATGTGAAATTTCCCACGTTATAGGTAAAAGGGAGAAGAAAAAGATTTTAAAAATTCATAAAAAATTTGAACTTTGACCTAATTGTCCCAAAATGTAATCGCATCTATTCTTAGTCACTGGCAATCTGTAAACCCAATCTGGTATGAATTCAACCAGTAGTTTTACTGCTGCAGACTTTTGGAATTTGGTCCATTATAAGTAAATGGGAACGAAAAAATAAACAAATAAAAATTCATAAAAATTTTAATTTTGACCTACTTTTCCCAAAATTTAATCACATCTATTCTTTGTCACTGGCAATCTATAAATCCAATTTGATATGAATTCAACTAATAGTTTTGCTGCTAGAGTGTTAACAAACAAACAAACAAGCAAACCGAACCAAAAACAAGAAAAGCACTCGGAGAGCGAAGACCTCCGCCAAGACAGATCCCCCCCGATCACCACCAAAATTTAATAATTTCTTCCTTGTGCCAGTATCAACATTTCCTGAAAATTTCATGAAAATCCGTCCATAACTTTTTGAGTTATCTTGCTAACAAACAAACAAACAAACACGCAAACAAACACACAAAGCAAAGCGATCCCAATACATCCTGGTGGAGGTAACAATACCCCTTGCCTCTCCTTCGGGGGACAGCGTAAAAATATGATGCGTCATCATTTTCACATGTATATTAAAACTTACAGATCACAGTGGATCTCCAAAGGCACAAGACTTTTAATAACAGGCAGAATATTGTTAAAATTACACTTACTTATCTTAAGAAATTTCAGATTGTTCATATTTGTTCAGGTTTTTTGTTTGCATGTTTTTAAGAAAGGATAGTTTGTAACTGTAAACATTTTTATGCAATTTTACTTTTTTTACACTAAAAACCGAGAAAAAAATATTGGGAAAAAAAGTTGTTATGCTAATATTTTACTGGTCTGACCCATTTAAGCTTGAATTTAATCCTATGTGGACCAAGGTTATAATAGTTTTGGATTTTTCATTATAGTTTAGTTTTATTTAGTTTTGACTTTTTTTCTCTAATTCAGCGAGCTTTAATTAGTTTTTAGAACAGGTTTGCTAGTTTTTATTAGTTTTAATTTTTTTTTCTAAATGCTTAGTTTTAGTTTAGTTTTAGTATTCATTTTAGTTTTGTCATATCTTTTCTCTTCTTTGTCGTTGTATTCAAGTAAATCCCAGACAGGACTCTGCTGCTTTCTCCCAACTTTAGTTTCTATGTTTCCAGGTAGAGTGGGGACCAGAAGACGACTGGAAACGACAAGTGACGACAAGTGACGGACTGTCAAGTGTCGTATGGTGCCAGCAGCTAAAATTGCAGGAGCAAAATAAATCGCTTTCATATCAATCCAACATTGAGAAAAATGAAAACGAAGGGAATTTTATCCATAATTTTTATATGTTTTAGTTACTTTTGTAAACACACAATATAGTTTCAGTTAGTTATCGTTTTTTTCTTTTAATTATAGTTTTTATTTATTTCAGTGAATGAAAATGTTTATTCAATTCTAGTTTTCGTCATTTCGTTCGTTTTCGTTAATGGTAATAACCTTGATGTGGACTCCCTTGGATGTTAATACTAGTAGGAGAGTTATTTCTTAACTTTACAAATTCATCCCACAGTCTGGATTGGACTTTTTAGCGGTGCAGGTTTTTGCCCTTACCGCATGTTTGACCCCCCTGCATTAGAGACTCCTCCATTTGCCTGTTCATCCATTCTTTTCTATGGATTTAAGGTTAATTTCCACCATGACGTGCAATCTGAAAACGTGACAGGGTTGTTTGTTTGTGTTTCCAGTTGCATCTGTTCACAAACGCCCACACAGTTCATAAACAGAAAATAAAAGCACCGTCCTTTTGATTCCGTAAAGTGCGTTTCCACACTCGTATTCCTCTTAATCGCGTCTCGGATCTAACGCCGCCACCTCCTCGCCTTTTGTTCTGTAATTAACTGGAGGGCTCTTAATCTTACTGAGATTAAAAGGCTCTGATCAATGTTGAAGTGTCCCTCTGTCTCCGTCGGAAGCGAATGTTAATGTGAACTGGGGTCAGTGTGTGTCGCCTGCTAAGTGGAAAGTCCGATTGCGAAAGATCGATTATCACGGAGCTTTGAGCGAACGTATGAGGAGCAGAAATAACCGAAAGACGTCAGAAAGAGGAACTAAAATGTCAATAAAACTGTTTGATTTAGGGGAGGCCGGGGATGAGTAAGACAGTCTCACACTTATTTGTGCTAAATGTGTCAAACTGTGATGAATTGTGCTCTTGTTTGTCTACTACAAATAACACACACTTGGGAATTTACAACACCGTCACACATTACATGAGTTAATGTCAAACACAGACAATAGGAGGAACTGTAACATGAGCAGAGGGGAGATGTAACAATGAGAGGACATTCGGTAACCACTGGAACCCCACCGGATTACAGCCGACCCCTTATAGTCCAGACACATACACACTCACACTAAGGTTATTATCATTAATGAAAATTAACGAAATGACAAAAACTAGAATCAAAAAAACATTTTCGTTAACTGAAATAAATTAAAACTATAATTAAAAAAAAAAAAAAAAAGATAACTAACTGAAACTGTATTGTGTGCTTACAAAACTAGCTAAAATGTGTAAAAATTATGAATAAAATTCCCTTCGTTTTCGTCTTTGTCAATGTCAGATTGATACGAAGTCAATTTATTTCGCTCGAGCAATTTTAGCTAGCGGCACCATATGATACTTAACAGTCCGTCACTTGTCGTCACTTGTGGTTTCCAGTTGTCTTCTGGTTCCCACTCTACCTGGAAACATGGAGACTAAAGTTGGGAGAAAACAGCAGAGTCCTGTTTGGGATTTATTTGAATACGACGGAGAAGAAGAGAAAAGATACGACAAAACTAAAATTAACCCTTTCATGCATGAATTATGAGAACCTTAATCAAGATTTTTTTTCCTGAGTGTTTTTATTCCTCTTTAGGCATGAAAAGAAAAACAATGTGATTGAATATTTTTTTAAATCAACCTGTTTTTCATGGAGTTACAAAAATGTCCACTCATCTACATCATGAATTTTATTCTTGAAGCAAAGAAACATGTATTTAAAACCCAATATCATAAAGTGATATGAAAACAGTGAAATGAAACCATGTTTAATGCAGCTGATCTGATGTTTTCTCACATTTTAACATATTCTAATACTAGTTATTACTCACTTCATGGAGATAATATGCAAAAAATAGATATTAACAATTAATTTCCACTCAAGAACCAACCAAGAACAGCAAAGTTACAGTAATGGTATGAATTGCAGTTTATGAGATGATGCATAAGTGTCCACTGTGTTGGTTGATATGGAACTAAAACAACAAAACCCATGAATATACAAGAGTAAAGCTGTAGAGGAACTGTCCACTGTAGTGACCACTATGCATGAAAGGGTTAATATAAAACTAAAGTAAAACTAAGCATTTAGAAAAAAAAATGAAAACTAATAAAAACTAGCAAACCTGCTCTAAAAACTAATTAAAACAAACTGAACTAGAGAAAAAAAAGTCTAAACTAAATAAAACTAAACTATAATGAAAAATCCCAAACTGTAATAACCTTGACTCACACACACACAGAAGTGGCTTTTCCATTGGACATCTGCGCAAAACTTTACCGATATTTACTAAAAGTCAAAAAAACAGATGTGCATAAAGTCGTTTTTTCCATTAAATCACAAATGCAATGATTTGTTTATTTATTATAGCGAGATGACATGAGAAGTCATTCCATAAACATGACACTGAACATAAATATGGTGTTGATTTACAGATATATTCATTATTATTATTATTATTATTATTATTATTATTATTATTATTATTATTATTATATATTACCCCTCTATCCTGTACTAAATTAAAAATGATTAGTTTCCTGGTGTGTCCACACATACCGCACCATGTTTCTTTTAAAACTCTTCTTCTTCACTTGTTGTAACATCCGTCAACATCCTTTTTTTTTTTTTTTGTTCACATGACTCTAGTTGCTGAAAAAGGTCTTTCCATTGCAGTTTTGCATGATATACCAATTGTGCTACACCCAAAAAAAACACCTCTTACCAGTGCAAAAACTTTTCATCAAAGAATGAGAATTTGTTTGTTTTTTAATTTTACCATTAGGCAAATTTTTATGCGCAAGTTATATTTGCACAATGTGCGGGTCAATGGAAAAGGGACAACACACACACACACACACACACACAATGTTCATCAAGTCATAAACATATTATTCATCCCAATATAGGCATCGTATCATTAAAACACATAGACTTTGTCATTTAGATCAGAAGGGATAAATAAAACAGACACTATATATATATAAGATAAAATAAATATGCATATAAAAACTGTGTATCAAGTTCTAAAAACTATGATCAGTAATAAAAACTATAATTTGTAATACAAAGATTGTCATATTTTTTGCTATTTTGGGCATTTTTACAGAAATCATGACTACAAAAGAACAAGTCATAAACTCATAAGATAAACATTTATTACATCTTTTAAGAAAAACGTGGTTTTCCACCTGTTCTAATGCATCCAAATTTCTCACAGTTCTTACGGTTAAGTAGAATATTTTGATTTCCAATCCATCCTAAAGTGACATTCAGTATATGTATATGTATAAATAAAATATCAACGGCGTTACAAAAATACACCAAAACAAAAGGCTGTAACAGTGTCATGGCTGAGGGTTGTTTTTTTGTTAAAGCACAAAAACTGCTCAGTGAGCGGTCGACGTAAAGTGTATGAAAAATAAGGCAAGAACATTTATCATCAGTTAAAACAGAAAACAAACAATCTACTGAGTTTGTCTTTTCTGTCAAATCCTCCACCCATGTTTTCCATTCTCAGCTTCAACCCACTCAGTTTTTTTTTATTTTTTTACTCTCATCCCTCTTAAAACTGCATGACGGAGGTGGAAAGGAGCTGAGTTCAAATACTTTGTTCCTGCACTTAAGTGAAGTGTATGTACTTTTGTATGGAGTTTTTATTTGACTTCTACTTAGTACATTTTAACACAGAATCACTACTTTATTTTTGACACTTTCAAGGATGTTAAGACTGATTTTAACCTATGTGGATCGGACAGAAAAGTATAGAAAAGTCAACACCTTAATATAAAGAGTATTTCACTCTTAAAAATCCCAAAAAATGTAAAAATGAAACAAGAAAGACATATTAATCATCTGTCCAAGACTATTAAAACTAATACCAACATGGATAATGGAAATGTAATTGCTTTTTTTCCTTTACAATATTGCAGTACTTGCACTTTTACTTGAGTTCTTTTGCCACCTTTGCAGCAAAATGTCACCAAATGACGACAAAATACAGGGTGGGGAAGCAAAATTTAAAATATTTTGAGGCAGGGATTGAAAGACAGTGTATGACCAGTTAGTTTATTGAAAGTCATGAGAATTTATTTGCCACAAGAAAACTGACATAATAGAAAATGTTTTTATTCCTATGTGTCCTCCTTCTTTCTCAATAACTGCCTTCACACGCTTCCTGAAACTTGCGCAAGTGTTCCTCAAATATTCGGGTGACAACTTCTCCCATTCTTCTTTAATAGTATCTTCCAGACTTTCTCGTAATAGTTTTGCTCATAGTCATTCTCTTCTTTCCATTATAAACAGTCTTTATGGACACTCCAACTATTTTTGAAATCTCCTTTGGTGTGACGAGTGCATTCAGCAAATCACACACTCTTTGACGTTTGCTTTCCTGATTACTCATATGGGCAAAAGTTTCTGAAAAGGTATGGATAATAGTGTTAGGTATGATTATGGCATCAATATATGTTTGGTTTCAAAACAATTGATGTAGTGCCTGCTGAGAAAAAACAACTAAATGTTCATTGTAAATTTTGCTTCCCCACCCTGTAAATGTATGGTTGTTTTAATCCCCTTTAAAAACTAACCACTTGTCATTTATTGGATGAGTTTGGGCTGAGTTTAACCCATAAAGACCCACTGTTATATTAGTGTCGGTTCCCATATGATTTTTTCTATACATTTAAGTGCTTTATCACCATTTATTAGAATATTATCCTCTTTATTTTGTATTTTTTTAGTGTAAATCATGTATTTCTCTATATTTAATTCACTGATCATGTAGATGTTCATTAAAGCTCAGAGTACATTTAAAGGTTATTATATCAGAAAGAGAGAAAACTGCAGAAAAAGTGACTTTTTCAGTCCAATCTCTCATTAACTGAACATAAACCCAGTGTCTCCATCCACTGTCATTGATCCAACTCCATGGGTTTTACTGGTGAATCAATGTTGTAGAAGATGACGGTGTTTCTACGGTAACTACAGAGCCTCTGAACGTCCAAATGGGTCATATCTGATGACCATGAAAAGATGACAAACTGTATTTCACACCAATTATTTACATGTATTGATCAACAGGTATTAAACCGTTCAGATCAGTAGATGGTTTTGGTTAAAGGTGGATGTTTGGGTCTTTATGGGTTATGGGTGCCCCCCGTTCTCCTCCATCTGGGATCTTCTTTCTTTCATGAATCGGATTTTTCTCAAAGTGACAACAAGAGTAAAGAAAACTACAGTAAAGGGAATATCAGAGAGACTTTAAAAGAAGCAAAAGTAGGAAAATAAGTCACAGGGTATAGGGACGGGAAAAACAAAAACAGAAAAACAAGGTGAAAGCAAGTACAGAATGAAAAAAAAAAAAAAAAAAAAAAAAACATGTCAGTGCTTTGTCGGGGGGAGCAAATATCAAAAACGAACAACTCTGGAAAAGAAAATGAAGAAATGTATGTATATGCAAAGACGATGTATGTAAATGTAAGTCCAATGCTGTACATAAATGTGCTTTGTGAGAATTGTGCAAATGTTCTTTTCTATGTACATAATGTGTCTGTATATTTGTGCTGCTCTGCATTAAACTCATTGACCTGAAGTATAAGAACATATTTAGTTTGCAAGTATTCATACTAATAAATAAAGGTTTTCTCTTGTACATTAAAAAGTGATAAACTCTTTCATTAAATGCGTTCTAATTCTTTCTTTAACCTTTTCATGCATAGTGGTCACTACAGTAGACAGCTTTTCTCCAGCTGTTCTCTTGTTACCTCCAGGAGATATTGTAATCACTTTGCTTTGTGTGCGTGCATGTTTGTTTGTTTGTTAGCGCAATAACTCAAAAGTTATGGCTGGGTATTCATGAAATTTTTAGGAAATGTGGATACTGACACAAGGAAGAAATTATTAAATTTTGGTGGTGATGAGGGGGGGTTTGGTCCAGTCAGAAGGAGGAGTGGACTCACATCATCAGAATGAACACAAATGAAGGAAAATATGAACAAAATGCACAAAAATGACGAAAATACAAAAAATAAATGAACACAAATAAAGAAAATAATGAACAAAATGCACAAAAAAGATGAAAATATAAAAATTAAATGAACACACATGAAGGAAAAAATGGACAAAATGCACAAAAATGAAAAAAATATAAAAATTATATGAACACAAATGAAGGAAATAATGAACAAAATGCACAAAAATGAAGGAAATACAAAAAATTAAATGAACACACAAAGGGAAAAAAATGAACAAAATGCACAAAAATGATGAAAATATAAAAAAATAAATGAACACAAATAAAGAAAATAATGAACAAAATGCATTAAAAAAAATACAGAAATGAAATGAACACAAATGAAGGAAATAATGAACAAAATGCACAAAAAAGATGAAAATATAAAAATTAAATGAACACACATGAAGGAAAAAATGGACAAAATGCACAAAAATGACGAAAATACAAAAATTAAATGAACATAAATAAAGAAAATAATGAACAAAATGCACAAAAATGAAGAAAATACAGAAATTAAATGAACACACATGAAGGAAATAATGAACAAAATGCACAAAAGTGAAGACAATACAAGAGTGAAATGAACACAAATGAAGAAAATGAACAAAATGCACAAAAATGAAGAAAATACAAATATTGAAAAAAATTAAGCAAAATGAATATAAAAGCACAATGAAGAAAAATGAAGAAAATATAAAAACAAAATGACCAAAATGAAGAAAATATTGAACAAAATGACCACAAATGAAGAAAATATAAAAACAAAATGAAGAAAAATGAAGAAAATAATGAACAAAATGAAGAAAAATGAAGAAAATATAAAAACAAAATGAAGAAAAATGAAGAAAACAACGAACAAAATGAAGAAAAATGAAGAAAATATAAAAACAAAATGAAGAAAAATGAAGAAAATAATGAAGAAAATGAAGAAAAATCAAGAAAATAATGAACAAAATAAAAGGGGCGGGGGGGGGGGGGGGGGGGCAGATCTCTCTTGGCGGAGGTCTGCACTTTTCTTGTATATTCATGGTTTTGTTGTTTTAGTTCCATAACAGCCGACACAGTGGACACTTATGCACCATCCCATACACTGACATTCATACCATTACTGTAACTTTGCTGTTCTTGATAAACCTGATTGCACTAACATGTTTGAGTGTAAAATAATTGCTACTTGTTATTAGACTGTAATTAACAGTTTTTTTAAACAAAAAGTTTTTTTTTTTCGCATATTATCTCCATTAAGTAGGTAATAACTAGTATTGGAGTACGATAAAATGTGAGAAAAAATCAGATTGGCTGCATTAAAAAAAAATGTATTCTGTAGTTTTCACACAGTTTATCACTTTCTCATATTACATGTTAAATATATATTTCTTTGCTTGTAGAAGCCAATAATGTAATAACAGCCAATAATATAATAAATTTGCCATTTTTAAACTGTAATAGGCCAATAATGTAATAAAATTCTGAACTGATAATGTAATAACTTTTGGCCAGTAACGTAATAACTTATTATGTTATGGGCGTGGTAAAAAAAAAAAAAAAAAAAAAAAAAAAAAAAAAAAATCTTTGCAAATGTAATAACTGAGCCAATAATGTAATAATATATTATTATCACTGTATTTAAGTTTCATTTATTAGATATAACTATGATAAAATTTCTCTCTCTCTCAATAACCAGCCAATAACATGCTAAGTTATCATGTAATTGGCCAAAAGTTATTAGATTATCAGTTCAGGACTTTTATTATGTTATTGGCCTATTACATTTTAAAAACAGCAAATTTATTACGTTATCGGCCGTTATTCCAAATTAAACGCATGGTGTCCAGCTGAGTGGACGTTTTTGTAACTCCATTAAAAATAGGTTCATTAAAAAATTTCAATCACATAGTTTTTTTCATGTCTAAAGTGTGATAAAAAACACTGACTAAGGTCAAAGGGTGAATCCCGAGTCTGTACATGCTTTAAAAACAAAAAAATCATAAAGTCACTTCTACTGATACGACTGTTGAGAATTGACATCATCTTGGACTAAATCTAGTTTTATGAACATGTGTGACGGCTCGTGGTAGTTGGCATGTTTTTCTAACTTCAAAACCCACCACTGCAGGGTTGTTATTTACCTTGATTCGCCCTTGAAATAATAGTTGCAGATCAAATAAGTCGGTGTAGCAGAGGCTGTCTCAGTCTCCAACCTTTTAAATATTGTATGTTCCCCTCCGTTGCTGCCTTGGATACATCGCTTTCCTCATGTAAATGCTGCTGTTCTTTATTCTTTTGGATTTTTTTTTCCTCCCTCCCGCTTCATTCCTTCCGGCTGTTGCACTTTGAAGTTGTTTCTCAGCTGTGAGAGATTTGAGATTAAAGTCCGTCTGTTTGCGCCCTCGTCAATACGTACGCCGATATAAACAAAACCCCATCTAGTTCTAAATAAGTCAAAGGTAAAAGTGCTGTAATTGAGTCCACTTCGATCAATTAGGCCAGACACGGTGTTGAGACGCATTATGTAATAAATTCCTATTATGTAATAAAAGTTTAAAATGTAATAAGAATATTACGTCATCTTGTAATAAAGCCGCATTATGTAATAAACTGACGCATTTTGTAATAAACTACCTCAATGCATTATGTAGTAAATTTTTTTCGCATTATATAGTGAGTTATTACAATTTGAGAAATGTATTACAAAATGCACTTGACACATTTTTATTTTAATTTTTAACCCTTTCATGGATGAATTATGAGAACCTTAATGAAGATTTTTTTCCTGAGTGTTTTTATTCATCTTTAGGCATGAAAAAAAAATTTGATTGATTTTTTTATGAACGTATTTTTCATGGAGTTACAAAAATGTCCACTCAGCTGGACACTATGCATTTCATTTTAGAAGCAAAGAAACATGCATTTCCTGATATACAGTGGGAAAACTATGAAATAAAAACACTTTTAACGCTGCTAATCTGACGTTTTCTCACATTTTAACATACCTGCACGGGGATAAGATGCAAAAAAACAAAACAAAAACAAACAAAAAAAAACTTTTTGTTAAAAAAAAAAACAACAACAGAAAACAAAACTGTTAATTACAGTCTAATAACAACTGCCATTTTTTTTTTTTTTTTTTTTTAAACACTCAACCATGTTAGTGCAGATCAGGTTTATCAAGAAGAGCAAAGTTACAGTAATGGTATGAATGTCAGTGTGTGGGATGATGCATAAGCATCCACTGTGTTGGTTGATATGAAACTAAAACAACAAAACCCATGAATATACAAGAGAACACCTTTACACAGCTGTCCACTGGAGTGACCAATATGCATGAAAGGGTTAAACTGTGTGGTTAAAGTTCTGATTCCATTACCTGTAGCTCCTGTGACTTATTTCTTCTAAATTGCTCTGAAATTATATTAATTTGGATTGTTATTACATAATGAACCATGGTATTACATTTATTTAAAAAATAAAAATGTGTCAAGTGACGTTTTGTAATAAATTTCTCAAATTGTAATAAGTTACTACATAATGTGAAAAAATTTACTGTATAATGTGTTGACGTAGTTTATTACAAAATGCGTCAGTTTATTACATAATGGGGCTTTATTACAAGATGATGTGACATTCTTATTACATTCTGAACTTTTATTACGTAATGGGAATTTTATTCAGTCCGTGTGTTGAGCCGCACTCAACACACGGACTGATACAGACGATGAATTTATGATGTAAATATAATGTTTTCATTAGTTTTTAACCCTATAATGTCCTATTCAGGTGTTTGCAGCCTGACCTCACCATGCAAACACCTGAATATGACAAATTGCAAGTTATTACAATTTGAGAAATTTATTACAAAATGCACTTGACACATTTTTATTTTCATCTTTAAACTGTGTGGTTAAAGTTCTCATTCCATTACCTGTAGCTCCTGTGACTAATTTCTTCTAAATTGCTCTGAAATTATATTAATTTGGATTGTTATTACATAATGAACCATGGTATTACATTTTTTTAAAAATAAAAATGTGTCACGTGCGTTTTGTAATAAATTTCTCAAATTGTAATAACTTACTACATAATGTGAAAACATTTACTATATAATGTGTTGACAGAGTTTATTACAAAATGCATCAGTTTATTACATAATGCGGCTTTATTACAAGATGATGTGACATTCTTGTTACATTCTGAACTTTTATTACATAATGCGACTCAACACACGGACTGATACAGACGATGAATTTATGATGTAAATGTAATGTTTTCATTAGTTTTTAACCTTATAATGTCTTGTTCAGGTGTTTGCAGCCTGACCTCAGCATGAAAACAACAATATGGTTCAATAAGTGAAGGAGTTTACAAAGTTTATGTGAGGTGGTGGATGCTAAACGATAGGGACGAACCTTAGAAGGAGGTGGTTAGGAAGGGAATTTACTTTTATTTAACCCCTTAACCTCTGAGACATTATTCCAGGTAAGTGTGCTGCTGTGAATGTGCATCTGTGTCATAAAAGCTGCTGTGAGTATGCGCTTGTGTTCCTTTTCTTCAGTGGTTTTGTTTTACTGTGTGTTTTAGGGACAAAACAGGTGGAAGAACAGAAAAAGACAAGGAGAGGAACTGAAATTTGACTGGTTTTTATTAAATTATAGGATTCAAAAGATTCACAGGAGTTTATTTATCATTCCATCACAGAGAAAGAACAAAACTAGTTACCGAGGACTCGTATTTGCCATAGCAACATAGAATAAATAACTAATAAATAAATGACTGCATTAAAATCAACTAAAATCTGAGGCTAATTTAAAAAATAAAGTAAAATATATGTCTAAAATAAATAAAACACTCAGAATGTACCTTAATAAGAGATTTAGGTTTTTGAACATGAACTGTGAACTGGAACACACTGAACAACTAGTATTAGAATTTTGGCCCAGTAGTTTTTGTTTTAGGATTCTATTTTTTTTTCTAAATCAGTGCAGCTGCTTTTTGGCACCTGGTTGAACTCCAAAAAGGAGTTATATCATCACTAAATAAATAAATAAATAAATAAATAAAACATCACCAAAACACTGCAAACAGTAAAAACAAAAAATGATAAGGAAACAACTGGTACAACTAAAGGTACATTTGTTTGGACAAATATAATGATAACAACAAAAATATCTCATATTAGCTTAATTTCAGAGCTGATATCATGTCATTTTCCATGTTTTCTTGATAATAACCAAAATTACTTCAGTTCTTACATCAGTATCTATGGCATTGTACTGACAAAAACAGTGCTTTTAGGCATTCCATGTTTTCTTTTCTGTCTGTTTTAGTCACATGATACACACAGGAGTTAGTACTGGATTGCATAACCATTGTTTTTGATGACTTTTGATGGTCTAATAAGTTTTTCCGCAACTGTATATTCTTAAAGTACAATAATGTTTTCCTAGAATAAGAATAAAATATGAAAGATAGATAATCATACAATAGAAAACTAGACATGGAAAGAAGTGCAAACTGGTTTCAAACTGGTCACTGGTTTAGTTAAAATAGAGTCGTATCCTCCTGAAAACCAGGAAAGCACAATTTTGGCTTTTTTTTTTTTTTTTTTTTTTTCATTAAATAATTGCCTTTATTGGTAACAGCACAATACAACAGTTTTTTTAGATGCATTTTTAAATTTTTTATGAAATGTCCTTTGCAGTGGACAGCATTTTTGTTCATTTTGTTTTGTTTTTTTTTTTCTTTTTTTTTTTTCTTTCTTCTTCTTTTTTGTTTTGTTTTGGAGAATCAGCGTTCAGTTTCTATGCTCTGTATATCTGGAACAAACTACCAGAAAATATCAGGTCTGCCGAGAGTCTGAGTTCTTTTAAGTCAAGGTTAAAGACCCACCTGTTCACTGCTGCCTTTGACATAAAGGCTTTTGACTTTTTAAATTTTATATTCTCCTTTGAAACTCTGCACTGCAACTCTTACTTCAATATGTCTGTGTTTTTACATTTTTGGGTTTTATGTGCTGTTTTCTTACTTGCTGTTTTTAACCCTCCGGTACCCAGGTGCGCTTTTTAGGTACACTTTGCATTTCGTTTTAAAAAACTTCATATTATTTTTCATAATTTAAATAAGGTTAGAATTCAAAAGTTGTTCATTTTTGCATAATCTTTAAAATTCTGGCCACCAACTAAAATTTGCACAATGTAAACAAAAGAAAATTACAAGACTAGCATCTGTCTCCCAAGTGTGCCTAAAACGCACTATTTCTTCCATTTGATATGTATGATTAGGACTGACCTTGAGTTACAAGAATAAAATAAAATTAGAGCAGAAAAATAAATCAATATATAATATTTAATAGTTTTATTTATAGGTGTGCATTTTACGCGCACTTGGTTACAGATGCTAGTATTTTTGAACATTTGACCTAGTGCCAAAAATAATAATGTAAATTAACCACTGTTGGAGTTAGTCATTAACATATGCCAGGATGAAAAAATCAAATGATGATAATAATAATAATGGATTGGATTTATATAGTGCTTTTCTAGACACCCAAAGCGCTTTACATTATTAACCCATTATTCATTCGCTGTCACATTCACACTCTGGTGGTGGTAAACTACATTTGTAGCCACAGCTACAAATAAATAATAAAAAAAAAATAATATGTGATCCACTTTTTATGTAGTATGTTGAATTTTTTTTTTTCTTTTTTTGTTTTTTGCATCCAAAAAAATGGTTTGTTTACATTACAAACACGGCATTTAAAGGGTTAAAAAATGTGACAGTCATTGAGTATTTGGTATTTTTATTTACGGCTCAAGTTGATGAAATAGAAAAAAAAATGTAAAAGAATTAAAAACAAACTGTATGAAATTTTTTTTGACATTATTCCACAAGTGTGCCAAAAAGACACACTTGGTGCTTAGTAAGGGCCTTGCTGGACGGGATACCGGAGGGTTAATCACCTTTTACATGTTTCTTTTTTCTTTTTTCCTTGTCGTTGTATTTTAATGTCCTGTGTGAAGCACCTTGAATTGCCTTGTTGCTGAAATGTGCTATACAAATAAACTTGCCTTGTCTTGTTTTTTTTTTTTTTCAATAAAGCTGTGAAACTCTTGTCCCCTACAGAGGACAAAAATGCATTTCTGGGTCTCAGGAGGATATTAGTCTGTGTACACATCCTAAAACAAGTGAAAATGACATTATCACAGTTTAAGTCAAACTTTTCATCGCTATGAACAGCACTTTTAGTCTGTAAATTTTGTGGATAATATACATAATATTGGGACTGAATCCATGTGTCAGTGCATGTCATTTGGAGTTTCTGTCACTTTAGCTGCTGGATACGGTTCTAAAAACATTAGACTTTGTTAAAGTGTGTTTAATGAGTTTGTCTTTCAGTTCACCTTCTTACAGGACGTCAGCGACAGAACAGTCACGACCCACCGGAGACGGTTCAGAAATGAGACGCTCCACTAAACACCTGTTTCGCCGTCACATGGGTTTCTCTGCTGCCACGCCCCTTTTAGGAGACGACCAGATCATCCTGTCCCATGCATTCCAATGGGAAAAGTGAACATAATCACGGATTATGACCCATAGTCGCACAAGTACAAAAACCATGGTTTTTACACACCCCATTCTGAGCATTTTGAAAATAGACTTTGTTTTAGATTTAAAAAAAAAAAACAAAAAGACCAAAAACCAGAGATAAAGCAAATGATTCTTATAATAAATGTGTATTATTAGTTTATTCAACCCTCTTTAATCTATATTCATTTGTGTTCTCAAGTGTTCTGACTGTTGATCCAGGAAACATGAAGTGGACTGTATAATATCATTGTAAAAGTGTACATTGTAGGATTTTTGGTTTAGAAGAATGAAGAAAATCATATTAATGTCAGAATGAATTATGAGAACCTTAGTTGAGTTTTTTTCCTGAGTGTTTTTATTCCTCTTTAGGCATGAAAAAAACAATGCCATTGAAATTTTTTTATGAACCTATTTTTCATGGAGTTACAAAAATGTCCACTCAGCTGGACACCAGTTTTTAAAGCAAAAAAACATGTATTTAAAACCCACCATCAGAAAGTGATAAACTGCGTGAAAATTATGAAGTAACATTTTTCATGCAGCTAATCTGATGTTTTCTCACATTTTAACATACTCTAATACAAGGGTGTCAAACTCATTTTAGTTCAGGGGCCACATTCAGCTAAATTTGATCTCCAGTGGGCCGGACCAGTAAAATAATAACAGAATAACCTATAAATAATGACAACTCCAAATTTTTGTCTTTGTTTAAGTGTAAAAAACAAAACAAAACAAAACATTAAATTATGAAAATACTTTTAGAAACTATCCAAAATAAAAAAATAAAAAAAACTGAAAAAAGTGGAATTTAAATTCAAAAAACGTAAGAAAATTTAGTGCAATTTTAGCAATATTATGCCTCAACTTATCATTTCTACATGTGCATTATGGATCAGATCTACAAAGACACTAAACACTGAGGAACAGGCAGAAAAGAGTTAAAATTGTGCTTAATTTTGTTTAGACATTTCGGGTTGTTCATATTTGTTCAGGCTATTTGGATTTAACTGTTTCAGGATAGTTTGTCAATGTAAATATTTTCATAATGTAATGTTATTTTTTGCACTAAAACAAAGAAAAAAAAAGTTGTTAATTCTAGATTTTTTTTAACTTAATTGACGATTTTTAAAAATTTTTTTTGCTTAATTCAAGATTTTCTTTTACTTAATTGAAGGTTGTTGTTTTTTTTTTTGGCTTTATTCAAGATTTTTTTACTTAATGGAAAAAATTTTTTTGCTTAATTCAAGATTTTTTGCTAAAGTTGAGATTTTTTTTGGCTTAATTGAAGATTTTTTTACTCAGTTGAAGGTTTTTTTTTTTTTGGCTTAATTCAAGATTTGTTTTTTTTTTTTTTTACTTAATTGAAGATTTTTTTTTGGCTTAATTGAAGATTTTTTTTTACTTAATTGAAGATTTTTTTTTTTAGCTTAATTCAAGATTTTCTTTTACTTAATTGAAGATTTTTTTTTTTGCTTAATTCAAGATTTTTTTTACTTAATTGAAGTTTTTGTTTTTGGTTTTTTTTTTGCTTAACTGAAGATTTTTTTTACTTAATTGAAGATGGTTTTTTTTTTTGCTTAATTCAAGATGTTTTTTTTTGCTTAATTCAAGATTTTTTTACTTAATTGAAGATTTTTTGTTTTTTGCTTAATTGAAGATTTTTTTTTACTTAATTGAAGATTTTGTTTTTGGCTTAATTCAAGATTTTCTTTTACTTAATTGAAGATTTTTTGTTTTTGGCTTAATTCAGGCAAATTTTTAAGCGCAAGTAATATTTGTGCAATTTGAGCGTCAATGGAAAAGCGTCTACAGAGAGGCTTCTGACTGACAATCCAACCCTGAACCTACGAGCTGTGAGGTGGAAGCGCTAACTGCTACACCTCCAATTTAACCCTCTCACATATCTGAAAAAGCCTGTGATTGGACAAAATTCCAGGTATTACAGGGTGGATTTTACTACAGCTTGAAAACACAGGCATGGAGTAGATGCACAACTCTTCTCAGACCACTTGAATTGCAATGCGCTGAAAGGGGAAAATAGAATTTCTGAAGCTGAATTTAAAAAAAAAAAAAAAAAACTACTAAGAACTGCAGCTTAAATTCCATGTTAACAGTTGAACAAGTAAATACAGGTTTATATATTGACATGTTACAGAACACATATTTTAATATATACATAATACTCATTATTTCCATGTGTTTTACAAGTAATAGATAAGAAAAGACAATAGCTTTGGCATGAATGATATCTCAGCTTTTTCCTATATTAAAAAAACATGAATCACTCTTGTTGTTCCAAGCATAAAAGAAAAAAGGATGAATAAAATCTTCAGTTTGAACTTGTAGGACAATACAAATAAATAAATAAAAATACATACATACATTTATATAATTTCTGTGATGTGTTCAAAAGAGAGTTGAAAATCTATTCACTCCTTCATTCCAATAGAAGACAAAAGGTACCAGAGTCTTTTCTGTAGCAGATCTAAGGCTCTGGAACTTTTTGCCCCAACATGTCACATGTGCAGTTAACTGAGCACTTTAAAACTGTTTTAAAGATGCACCTATTTGCACTGGCTTTTAATACAAGTATGTAACTTCTATTTGTTTTATCTTCTATTATCTTATCTTCTGGTGAAACTGGGTCAACTGACCAGCTCCACCCAATTTCCCAGAAGTCTCTACTACAGGCATCAACCTGATAATTTTCACTTGTTCCACTTGTTTCTTGTTTTAGCTTGAATTAAGCAAAAAAGAAAAAAAAAAAAAAAAATCTTGAATTAAGCAAAAAAATCTGCCAATGGAACAAGTCAAAATGATCTTATTGAATTGAGATTTTATTGAAATAAGATTTTCCAGATCTATTGTCTAAAAATAAGTTCTTATATCTCACTGAAAAGTTACTCTTCAGATGATTATGTCTTATTTTAAGTTGGATGAGATATTTTGATTAGAAATACTCTTGGTAAGATTTTGATTTTTGCAGCGTATAATTTATAATTGTATACAACCTTTTTTAAAACTTATATATGACTTTCTCAATTATGTCTTTAAACAACCTATAAACTATCATTTAAAGTCTAAAATCTATAATATATACATGTATTCCACTCCATATTAGTTCAGACATCTCTACTACTTAAACAAAATCGGTTGCTCTGTTTTGTTCTTCATGAGGACTCCAGGCTTTGAAGGGTTAAGCAGGTTTTTGTGCAGCAGCAGCTCTGGGCCGGTGGTGTCCTCTGAGCCATCAGAGGTGGGACTGGGTCTGTGGGTGTGAACCACAAACTCATTTCCTTCCTTCCAGGTGTGAATAGCCTCCTCAGTAAACCCACTGCGAGGCTGGGGGTGGCAGGTTTGTAGGCTTTTGCTTAATAAACTGATATCCAGCTGCATCTCTATTGTATTCTTCGGTTTTATTTTTATTTTCAGCAGAAGCCGCTACAGAGAGTCCTCATTGTAAATACTCTCTGTAAACCAACAGCGGTAGCGGAACAATTGTTTATGCTTTCAGTGCATACTTATCTGTGTGCAATATAAGCAGACAGGGTGCTTGGAATGAAATAACACTGAAGTTGTGTTCATACTGCACACTCCACATGAATACACTCACAAGAGGAAGAGCATATCGCACAGACACTCTTATAAGAAAAGTTAAAAGCCTTTCAGTTTTACTGTTTTTCTTAATACTTTTCCTCTCATGGAACTCTGACCTTCTAAATGACATTTGGCTGGTGTTAACATAAGTACACCTGAACTCTACCCACAGTGAATAATCAAGGAAGGAATCAACATGTTCTAACAGAAGAACACTAGAGTATATGAACTTAAGTCTGACATTAGCCAAGTGTGTGCAATTACATGTAGAGTGTATAGGAGTTCTGTGTGTCTGCGGCTCATATAATTAATGTTCCACGGTCAGTGAAGTGACTGACGATTAGAAAAAGTGGTTTAATTACCCCGCCCCCCGAAGGGGAGGCAAGGGGTATTGTTACCTCGGCCAAGGAACAGTGGAAGTTATGTTTTCACTGGGGTTTGTTTGTTTGTCTGTTAGCAAGATAACTCAAAGTTATGGACTGGTTCTGATGACATCTTCAGGAAATGTTGATACTGGCACAAGGAACAAATGATTACATTTTGGTGGTGATTGGGGGGGGGGTCACTGATCTGCCTTGGTGGAGGTCTGTGCTCTCCGAGTGCTTTTCTAGTTGATTTTGGTTCAGTTTGTTTCTTTGTTTGTTTGTTAACTTGTTAACACTTTAGCAGCAAAAGTATTGGTTGAATTCAAACCAACTTGGGTTTGTAGACTGTCAGTTCAATTTTTTTTTTTCTCCCGCTCCGTGAAGGAGAGGCGAGGGGGTTTGTTTGTTTGTTTGTTTGTTTGTTTTTAACACTCTTACAGCAAAACTATTGGCTGAATTCATACCAAACTGGGTTTATGGATTGTCAGTGATGTGATTACATTTTGGGAAAAGTAGGTCAAAGTTAAATTTTTTGTTTGTTTTTTTCCCCCCCATTTACTTATGATGGGCAAAATTTCTCATGCTTGTAGCAGCAAAACTATTGGTTGAATTCATACCAAACTGGGTTTATAGATTACCAGTGACCCAGAATAGATGTCGTTGCATTTTGGGAAAAGTAGGTCCAAGTTAACATTTATACTGAATTTTTCAAACTTTTTTTTCCCCATTTACTTTTAATGGGTGAAATTTTAAATGTCTGTAGCAGCCGCATTATTGAATGAATTCATACCAAATTGGGTTTATGGATTGCCAGTGACCTAGAATAGATGTGATTACATTTTGTGAAAAATAGGTCAAAGTTCAATTTTTTTAATGTATGTATTTTTTTTTTTTCCCCATGTACTTTTAAATGGCAAAATTTCACATGTCTGTAGCAGCAAAACTATTGGTTGAATTCAGACCAAATTGGGTTTACAGATTGCCAGTGACCCAGAATAGATGTGATTACATTTAGGGAGAAGTAGGTCAAAGTTCAAATTTTTTAGGAATTTTTAAACTGTTTTCTTCTCCCATTTACTTATAATGGCCAAAATTTCTAATGTCTATTAAAACATCAATTTTGTTTCAATTTACTTCAAACTTGGCACATATATAGAGGACATTGATATGCTGGCATCAGCACATGCATAGACATGATGACATCAGCTGGATCGATGACAGAATAAGATACAATACGAGTGAGTAGCGGGCTTTCTGAAGGTAGGGGAAAGGAAATGAGGTGCACAACAATGGGAGACGGGCCGAGTCGAACCAGTTCCACGTAGTACAAATGCAGCAATAGAGGAATTAGTAATGCCTCTTTACTTTCACTTTCACTGTGCCCCCCCCCCCAAACTGGGCCCGGCATCATCTGTTATTATTATTTGTACATACTGTATATGTTATACTTTCTGTGCAGAGATGGAAATATAAAAGACAGTTAATGCAAACACACCCATTTGTACTCTTTAATTCCCTCACCCAATGAGAATCGATAAGAGAATCGATAAGGAATTGGATCGATAAGCAAAATCGGTAATGGAATCGGAATTGTTAAATTCTTAACGATTCCCATCCCTACAAGCATGTCTAACGAATTGGTAATTCCTTTTCAAAATTGGCAAAGTTCTGCCTCCTTCCTCATTAATGACAGTCTTGTAGTGTCACTGGAAAGGCCACTGGTGAACAAATTCCTCCCCCCTGGTGGATTATCTGTGTATTGCATGTATCTAATTGTATACATCAGGTTTTTCAAGAGAAAAATATCACACTGATCATGTAGAGGGCTTCAAAACTCATGTATCAAATATGGCACGTTTGGTGTTATAGGGTTAATATTATAAACGCAGTAAGTGTTTGGTTTTTTTTTCTTTTCAGGATATAAAACCTGGGGGAACAGAGCTGTCTCCATTGCAGCTCCAACCCTCTGGAACTCCCTCCTACCTTCTAACCGACACTGCTCCGATCCCAACACCTTTAAATCCCTTTTAAAAACTAATTTATTTAAGATTGCTTTTAATGTTTAATCTTAATGTTTAATGTTCAACTGTTTTATATTTGTATACCTGCCTTTTGCACCTGCTTTTAATCTGTTTTTAATATGTCTGCTGTATGTAAAGTGTCTTTGAGTTCTATGAAAAGCGCTATACAAATGAAATTTATTATTATTATTATTATTATTATTATTATTATTATTATTATTATTATTATTATAAAATACATTAATGTACATTCTCAGAAGCAACATGTTTGCACTTAAAAATTATGTTCACAGACATCATTGAACTACTTTGTTGAAATATAACACACTTTGGCCAGAATCCTGTTATTTGCAATTAAAATTGAGGAGCATGGTTTCTCAGAGACAGGGTTGGTTCAGCCATCTGTCATCTCCATAAGACAGCAGCTTTCTTTTTATAACTGCACATTATGAGGACTGATGGAGCTGTTTCTTGTTGACTGCTGTTTATGAGCTGTTTACCAGCTTCTTATTTCTATGTCACTAATAAGAACAGGATTAGCCTGTTGTTCACAAACCATTAAGAGCAACTTTTATCAGGTTTTAAAATGAGGTCAAAGCCTGAATGAATTATGCATGTCCAGCTAATGACCCTGATAGTTATTAGACAGTAGGACCGGGAAAAGTCGCAGCGAGCACGTGCAGCAGGTCCTTCCAGATGGTTCGGTGGAGGTCTGATGGCGTCTGGGGTTTGTGGGTAATCCCCTGGGTATGCAGGTGAACACGTCTGAGCTTTGGCGTTACATCAGTATTGGATGGGATGATGAAACTGTCAGCTCACCTTTCTGTCTGTGCCCTCGGAGAAAAGGTTCACAGCTGGACCTTCTGACCTCTCAGATTGTCCGTCTGGGCCATCTTTTTTTTTTTTTTTTTCTTTTTTTGACAGCATACTGAAGGATTTCATGCACTTTTGTCCTCTGTTTCAGACTGACTGCTTCATACTTTTCCTCTAAATATCATTTCTCTGACATTTTTGCTGTTATTATATTACGTTGAACAGAAAACGCTGAGTAGCTGATGTGATTTTAGTAAAAATGCTGTAACCTCTGCATGCTTTAACCTGACATTTAAAAAAAAACAAAAAAAAACTATTATTTAACCAAAAAAAAAAGCCAATTTAGTTTAAAAATCTTTTTTTTTTTTAACCCATAAAGACCTAAACACCCACTGGCGACCAAAATCATCCACTGATCTAAATGTTTAATAACTTCTGAACCACTAAACCTATTAATATATTGAATTAATTCAGGTAAAATACAGTTTTTCATCTTTCCATGGTCATCAGACATGACCCATTTGGACGTTCAGAGCCTCCGTAGTTACCGTGGAAACACCGTCATCTTCTACAACATTGATTCACCAGTAAAACCCATGGAGTTGGATCAATGACAGTGGATGGACACACTTGTTTTTATGTTCAATTAATTATATCTTTGCTGAAAAAGTTACTTTTTCTTAATTTTTCTCTGTTTTGATATAATTAACTTTGAATTACTCTGAGTTTTCATGAACATCTACATGATCTGTGAATTAAACATAGGAGGATACATGATTTACACACACAAAAAAAGCAAAATACAGATAAATAAAATAAAAAATAAATAAATGGTGATAAATCAGTTAAGAAAGGCAGAAATAGAGGAAAAAATGCATTTGGGAACAGCCACAAAAGTAGCACTGGGTCTTTATGGGTGAAGAGTGTCCTGGTTAAGATACGAAATAGAAATCACAGCCATCCATTAAATCTTACATACATTATACATTCACACTAAAAATAAATATAAAACACAATAAAAGTCAGTTCTAAAATCATACACAAACAAATGGTGTCAGGCACAACAAACCCCGCCCCTCACACATATTGTAACTTATTTTGTCATTGATCCACTCTTTCATCCATATTCAATATTTGTTAAATATAAAAATTCTATATGTCAAGTTGGAAGTAAATTAAGACAGAATTAATGTTTTTATAGGCATTAGAAATTTCGCACATTATAAGAAAACGGGAGAAGAAAAAAGATTTAAAAATGTAACAAACAATTAAAAAAAAAAAAAAATGCAATCATTTAGATATTTTGCAGTGATATCCAAAATTAATCTCTATATCTCTGCAACATTTTAGGTAAATTGAGTTAAAATTGATGTTTTTATAGCAATTTGAAATTTCGCCCATTATAATTAAATGTGGAAAAGAAGATTTTAAAAAATTCATTAAAAAAATTGGAATTTTGATCTACTTTTCCCAAAATTTAATGATATTTATTCTGGGTCACTGACAATTTATAAACTTGATTTGGTTTGAATTCAACCATTAGTTTTGCTGCTAGAGTGTTAACAAACAAACAAACAAAGTGAATTAAAAACAATATACCCCTTGCCTCCCCTAATAATCACTAAACTAAGAACATATATATAACCCCATCAATAATTTAAAGGCATTAGAATAGAATAGAATAGAATAGAATAGAATAGAATAGAATAGAATAGAATAGAATAGAATAGAATGTCTTTATTGTTATTGTACAACTACAACGAAATTAAAAAAGTGCAATCATCCTCAGTGCCATAAAAAAGTATAAATAATGGATATAAAACAGTATAAAAGATAAAATATAAAAGACAAATCCTGATGGCATAAATATCTAAAAAAAAAAAAAAAAAAAAAAAAAGAAAGAAAGAAAGAAAAGGAAAAAAAAGCTGCATAAAAAAGCTGTTACTAGAAGTATAAAAGACACCTAAAACATCATCATATACTCTGGACAACATTCAGCATTCCACACAATTCATTAATGTCCAGCAGTATTCAGTGCTATTATGGCCCTGGGATAAAAACTGTTTTTCAGACGGTTTGTGCTGGCCTTTAGTGTCCGGAAACATCTGCCAGAGGGTACAAGTTCAAAAAGTGGAAAACCTGGGTGGGTTTCATCCCTGATAATATTCCACACCCTACTTAAACAGTGAGAACTGTAGAGTTCCTCCAGGGAAGGAAGGGGGCAGTCGGTGGTCTTCTGGGCCGTGGTGATGACCCTTTGGAGCTCCTTCCTGTTCGCTGCCGTACAGCTCCAGTAGCACACACAGATGCAGTACGTCAGGATGCTTTCTATGGCACATCGGTAAAAGGACACCAGCAGCTTCTGCATCGTAAAAAAAATCTGTAATTTAACAGAATTTTCACTGTTTATTTTACAAATTTTTCCTTTATTTTTAAGATACAGGAAAATATCAATGAAATGACAAAAATAGACTGATTTTACATGTCGAATGTAAAATAACACGAAAAAACTGTAAATGTGAATAACCATAAAATTTCAGTTTTTTAAAAGAAATGTTTTTCTTTTTTCACAGAAAAATACAGTTAAAATACATTTGCAAATGTATCATAATTTCACAAATATTTCTTTTCTATTTATGAGATTAAAAAAATATTAAAACCAGATAAAATTACGGACAATTAATCGTAAAAGAAGTATTTGTTTTGTAAGTTTAACAAGACTTGTTTGTTAATTGACAAATATCTTGTGTAAGTACAGGAGGTTTAACAATGAAAATGTTGAATTAATGTATTTTTGTGAATGTATAACATGTATAAGCACTGATAAACTTTCAAAATGCAGTTTTTATCAGTGGAGTGTACAACTTAGTCTCATTGAAAAGTTTATTTATTTATTTATAGGTTATTTGATTGTTTTAATACATGTAAATATTCTTTATTAAACATTAAAAAGTCAAAAAAAAAAAAAAAAAAAAAAAGCCAAATCTCATCTAAAGTTAGGGCAAAGAACTGTATTTTAATTATGGAAAATTACCATATTTTTATGAGATGGTTATTTTCCGTTATTTAACAGTATTTTTTCAGCACCCCGCTGCCTGAATAATACTGTTTTTTTATGGGTTATGTTTTTTTACAGTGTGGGAGAGATGGTTGCTCATGAGAGTCCTCAAAAAATAACGTCTCTGCTGTGCCTTTTTAATGATGATTTTAATGAAAAGTATAACAACAATGTTCCTTAAAAGCATCTCAAAGCAGAACCTGATTCAACCTGATGTTCCACATTCCTACTGATTACGAATTGACACTAATGATTCCTTTTTAATCAGTGAAACTCTCAGTACCAAAGCACACTGCTCACCTTCCAGACTTGCTACTTTCATGATGTAAATTACACAATATGAAATAATAGACTTTATGAAGCAGTGTGTGCAGATATTCCTGTTTCATAAAACTCAGGCTCATGCACAATTTCACAAGGACTGTTTCCAATCCAACCATTAGTCATAAATGTGAGAACACTCCATTAATTAATCATTTGTGTATGAAAACACTGCCTGCACCACAAATTACTAATAAATATAAAACAACACTGAAGATTAAGTTGCACAGTTTCATTCATTTTTGTCACAAACAGAGTTACTGGAGGCTATCAAAGGCTAGAGCAGAAGATGAGGGAAATTAAAATGTAAAAGACAAAAGAAAGAATTAGATGGGGTCAAATGGAACTTACTCCATAAAAGTAGTGACTTAAAATGCACTCAATTAATTGAAAATTAAACAGCTAAAATTAGAACAATAACTGCTGTCTCATTTATATTCCTGTCTTGCTTCATTTTTCATGTCCATTTCTCTACAGCAGCACTATCGCAACAAAAGGAGCTAAAATGAACCACTTTCTTTCTCCTTTTGATGACTTTCCTGCAAAATTAAAGTGCATTTGATTCAAGATATATAAGTCAGGCTAATGTGTACTTACTACGCTCACCCTAAATGGAAAAATTCACAATATCGATTGGTTTTTGAAGGGGCTTGTTTTTTATCCACTGTGGCAGCCTCTTATAGCTGTGTATATTTTTATAACAATTATTTTAGCTTGAATAATTCTATGTATTTGTGTTCCAGTTGTATATTGATAATGTGAGTAAATAAAATAAACATAGAGTTGCTCAGCTGAGTTATATTCTTAGAAAAAATGGTCAGATCACATATGTTTAGACTTGTTCTCACTGCCTTTCAGACATGCAGTTGTATGAATAATAAACAAATCGAAACCTAAAGTCTGAATCTAATCTGTGACATTTTTTGTCAGTTGTGCGCTGTTGTCGTTCAGGTTTGACCTTGTGTTGTAATGACAAGTCATCCATCTTCAATGGTATTCCATCAAAAAAGTCAGTCCTTTGGCACATATTGACTTCAACTGAGTCAATGACATGTGTACAATGTGGCAATTGCTATTTTGTTTTGATCACCTTAATTTATTAATTTATTTGCTCGGATATTAGTTCCTTGTCCACAAAAAATGTTGAATTTTTTCTTCTTCTGCTCAAAACAAATAAATGAATAATTGAAATGAATGAATGAATGACATGCTGCGAAAAAATTTACTACATAATGCATTGAGGTAGTTTATTACAAAATGCATCAGTTTATTACATAATGTGGCTTTATTACAAGATGACGTGACATTCTTATTACATTTTGAACTTTTATTACATAATGGGAATTTATTACATAATGCGGCTCAACAGACCTCTTTTCACCTCTTCCAGTCCTGCGCCAAAGTGTTTCAGCACCACCCCTCTGGACAGCGCCCAGACTTTGTTGTGCAGTAGGAGATAATACCTGTAATACCTAATATCAGCATCATCTTCAAATTTAGAATTACATTTTTAAAAAAAATAACTAACAGACTAAAATAGAAGGAATTTTAATTAAATACTCATTATTAATTTTCCAAAGCCACAGGGAGCCGCAGCAGAGGGATGAAAGAGTCACATGCATCTCCGGAGCTGCCCAGTAAGATACTTAACAGTGTGGTTGACAGAAGGAACCCGACAGTACTCCTCAAAACACCACCATCAGCAGAGACATGAATGATCCACCACCAGGATACCTACTAGCTGTCCTCCAACACTATTCCTTTTAATGGCTACAACAACTAGCAAAGCAAAAAATCAACCACATGACAGCTCATAACTGGGCAAACTCGTAAATTGGTGCACTTGTAAGTCATGGCACCACTGTACTGGTCAGATTAGATCAGGGGTGTCAAACTCATTTTAGTTCAGGGGCCAGATTCAGCTAAATTTGACCTGAAGTGGGCCGGACCAGAAAAATAATAACATAATAACCTATAAATAATGACAACTCCAAATTTTTGTCTTTGTTTTAGTGTAAAAAAAAAAAAACATTAAACTCTGAAAATGCTTACTTTTAATAAACTATCCAAAAAAAAACAAAACTGAAAATCAAATTAAAAAACTTAAGCAAATTTAGCACAATTTTAACAATATTATTCTTCCATTTCTCATTTCTACATGTGCATTATGGATCAGATCTCCAAAGACACTTAAAATTTTGCTTCATTTTCTTTAGACATTTCAGGTTCTTCACATTTGTTCAGGTTATTCACATTGTATTGTTACAGGATAGTTTGTAATAGTAAATATTTTCAGAATTTAATGTTATTTTTTGCACTAAAACAAAGGAAAAAAATTAAGTTGTTAATTCTAGAATTTTTTTTGGCTTAATTGAAGATTTTTTTTACTTAATTGAAGATTTTTTTTTTTTTTTTTTTGCTTAATTCAAGATTTTTTACTAAACTTGAGATTTTTTTGGCTTAATTGAAGATTCTTTTACTTAATTGAAGATTTTTTTTTTTGGCTTAATTGAAGATTTTTTTTTTACTCAGTTGAAGATTTTTTTTTTTTTTTTGGCTTAGTTCAAGATTTTTTTTTACTTAAATGAAGATTTTTTTTTTTTTCTTTTTGGCTTAATTCAAGATCTTTTGCTAAAGTTGAGATTTTTTTTGGCTTAACTGAAGATTTTTTTTACTTAATTGAAGCTTTTTTTTTTTTGGGCTTAATTCAAGATTTTTTTTACTCAATTGAAGATTTTTTTTTTTTTGGCTTAATTCAAGATTTTTTTCCTTAATTCAAGCCACATTTTTTTTGCTTAATTCAATTCAAGACTGTCAATTTTTTGCACTTGGCAAAAACATCCCAGGGGCCGAACTGGACCCTTTGACAGGCCACATTTGGCCCCCGGGCCGCATGTTTGACACCCCTGGATTAGATGGAAAAAGCACTGGAAACCTGACTGTTTCAAGTTCACAGCAAAACAACCTTTGTCAAACTGCTCAGCTCACAGTAGAAAACACAACAGAAACATTAACACATGAATTAACATTAAAACCAGTCACTGAACTCCATCATGGTGACTATCTCCCATCAGTCACAGCTGCAGATCTTCATCCTTTTCCTCGTTGTGACAGAATAACAGCTGGAGGACACGTTTACCTGTTGATCTCATCTCCTATTACTGGCAGCAGATGAATACCAGTAAGACAAATACACAGTACGATGCTGGTATTTAACCCTTTAACCCCTGACGTGTCTGTGGTGAGCGTTCGGAATCTATGATTTATTTTAAATGCTCATAAAAAGTCAACTGTTTGCTCAAAGGGGAAAATTTCCAAACGTGCTGATAGAATAGACTTTGTTGTTTCCATAGACATCTGAGCATGCTCAGTGCACCCCCCACCACCTGTGTAATGGGGTGTAAAACACAGAGCAGTGAGTGAGACTGACTCACGATAAAAATAGACAGTTTGGGCTTTTTTTTTTTGTTTTTTTTTTTTTTTTTCTTTACACCATTTTCCTTTTTTTTGTTTTTACTGTTGTTTAAAATGTTTTGGTGATTTTCCTTCTTTTTTTTTTTTTTTACTGTGTTTTTACCGGAATAATGCTGCTTTCCAGGCAACGCATAACTCGTGTTTTTTCAAAATTCTAGCAGTGAAAATGCACTGGAATGGCAGTCAAACCAGTGACTTCCTATCTGTGTACTCGTACTAGATCAATGTACTCCCAGTTCCGAGCTCTGACGTCATGTAGCAATGGCGGCCCCCATGGATGTGTTTATGCAAATTGTTTATTAAAATAAGATATTGCTCTGACATTATTTATCTGCAAATGTTCTGCATAATCAGCAGTGACTCTAGCGTTAGTTTTCAGTCCATTGAGTGCAAGAATAAATTAATACCAAATACATATCCAAATATACAAATAATATAACATAAAAGATATAAAAGCTTCTCTTACCTTTTGCTCTGTTTTTCCCCGTCTGTTTCCCTCAAATAAGCAAAAGCAAACACCTTTGGGATAGAAATGATTGTAAATGAGCATAACGTACAGTCCACCATGCTGGTTTGTTTACATCTATCTCCCACAATTCCTAGCGCTCAAGCAGTTTGGTGTGACTTGTATGGAATGTTACAAAGTCGTGAGTCGTGGTCTGAAGTTACGACTTACGGGTTCAAAAAAGGGCCTGGAACACAGCATTAGAACCGTGTAACTGTTTTTTGGAGTTCAACCAGGTGCCTAAAAGCAGCTGGACTGATTTAGAAAAAAAAGAGCCCCAAACCAAAAACTACTGGGCCCAAATTCAAATACTTGTTGTTCAGTGTGTTCCAGTTCACAGTTTATGTTCAACATCCTACATCTCTTACTGATGTACATTCAAGTGCCTTATTTAGTAAAAACCTGTCAAACTTCACTTCCTCTTTTTGTCTTTTTCTGTTATTCTACCCTGTTTTGACCCTAAAACACACAGTAAAACAAAACCACTGAAGAAAAGGAACACAAACACATACTCACAGCAACTTTCATGACACTGAAACAGACACAAATTCAGAACAGCACATTTACCTGAATAATGACTCAAGTGTTAAAGGGTTAGTAAAGCTAAGTCTATTAGCAGCAGCTACTGAAGTGTCGGACTAAATGAACATGTTGTATTGTAACTATCACTTATGCAAACGACTAACCAGAATACTAATATTTATTATGTAAACAGGGATATGAGTGTGAAGATTTCTCTGTAAATCAGGTAAACATCTACTCCTGATTATGATCAAATGCAGGGTAAGCCTCATAAGTGGGATTCCAGTATGTGCATACAGATAAACCACATCTGCCACCACTTTGTCTACAGATGTTTACTCGTCAAGTTGGTAGCTTTTGTAACTCTGTTCAATGTCTTTCCGTCGTGTGATTCCATTCAACAAACTGAATGAAACAACTTCCTTATATTCGACTGGCTAAGGTGTTGGCCTTCTTGTTGCATTTCTTTTGTCTTCTTTTTGCAATTACAAAATAACAACTTTAATACACATGCAATTCTGTATATGTCACATTTTAAAATTTGGGGGTAAATCAGCCATTGATAGGAATTTCCTAGACATGTTTAAAGGAGTGATGTTTTGCTTTAAAAAAAAAAAAAAAAAATCATAATAATAAAAAAATAATTAAAATCGAAAAAATAATTAAGAAAGAAAGAAAGAAAGAAAGAATCATGCATTTCTAAACATTCCACTGTGGTCTGCATAATCTGTTAATACTATACTTGGGTCTGAATTCTTCATTAGTTAAACTCCACAGGGTTAGGGTTAACCCTAACCCAGGGGTGTCAAACTCATTTTCTTTCAGGGGCCGCACCCAGTTTGGCCTCCAGTGGGCCGGGCCAGTAAAATAGTAGCATAATAACCTATAAATAATGACAACTCCAAATTTTTTTATAAGCAAAAAATAACATTAAATTATGAAATCATTTACATTTTACAAATTATCCAAACAAAAAAGATGTGAATAACCTGAAAAAAATGAAATTTCTGAAGAAAAATTTGAAGAAATAATAAGAAAAATTTGATCAATATTCTGTCTCAACCTATGATTTCTACATGTGCATTACAGATCACAAAACAGGCAGAATATTGTTAAAATTATACTTATTTTTCTTTAGACATTTCAGGTTGTTCGTATTTATTCAGGTATTGATGTTTTATTGTTAAAGGATATTAGAATTTAATGTTCTTTGCAATAAATCAAAGAGAAAAAATTGGTGTTGCCATTATTTAGAGGCATGATGTCATTATTTTTTTCACATTAAACCAAGAGGAACATTTGGAGTCATTATTTTTAGGTTATTATGCTGTTATTTTTGACTTTGATGCCCTTGACTGTTAATATCTTCTACACTTCACAAATTCATCCCACAGGCTGGATTGGAACCTTGGGCGGGCTGGTTTTGGCCCCTGGGGCCACATGTTTGACGCCTGTGCCCTAACCCTAACTTGGCCTGTCCTCAGTGACATTTTCAACAAGTTGAATTAACTCTGAAAGGCAGGAACATCTGCCATGGGTAAAGAAATGAAATTAACTTGTTGGCCAAAGTGTTAATACTGTAACCCAGCAATTTTGTGGAAAACAACATGGATGCCCGTTGTCCCCTCCCATGACCTTTGACTGGATTGAAATCCCACCGCTACTTTGCGCAAACCAGTTTTAACTTGGATTGCGCAATTTGCCCCTGCTCACTCATGCATGAAAACCCGGGTCTGTAAATTTGGACAAATATCCACTAATCCCCTACCTACCGACGTCCATAAAAGAAAATTCCAAAAATGATCAAATGAAAAACTGGCGGTAATTTTTCAAAATGTATAGTTTTTTGTGATACACCCTGTATATTCAACAGATTGAATACAAACTTTTTTCAGATATAATTTTTTGCATCAAATGTGAGCTATATGTTTATGTCTGAGGCATGGCTATGGTGTAAAAAATACAATCGATAAAATCGGTTGTAACTTTTTTTTTCTATAAGTGTTTTTTTTTTTTTTTTTTTTTTTTTAACTCATCTTGTCCAGCGTCCTAACAGCAGAATGGTCGTCTGGCTGCCTTTTGGTGCTAAACAAATTTGCTTTGCCAAGGGAAACTTGATAAAGTATATGAAGCTCCCCTTGATATTCTACTGTTTTTATTATGAGTTTTGTTGAGAAGAAGAAGGTGGCGAAGACCCTCACAAGAAAGTATCAACAATACAAACAGTAACAACCATGGTGATAATTATAATGGTAACAGTAACTACAACCAGAACTGAGTAAAACTGGGCAGAAGAGAGAGAAAAAAAAACACAAAACAAATAAAACTACAATAAATATAAAATAAAATACATAAGACCTATTAAATGATGAAGATAAGAAAAGAAAGCATGAACAGAATATCATACACCACGTCCCCACACCACGGGAAAATACCACATATAAGTAGTATTTTAAAAAGGATAACAGGTCCATAAAATAGTGATCTTTTGCTAAAAAATGAGCCCACTTAATAAATAATCTGTGCAAATGTACTTTTTCATGTTGATGTTCACTTTGGCTTGATCTGACCCATAAGTGAACATTTTATTCATAAGATTACAGTTTTCAAAGATTTATTTTATGATTCAGTTACATTTAGGTAGGCATATTTTTATTGTAATATTTCTGTTTTGAAAATTCTAAAATCAATATTTCAAAAAATATATATATTATGTATATTTTCTCTATCTGAATAGAATTTCCTTTGATTGAGTTTTATTCATACGTGATATTTTAAAAAGGATAACAGGTCCATAAAATAATGATCTTTAGCTAAAAAATGAGCCCACTTGATAAATAATCTGTGCAAATTTACTTTTTTCATGTTGATGTTCACTTTGGCTTGATCGGACCCATATGTGAACATTTTATTCAGAAGATTACAGTTTTCAAAGATTTATTTTATTGTAATATTTCTGTTTTGAAAATTCTGAAGTCAATATTAAAAAAAAAAAAAAAATATATATATATATATATATATATATATATATATATAATGTATATTTTCTCTATCTGAATAGAATTTCCTTTGACTGAGTTTTCTTCCTACAGTGCCAATAAAACACACAATGGCACTATAGAAAGTAAAGTCAAAACCTTATAATATTGTGGAGAAAAACAATTCAACACGTCCCCTGAAAGCAAGTGTTTGGCAACACTGACATGGGAAAACTCCCTCATGGAGGAAACAAACAGACACAGAACTGGACGACCATCTGCCTCGACCAGTTGGGGTGACTGACCGATAACATGGTCAAACACTGGGCAGGATGGACGTCCAGTTATGAATGAATGCTGATGAATGCTGGGTGGTGGGGCCCTCTGGGAATTTCTGTCAATGGAGCTCCAACAGACTCTAGAATCAAGCTTAACCACAGGAGAGTGGAATGGAATACATTTTAGTGTCATGAATTTGTCATAAATGTAGCAGTTCGATGCAGGTAACCACAAAATGACTAGAAAATAAAGGGCATTTTGATTGGCAAAGGGTGAAAATGTGTGTATCCCAAGCTGACTGTTTAATCCTCCAATCAGAGAACAGCCTCAGGTCACATGTTTGTTTAAATACACATTCATGTGGGCGGTGCTCTAAAGCCCGGATGTGAACATATTCATACAGAGATGAAGGAAACACAGGAAAAGTCATTTGAATAAAAACTGACATGAACTACAGAGCACAGGAGTTTAGTACTGTAATACATTCATCCATTTACTGAACTGGTTAATCCTCTGGAGGTCTGAATCGTCTGATGTCCATCCATCCATCATTCATCCACCATCCATCCATCCATTATCTATCCACCCATTATCCATCCATCCATCCATCCATCCATCCATCCATCCATCCATCCATCCATTATCTGTCTGACATCCATCCATCCATCATCCACCCATCCATCCATCCATTATCTATCCACCCATTATCCATCCATCCATCCATCCATCCATCCATCCATCCATCCATCCATTATCTATCCATCCATCCATCCATCCACCCATCCATCCATTATCTATCCACCCATTATCCATCTATCTATCTATCTATCTATCTATCTATCTATCTATCTATCTATCTATCTATCTATCTATCTATCTATCTATCTATCTATCTATCTATCTATCTATCTATCTATCTATCTATCTATCCATCCATCCATCCATCCATCCATCCATCCATCCATCCATCCATCCATCCATCCATCCATCATCTGTCTGACATCCATCCATCCCTCCATCCATCCCTCCATCCATCTTCCGAACCACTAATCCTCAGGTTGTGCCGGTGCTGGAGCTAATCTCAGCTACCAAGGGCTAAAGGAGGGGTACACCCTGGTGGGCGGAGTCACTAGTACATCACAGTACTGACATATACAGATGAACAACCATTCACTCTTACATTAACACCTAGGATAAACATACATTGACAAATTAAGCCTATTAAACTGCAGGTCTTTGGGCAGTGGGAGGAAGTAGTACCCCAGGAGTGCATGGAACGGTGCTAACCACTGCTCCACCATGCCACCATTTCTTAAACATACGTGAATTAATATTATTTTCATTTCAAACACATTTGTTTCTCAAATATGTTTAATATTACACCATGCCCTTATGTCTCCTAAGGTGTTACATTCACCACTGTGGATATTTCCCCCATTAGCCACTTCATAGGCTACATCTTAGAATGTCAAATAAACATCCTTCTGGTTCTTTTTTTTTTTTTTTTACAGATATCATGATACAGGCTCATCTCACTTAACACAAATAAAATTGTCTGAATATTTTTCTCTGACTAGTTTCAACAACGACATTTTTATTTATCTCTGTGGCATCCTGGTGTACATTTATACACATGACAGAAAGAGAAGTTTTCTGTCCCTTACCTCCTTTGTGTGGGTTTTTCACTGAATATTTAGGTGTAAAATATATATTTCTGATTGGTGGTGTGTTTGAGTGTCTTGCTCATTTTATAATAATAATAATGGATTGGATTTATATAGCGCTTTTCTAGACACCCAAAGCACTTTACATTATTGACCCATTATTCATTCGCTTTCACATTAACCCATAAAGACCCAAACATCCAACATCGACCAATACCATCCACTGGTCTAAAATGATTACAATCTGTTGATCTACTAATCATAACAATACATATAATTAATGTAAACATGAATAATTCATGTAAAATACAGTTTTTCATCTTTTCATGGTCATCAGATATGACCCATTTGGACGTTCAGAAGCTCCGTAGTTACCATGGAAACACTCATCTTCTACAACATTGATTCACCAGTAAAACCCATGGAGTTGGATCAATGATAGTGGATGGAAATGCTTGGTTTATGTTCAGTTAATGATATAATTTACTGAAAAAGTCCAATTTTCTTCAGTTTTCTCTGTTTCCGATATAATAACCCTCAACTTTAATCTGAGTTTATCTGAACATCTACATGATCATTGAATTAAATATATGAAAGCACCTGATTCTGACTGAAAAAATGCAAAAATACAGAGGATAATAGTATAATAAATGGTAATAATTCAATTACGAAAGGTTAAATAGAGAGAAAATTTGAGAACTGTCGCAAAAGTAACACTGACTGGGTCTTTATGGGTTAACTTGGATGACCACATGACGAATCCTGATACAGACTTCCTCAAATTCATTCAAAACTATTTACGTAACAGAAATGTCTTGTTATATTGGATACTGTGTCCTGTGTTTCAGCTGCCAGACATCCTCTATAAATCTTGCCAAAACAAAAAGTCTCCACATTGAAAAAGCCAAGCATCTTTAATTAAATACGAGCCATCAAAATTGCAAAGAATCATATCCTCCATTTTCTGTCACTTAGAAGAAATGATATGTGGGATTTAAAAGCCCCCACACAGCCACTTTTTTATGCTACCTATACCTTTACACTCATAAAATCCCTGCAGATGGAGAAATCTCATGTGGCTGCTCATCCTGAGAGATCATTGCGTGTTATGGTGGGTCATATTTAGGGCAAATACAATGAGGTAATTTAGTTTTAGATTTAATTAAACGGCTCCATTTACTGTGGCTGAGAGCTGTCTGAATAGTGCGGGTGGCAGCCGAGTGTAGGAGTGGTTTGATGACATAAATCAGCTCTATGGAAGTTTCCCCCTCGTTTCTAGAAACAAGAGGCACTTTTTGATGTTAATTTGTCAAAGAGCTGTGTGCTCACACATCCCCCAGGGAAAACGATACAAGGCCTCCCCCCGAATCACAGCCCTCCCCTGTTATACAGCCGGCCCCATTTAATAAATCACTTGGGAAAAAATATCACATCTCTTGGGTACCTTAGACAAGAAATCCTCCCCTGGAGTTCCAGAGGGGTCACGTTCATACAAGAGCTGGTGAAATTAGCATTTTATCCCAGCAATTCTTTACCGGGAACAAACCGGGCTTCTTCAAATGACTTCCCCTAATGATACTCAGGGGTACTGTGGGTTTTTACTGTCTTTGTTAAAGGACGAATCTTGGAGTAAAGAAATTTTTAACTCTCTTTGCTTTTCCAGTCATCTCAGACTCACTGTGTTCTGTTCTGTTCCTAACTATATGTAACACAGTGGTGTAGTCCAGGGTATACGGGGGTATGCAGAGTATACCCACTTATTTTTCACTCATCATTGGGTATACTCACTTCTAAATCCGTCTAATGTGCACCATTCTGTATATTATAGTAGTATCTGAGCCAAATTGCCCATGTTTTTCCCTAGGATGGTGAAGCCATGACCCGCCCTACTGTTCCTCTAATTCAGGGGTGTCAAACTCATTTTAGTTCAGGGGCCAGATTCAGCTAAATTTGATCTGCAGTGGGCCGAACCAGTAAAATAATAACATAATAATATAGAAATAATGTCAACTCCAAAATGTTCTCTATGTTTAAGAGCGAAAAAGTTAATTTACATTATGAAAAGGTTTACATCCAGAAACTATCCTTTCAAATGATGTGAATAACATGAACAAACTGAAAAAATATGTGAAATTTTAACAATATTATGCCTCAGTTTATCATTTACACATGTATATTATAACGTACAGATCACAGTGGATCTACAAACACACAAAACATTTAATAACAGACAGAATATTGTTAAGATTGTACTTACTTCTCTTAAGACATCAAGGTTCACGGTTCAAGGTTACTTTATTTATACCCGTAGGTAGATTTGTTTTGCAGTCTAGGTGATTGCCTTGGCATTACAACACTTACATTAAACATGCAAGACAGGCACTTAATCATGCTTACAGACAGGACAAAAAGACAGGACAGAACAAAACAAAAGTACTCAGTGTTCCACCATTCATTGTTACAGCAGCATGGATAAGTAAATAAAATAGGTAAGATCAAATAAATAAAAACACGATGCAATAAAACAATAAAAACCAGAAAAGATAAAAACAATAAAGATAATCCGGGATAAAAACCCAGGTAAGAACATACAAATAAATAAAAAATTTTAAAAAATCTGAAGTCACAATAATAATAAACAGAGCAAAAAAAAATGGAATAAATAACTAAATAAGTCAGTAAAGTGCAATGTCACTATTTCTTATTGAGCTCAGTGACGGCGACAGGAACAAAGCTATTTTTATAACGCTGTGTCCTGCACCTTGGGACTAAGAACCTCCGTCCAGAGGAAAGGAGTTGAAATTCACCTCATAAAGGATGGGAGTCATTGTTAAGAACTGATGAAGCCATCCTCTGGACCTGTTTAGTGTACAGGGAGTTGGGACAAGACTGGGACTCACCAATCAGGCGACTGGACCATCTCACTGTTTGATTCAGTGAGTTTCTCTCTGCAAGTGAGACATTTCAGGTTATTCACTTTTTTTTTTTTTTTTGCAAAATTATACTTTGTTTTAGTGTAAATACATGAAATATTTACATTTACTAAAAGAAACATTTGGAGTTGTGAGAATTTATATTGTTATAGAAAAATAATACTCTACTAATTTGTCTTCAATAAAGAAGGATAAGTTTCAAGCGACCAGTGTCAAAGAAATCACTTTATTTGGAGCTCCATAGAGAGAGATATCACTCAGACAAGAGACTGAGATGGTCTGAACCCAAAAATACAAATCACAATGTAGTCTTCTGTCTCCCATTAGAAAATTATGATGTGTAGAAAGTGTTTTAGCTAGTGTCAGGAACTTAGAGATAAGACCCCTGTGAGAAATCTTCTCTATACTACTCAGGTGTTGGCCTGGACTTCTACTCTGGACACAACACAGAAGAAGTCACACTATCTGAAATAAAGTTAGAAGCCTATATGATATATGAAATACATGAATATATATGAATATGAGTAATCTAGCCATTACAATATGTTATTATGATAATTGTTCTGAATGTGGAACCTGAACTAAAAGGATTGTTAAAATCTTCAGTGTAATTTTTGCATTTCACAAATTCATCCCAAGGGCCGGATTGGACCCTTTGGCGGGCCGGATTTGGCCCCCGGGCCGCATGTTTGACACCTGTGCTTGTACTGGCTAGTACTCACTGCTGTCACTGATTGGATTGGTTAACTTTAGGCATGAGGACTGATGAGCCAATCAGAGGCACAGTAGGGTGGGTCACTCCGAGGAAAAATATTGCTAACTAGCGCTGGCCACCTCTGGAATCTGACTGGCCACCTCTGGTGCCAGTGCTGCCCCAGTTGATTGACAGGTCACTGCACGTCTCATTGAAATATGTGCAATTATTGGAAATATGAACAAGAAAGGCAGAATAAATGTCTTTGAAATGAGTGACACATATTGAGAGAACCTACTTTCTTGGAATACATCATTCTGAGGTAAATTTTAAGATGGTTTTAGAATGAGTCACTGTTCTAAACTACTGGTCATATGACTGCACATTTGTAGTACGTTTACACGGCAACACTCCGCAAAGATTTCTCCTTTGCGTTATAAAATCATTCCGCGTTAAGATGAAGCCGCAATGATAACGATCTGGGTTAACATGAGTCCGCGAGGACAGCTGAATACGCTGTAGTGGCCATGCCAGACCAGTAGCTAGCGATGTAGAGCTGTAGTGAAACAGTGGCGGTAAAACACGCGCCTGCGCACAAACGATTTCCGGTTTAGACAGCCTTTAAATGAGGAGAAGAAGAAGACGAGGAGAACAACACTATTTACAAACAACAATGGCGAGTGGTCGTACAAAGACGCAGGACTTCTTTGTCTGGACAGACGAGCTGAGCACAGTTAGCAGCACGTATGTTGTTCTGAAACCGGCCATTGTTGTTGTGGTTGTTCCTTCTTTTTCTGCAGCTTTATTGTGTCATAGAGGCTGGCAAACCAGCTTGGAGGCGCATTACCGCCACCAACTGGCCTGGAGTGGGTTAACTGGCGGTTCTTGGCTGTGCGCGCATGCGGTGACGTCATATTTTACCCCGGAATGCTCCGATTCGCGTTAACACGGAGCTGAAATGCGGAGCGTATCGATAACATTCCACCCTGGACCCTGGTATCAAAAGTTTCTGGATTCAGGCACTCTAGGCACCGTTTCCATGTTAACAGAAGGCTAATCCGCGATGAAATCTTCCCGGAGTTGACTGAATCCTACGCCGTGTAAACGGCCCCTTAGAGGAGAAGAGATGGTGTCACCATTAGTTAAACTGTGTGAGTAGGCTAACGTTATGAAAGGCTAATGTTATGAAAGGCTAACGTTATCGTATGTTTGCCTCATGTTGAATACATTTACATGTATGCAGCTGCTTGTGTGACCAGTAAAACCTACAAACAGCTCCTGATCAAGTCATGATAATTTTATAATAGTGAGCAAATACTACTGATGGATTTTTGGGTAAACTTAATAGAGTAGTCTGACATGTCAATGTTTCTAAAACGTCTTTTTTTGGACTACTTAAAAAAAAAGCAAAAATTGAGAGTATACCAACTTCTCCAGGGACCACTACACCACTGATGTAAACACAACTGGACAATCCAAATGCAGTCTGTAAAAGTAATCCATCACCACGTATCAGAAAGGGTAAAATGTTAGCTTTTGATTCAATAACACCACAGGAGATGGTCAGGAGGAGAGGATCGTTTTACTTTTCCTGCCTGATTCTCTGATTTCAATTACCCCTCCCAAAAAACCACCCTTTAAAATACTCTGCTTATTTTAGTGCCCTGTTCCTGACAATGATTAAAGACAAAGGAAATCTGAAGAAGTGATGTTTACTGGAGTTTGTTATATCGGTTAACAGTTGATTCATGGACTTGTATAAAGATCCGCCAGTTCTGATATCGATACCTGGGCTTTAGGTCAATACAGAGTACTGATCCAGGACCAGCATTTAATTAATAAGCTGTAGCTCTTATTTTGTGGAAGACAGTAGGGATATAAAGTTTGATTTCTGTATTACATTGTATAACAAATTGTAATATATATGGGTGCTTCTATGAAACTGAGTTCACTTTGGTACCTGGTATTTTGCCAGCTTTTTTTGGATCCAATAATAATAGTGAAATTTAGACATTTTTCCTCCCAGGATGTATCTAATGATGACCTCAGATAAATGCAAAAAAATATATATATATTCTTGCTCTGAGCCATTGCAGAATTAATGAATTTTTAATCAAATATTGGGGCAAAAAATGGGACCAAAATTGGGACAGGAAAAGCTACCTAGGTGTCAGTGCATCTGATCTGGAAAGCATGGCTGTAAATGGTCTTATAGAGCATTATAAATAAAGGCATTGTGTTAAATTTGTTGATCCTAGTGGTTATTCTATTCCAGACATGTGGGTTTTCATGAATGTCAGTCTCATTCCTGGTTTCACGCATAACCCATTGTGTCCACTTGTGTTACATGCTGAACCTGCACATTTAAACACAAATAAATCGTGAATGATTTTACAACAGTGGTCATTTTTGTGAAACACTCTGCCTTGAATAATTTGTTTGATTCCCAAAATGTACCTGTGAGAGAATAAAGAGATATTTTTTAAAAAAAATTGTAGTGCATAATTTTTGTGTCCTTCTTACCGTGTTACACATGGATTTTTGTATTAAAAATAATATCAAATAATATAAAAATGTGTTTTATCTAAAAAAAATAGTTTCTCTTTTATCTCAGTGAATATATATATTTTTTTAAATAGACCCAAAGTGCTTCCAAACTTGCGTCTTAACATTAGCCTACATCTGGTTTGAATTTTTAGCTCCAATGTCCTGTTTTTAGGGACCAGTTTCATAGAAGCACCCATTTGTAGAAAACATGTAAAGGGTTTCAATATTTAAGACTCCTGCATGTATGTGTGTTTATATGAAGTCTGTGTTATGCTGTATTGCATTCAGGTAACCACAAAACCTTCTAGTCCCACTCGCTTTAATTAAAACAAAGTACTGATGCGTCTTTGGTAATTTATTTCTCCTTTTATTAAATTTCAGGGTTAATAAAAGAGTATATTGTTGTCATTTTGCCACAGATTTGGAGCTTTTTTTCCTCATAGACAGCTCTACTGTAGTTGTTAAGTATTGCGTTAGGAACAACAAAAAGAACGTCACATGATTTTTAATTCATGAAGTTATGAAGTTCACCATTTTATCATGTCAACAGCAGTAGTGTTAGCTCATCCATAAACCTTTCCATTTCCTCAGATCCACCTCTTGTCCAAAACTCATAATACACTGAACAAAAATATAAACACACCACTTTTGTTTTTGCTCCCATTTTTCATGAGCTGAACTCAAAGATCTAAAACTTTTTCTGTGTACACACAAGGTTTATTTCTCTCAAATATTGTGCACAAATCTGTCTAAATTTGTGTTAGTGAACACTTCTCCTTTGCTGAGATAATCCATCCACCTCACAGGTGTGGCATATCCAGATGCTGATTAAACAGCATGATTATTGCACAGGTGTGCCTTAGGCTGGCCACAATAAAAGGCCACTCTAAAATGTGCAGTTTTATCACACAGCACAATGCCACAGATGTCACAAGTTTCGAGGGAATATGCAGTTGGCGTGCTGACTTCAGGAATCTCCACCAGAGCTTTTGCCTGTGAACTGAATGTTCATTTCTCTACCATAAGCCATCTCCAAAGGTGTTTCAGAGAATTCATGAAGAAGTCTATGTGAGGAAAATGGTGGTCACACAAATACTGACTGGTTTTCTGACCCCCGTGGACCACCCAGTGCAGTAAAAGTGCACATTGTAGAGTGGCCTTTTATTGTGGCCAGCCTAAGACACACCTGTGCAATAATCCTGCTGTCTAATCAGCATCTTGATATGCCACACCTGTGAGGTGGATGGATTATCTCAGCAAAGGACAAAGGAGAAGTGCTCACTAACACAGATTTAGACAAATTTATGAACAATATTTGAGAGAAATAGGCCTTTTGTGTACATAGAAAAAGTTTTAGATCTTTGAGTTCAGCTCATGAAAAATGGGAGCAAAAACAAAAGTGTTGCATTTATATTTTGTTCAGTATTTGCTAGATTAAAACATCACCTACATCACAGTAGCCCTGTCCCCTTTTTGTTTTATACCGTTTTAGGGATTATAGAGAAAAAGGCATGGACTAAGTAGTGTCATAAAGCGCAATGCTTCTTTCTAAAAAATACTGTTTTATTGATGTGTTTATTATTTATCTATTGATTCAATCTTTTTTTTTTTTTTTTCCAGGAGTCATTATAGTCTTCTTTGCTTTATCTGAACCCTCTATTATGGGGTGGTGTGGTGGTGTAGTAGTTAGCACTTCCACCTCACAGCAAGAATATTGTGGGTTTGACTCTCAGGTCCTGTTCTCTCTGCACCACATGGGTTTCTTCCATTATAAACAGATACATGTAGGTTAGTTCTGTCATTGCTCTTGATCACAGTACTGATGAAGATCTGGACTTGGTCTATGAGTACCTTCAGTGGAAGCACACTGCTCCCAATGTGTGGGATGTGCATGCTATTTGCTAAAGCTAATGCTAATGCTAGGCACATTAGTTTGGGTAAAATGCAGAGACAGAATTTTCTTACAGCGAGTGAACCTTAAACTTTTTTTTTTTTTTTTTTTTGACGTGTAAGTGATCTGGTGGTCCATCTTTACAGTTTTCCTCAATAAATCAGGTCAAATTAAAGGCATTAATTCCTACAGAGTCAACATCTGGAATAAATCAAATTTTTTTCCGTGACAGTTTGATTGTAGTTGTATGTAATAAGTTTATCTAATAAGACCATAAATGACTTTGTTATTCTATGTTTAATAATGTTTTACTGCACAGGTGTCAAACATGCAGCCGTGGGGCCAAAACCAGCCCGCCAAAGGATCCAATTTGGCCCCGTGGGATACATTTTTGAAATGCAAAAATTACACTGAAGATATTAACAGTCAAGGATGTTAAAATCATTTTAGGTCAATTCAATCTGAAGTGGGTAAGACCAGTAAAATACTATCAGAATAACCTATAAATGATGAAAAAAAAGCTATTTTTTCTCTTTGTTTCACTGTAAACAAAGTAAAATTACACAAAAATGTTTACATTTACAGACTAGCCTTTTACAAAAAATGTGAATAACCTGAACAGATAAGAACAGCCTGAAATGTCTTAAGAGAAGTATGTGGAATTTTACCAATATTCTGCCTGTTACTAAGTGTTTTGTGTATTTGTAGATCCACTGTGATCTGTAAGTTAAGATGCACATGTGTAAATCATAAATTATGGTGCAATATTGTTAAAATTGCACTTATTTTTCTTAAGAATTTTCAGGTTGTTCGTATTTGTTCATGTTATGTTCAAGTACAGTTCGTAGATGTAAACATTTTAATTTCGGAATTTGACTTTTTTCACTCAAAAACATAGAGAAAACTTTGGTGTTGACATTATTTATGAGTTCTTATCCTATTATTTTACTGGTCCGGCCCACTATATATCATAATAGGCTGTATGTGGCCCCTGAACTAAAATGAGTCTGACACCCCTGTTTTACTGAATCAGAATGCTAACAGTTAGCATTCACTCACCCATGAAACCATGAGGATGGCTCTGAAACCTTGCAGTCCTGCAGCCCCGCCCCTTTTGTCCATATATGGTTACTTGTGGCTCCAAAAAGCCAACATGATGGTGGCCAAATCTCAAACTCCAGGCTCTAAAATAGAAGATCAGTAACTAATGGGTGAAATCTTTGTTCATCTGCCTGCTAATTATATACAACAGAATCTGCAGTTGAATTCTCATGTTTTTAAGACATTTCCAGTGTTTGTCATTCCTGTCGGTGTCTCGCTGTAGTCTGACAGTAGTCATTAACGTAGAAAAGCTTTGCACGCTCAGTGTTAATTGCAGTATGTATGTATAGAATCAGGATGGTAGACTGTGATGGCTTTGCATGTTTCCTCGGCAGAATTCTTGTAACTGCTCACATCGCATGATTGCCCCCTCCAGCTGAGTCTTTTACACTAAATTTAACCGCAACAAGACCTTCACAGTCTTAAACTAAGATGTTATTTTAGCATGTGCCCGGCTTTGTATCCATCAGTCGTTTCTTCCATGTTTAGCCCAGCTGAGGGGGGATCTTAATGTGCCTTGTCACATACTTCCAGCCCAAACTTGGATTTTCTAAAAATGCAATTACTTTAATGCCGAAGAAACAATTGGCTTCTCACGAATGTAATTAAATATGACAAAAAGAGCAAAATTGCAAATGAACAAAGCATTGGAATGATTGGCAAGGGTTGAACCCACAGCGAGCTCCCCTCAGAGAGGTTTGCATCCAGGCTGAATAGCTCCAGCTGGTCTGCAGCTATTTGATAGGGCTACTTTGACTATTCACCCCAATCCTATGAAAGCTTTGACTTGTCATATGCGCATAATGTACAGAATGAGACTTTAGAGCAATCGCATTTAATTCCTCTCTTCTGTCAAACCCTGAAAATGAACCAGAGGGTTAGCAAATTAAAGGGCCAATACTTTCTAAGTCACCTTTATGAGGTTTTGTCAGCAGGAGGACTTCCAACAACACCACCAGGTGTTTGGCACACACTACCCCACTCCTTTATCAAGTCCCATTTTCACAATATAGAGCAGCACGCTTGTTAATTAGAGCAGGGATCCAACAAGAATGTCTACTGAGGAGGAAGCATGTTGCTGTGATAAATGCTGGAATAACAATGCGGGTTTGTCAGTGTGTCAGCTTCAATTTTTAACCTTCAAATGGTTTGGGAGGATGCTTGGCTGCTTTTAGCACATTCCCCCTGCTATACAAGTACGCCAGAAATCTTAGCTCCAGGCCAAACAATTACCTAGTCATTCTCTATTGATCAAAATCCTCTCGTGAACACATTAGTAGCATTTTAGCTTTGTGAAACCCTCAAGTATCGCCTTCAAGTCAAACCGCATTCTGCCCCAAGTCGACGGTTTCTCATAATACACAGCTCAGAACTCATTCAGCGGATTTGATGTGCATTAAACAAGCATTTTAAAGTGGCTGATGGAAAGGCAGCATGTATTAGTGCTGACTATATTTGGTCGATGAACAGCGAGGCTACAAGCTGTCCCTACCAGGCGACTTTCGCTTTGGATAATTGACAGCACAGATTCTCACTCCCTCGCACTACCAGCCTGTTGGCCACAGTTCAACACGGGAGATGCTCATTAACATAAGTTGGAAAGGTTCTGTCAGCCAAGTGATCTGTTCAGAACATTTTAAAATTATATTTGAGCACATCGATGTAAAGTCTATGTACAGCACAGACAGGCAGTGGAAATGATGGAGGTGGATGGAGCTTTTATGACGACTTCCTTATTAAACAGTGTAGGCAGAATTTTAGTGCTGCATCTAGTGTAAGTAGAAAAAGTCCAAACTTTTGAGTTGAAAATGCTTCATGTTTATAATGGTGAATGTAAAATCGAGATTGTCCTTCCATTAACCCTTAGGGGTCTGAGCCTACTTTGGCCATTTTTAAGTACTTTTGATTTTGCCTTTATATACTATACAAAGAAATGTTTACTATACCAATGTTTGGTATCTTTTTTTTTCTCAGCACAACTTCATCTATATCAGGAGTCTCAAAACTTATTCAGAAACACAGTAAACACATTCAGCCCGATTTGATCTCCAGTGGGCCAAACCAGTAAAATAATAGCATAATAACCTATAAATAATGACAATTCCAAATTTTTGTCTTTGTTTTAGTGCAAAAACCCCCACTAAATTTTGAAAATACTTACTTTTATAAAGTATCCAAACAAAATACCTGTGAATAACCTGAAAAAAACTGAAATTTCTCAAGAAAAATAAGTGCAATTTTAACAATATTATGCCTCAACTTATCATTTATTCATGTGCATTACGGATTGAATTGTTAAAATTGTGCTTCACTTTCTTTAGAAATTTCAGGTTGTTCATATTTTTTCAGGTTATTCACATTTTATTGTTACAAAATTGTTTGTAAATGTGAATTTTTCAGAATTTAAGGTTATTTTTTGCACTAAAACAAAGACAAAAATATGAAGTTGTCATTATTCATAGGCATAATGTAATATTAATTTTTTCACATCAAACTGAAAAGAAAATATGGAGTCATTCTTTTTTGTGGGTTATTCTACTGTTATTATTTGACTGTAGATCATATTTTTCTGTATGTGGAACCTGAACTAAAATGAGTTCCACAGCCTTGACTGTGGAATTTTTGCACTTTGCAAATTCATCCCACAGGCCGCATTGGAACCTTTGGTGGGCCACATTTGGCCCCCGGGCCACATGTTTGAGACCCCTGATCTATATCATCTGCCTATGATTTTTTCACATTAACCTATTATATCAACATAAAAGGCCAAAAACCACACAAAAAATATAAAATCCGATATGAAACATTAAAATAATGTATTGCATAAATAACACAAGATGCTTAATGAACCTTTTCAAAGACTCTAAAGTGAATACTGGTTCCAATATTAGCTTTATAAAATTTCAATCATAATAAGTTAAAACTATACTCAGATATTTGACATAAAAGCATATCTTTACATAGGCATTTTCTCCGGTTTTCTCACCCCCCCGTTTCCCCCGGTTCCCACATCTGGTTCAGGTGGGGGTCATTCTCAGCCTTAGCTGCAATGCTAATACAGTCTGTGGATTAGAATCCACAGATTTCTCGTCGTAGTGTTGAAAATGTCATGTGATTCAGTCACAGGGCCGTGACCATGGACCCCTAAGGGTTAAAACACAAATTTATTGGCTTTGTGAGCAAGTATTTTGTAATAATTGTTGATCCATAGTTAGAAGGTGACATCTAGGAGTCCACTGAGGTAGTGTTAGAAAATTATCGAAAAGTCTGAACATTGTGTAAAGAGTAAAGGTACAAGTACAGTGATGTTATACAGCAACAAAATCTGTATTCACTCTGGTCTATTACCTGTGGTTTCATTGTGGAGGTCATCTGTGAGACTTTAATCCTGTATAAATATACCATATCTATAATTTCCACTAAATTTTCCACTGTAAATGACCTGCCTAATATCAACAAACACAGAGGTCTGGGGATAATATTAGTGAATCAGCATCTCTGTGATTTGGAGTCATTTAAAACAGTTTCCACTGAGCATTTTTTTCCTGGTCAGTGATGATTGAGGTGGGTGTGATGATAACACTGGTCAACAACAAATTTATTGTTTAAGTTTTTTGAGCTGATTTAGGATAATTCTGGTGTGCTGAATCCAAAAATCACATTAATTTTGCTCAATCAGGTCAACTTTCTGAACTATGCTACATATTGGCTTTTAAACATTTTTGCTTACATTTATGGGCATTTTCACATCATATGATACAAAATTCTTTCATATTTCTTGCAATAAACGAGTTCTGAAGATTTTAGTTTTGCCAATTTATGATTAATGTTTTTTTTAAATATTACAGGTGAATGAACTGGCTTTGACTAGAAGATCTTGCAAAAATAAGCCTGACGTATTCTGCTACATCTGCGGTGAATACACCATTGTACCTAACAGGAATCAAGTCACAAGCTTCATAAAGTGTGCTTACCAATCTTATTTTGGTATTAATTATTATATTTTGTGAGAAGATCAAATTTTTCAAAATCAAATTAGCAAAAAAAACCTGACCTGATTGAGAAAAAAAGATGTCATTTTTGGATTTAGCGGTGCAAAATGGTCCTAATTCAGTTGAAAAAACCTAGACAACTTGCAAAAAACATTTTTTTGTAACCGAGTGTAATAAATGAAGTTTTAAAAGTGATTTGGGAGGACATTCTGGAGGCTTGTGTATAACACCAATATTCACTGAAAAAAAAATTGGAAAAAACCTTAAATCCTTCAGAAACACAACATCTTAAATGATAATGGGATGGATGATAACCCAAGTAATAATTAATTATCAGTTATTTATATGTTGACATTAGAAGAGGGTAGTAATGTTGGTAAATTTGAGTGTAAAAAAAAAAAAAAAAAAGAAAGAACGAAAGAACAGCTTATACCATGTGCTGCATGAAACCCAGATGTGGGGGTTCATTTCTAAATCAGATTCAAAATTTCAACTCATCTGATCACATAATAGTTTGTCACTTTTTCTCAGTCCATTTGAACCCTTTCATTCATGAATTGTTAAACCAGTGGTATTTTTGACAGAAATCTTCATATATTTAGCATAATATACTGCTATTCATTGTTGTGGATTCCATGCATCAACAAATTTATCATGTAATCATGTGATATAAATTTTTTAAACACATCCATAAAGCTCTTTCCACAAATAGAATATATCACTGATTTAAGAAAACCTTCAATTTTAGTGTGAAATGTAACTGTCTTTAGTAATTATATTCTGGGAAACTTGAGACAAAATGACAAAAACCATTAGGATTAAACTGTGAACAAATTATTCCGTAAACTGCAGATTATTAGAATATTTCTTTGTTACCACACGTTTTGAGTTCATTAAACAATATATCAGGATAAGTTAAGACTTTATTTATCCCACAGCGGGAAAGTCAAGTGTCACAGCAGCATTTAAAGTGAGTTTAAGAAATATTCGAAAACACAATGGCATAATTAAGAGTTGGAGTCGTTACTGCAATTAATAGCTTTAATTAAAGACTGCATAACTGTCCACTGCAGTGAAGTCATGCATGAAAGGGTTAAATGAGGTTTGGCCCAAAGAGGATGATGACAACAAAGAAGAAAATGGCCATGTTTCTGGACCACATTTATATGAATCATATTCCAGCTTCCAAAGCTCAGATAAAACCATATGAATGAATTTAATATATCTGACTGATTAGATGGAAACAGCGTAACAGTATTGACCTGTTCAAGTCCAGAGGGAAATATTTGACTGGATGTCAGTTTCCCCAAAACAAACAAGTCAAGACAGTTCAAAACACTAAAGAAGTGTCAGTGAACATCATGATGACCCTCTATTATCAAGAAACTAAAAAGAATATCAGCTGGAGGAGAATCTGTGTAACTGGTAATTCATTTGGAGGCTGAAAAACTGTAGATATCACAATCCAACCGACCAAAAACTAAGTAAATATGTTGTTTTGTTTTATGAGATTTCATGTTTCGCATTTATCAGATGGAAACTAAAAACAGAAATTATGATCTGTTCTTTTGTGTTTTTAAAAGGAGAAACCAAATGGTGAACTCATTTTGTTTGTTTTGTGTTTTTTTTTAAATCCATTATATTTCTGATTTAAATCACAGACAGGAAATTGTTGTAGTGTCAGCTGTTTGGAAAGCAAATTCATGTTTTTTTGGTTTTTGAACACCAAATGAATGACAGATTATCCAATAATAAGACAGCAGCACATGTTTACCTGTTAGTCTTGTCTTTCTGGCTTTAGATGAATACCAGTAAGAGAAATAATAATAATCCAGTGTGGCATTGGCAGATAATAGTCAAGTCGACTATGAATGTAAGTGGCCTCATTTTCTAAAAAACAGTCAAACGTATTCAAAGTTAGACACCTATTACTGTGATGGCAGATTAAATGACTATGCTGCCTTGTAAACATCAGAGGAACCTGTGTAAACAGCATAATGATTAAGTGGAATACTAGGATTTAACAAACTGTATGTACAGGGATATGAGAACCAAGATGTGAGTGTGTTCCATGTAAACACTACATACAGAATATGATCAAACCTATGGGCGGGAAGTGATAGGATTTAATCAGTATCATTTAGAGCGGCGCAGTATATGGTTTGAGAATCGACATCGCGATGTATATGTGCAGAGTAGTCATATCACAGGTTCTGCAATGAAGGAGGCAAATGAACTCAACGTGTTCTGATTTAATTTCAAAAGTACCTGACACACACTGCACACAGCGATCCACCAGTCACAGTTGTTCTTTATCAGTTTGGAGTGAGTCGCTGGTAACAATATTGAAAAATAAGCAACAAACAAGAGAAAATCACCATAAATGAAGACTTGGTGCCAAAAAGAAAAGCAATGTCAGTTATCTGGAATTGTTTCAGCTACAAGAAGGATGATATTGAAACACATGTTCTGTGTCGACAGTGTCTAATGTACCTGTTGCCACAACAAGAGGAAACACAACTAATTAGTTTGACCATTTACGTCGGCACCACACCGCTATTATATTCTCAAGAGTATTTTTTCATATTGCAATATATATATCGCAGGGTTAAAAACAAAAATTGCAGTGTCAGTTTTTTCCAGTATTTGCGCAGCCCTAATATCATTGCCATTGTCCATTCTGCTAACCAATCCAGTTCCTTATCAGTTCTCCTATCGGATCCTGAGCATTACAATCATATTACAAACGGAATTATTCTCATCTCTTCTGGTGAAATGTAGCCAAGTTTCGGATCGCTTTTTCCTCTCCATGATTCCTTTCAGTTGAAGCAGGTGAGCGGGTGATGTGATTACGTAATGTACCGCGACACAACGTGACGTAGGGAAAACCAAAAAACGCTGTGCAGGGAAATGAGAGAATCATTACCAAGAATTGATAACATCAAAATGTGGTTCAACAAAACTCAACATAAAGAGAGCAGAATATGAAGAGGAGCCTCATGTACACTCAAGGAAAAAAGAAACGCACCACTTTCATTTTCTCGATTTTTTTCAGAAATATGACAGTTTTTGCAAAATTGCAAACTACAATGAGTTCAGTACTATTCTGAGTCCAAATGAAATGATTGTTTTCCTGGTTCCGGTTGATTGATTGTGATTAGCAATAAGAACTGTATTTCTGTATTCCTCACCCATGTCTGCTCATGAGTGAAACTCACAGATGAATTGGACCTCTCCTCAATTGTGCACAACCATTCCCTGTAAAAAGACACCAAAATGGAGCAAAAACACGTTTGTCCACAATGCCACGTCTACTGCAACCGGAGAGAGATGGGGCCACTGCCAGCCGAAACCTGTCACGGAGATGTGACAGCCGACTGGCACGGTCCTGTGCAGCGGTTGTAACATGTGGTCGACCAGATCTGGGACGGTCGTTGGAGGAGCCGGTGGTGTGGTAACGCTCAGCAAGGCGTCCAGCAGTAGAGTGTTGGACTCCAAACACCCTGGCTACAGCCCGTCTGCTCCGTCCAGCTTGAAACATGCCAATGGTCCCATCTCTCTCTGGGTTGCAGTAATTGTGGCATTGTGGACAAATGTGTTTTTGCTCCATTTTGGTGTCTTTTTATAGGAAATGGTTGTGCACAATTGAGGAGAGGTCCAATTCATCTGTGAGTTTCACTCATGAGCAGACATGGGTGAGGAATACACAAATACAGCTCTTACTGCTAATCAAAATCAATCAACCGGAACCAGGAAAACAATCATTTCATTTTGACTCAGAATAGTACTGAACTCATTGTAGTTTGCAATTTTGCAATAACAGTCATATTTCTGAAAAAATCGAGAAAATGAAAGTGGTGCGTTTCTTTTTTCCTTGAGTGTACTTAATGAAGTTTCCCTTGGCAAAGCAAATTTGTTCAGCACCAAAAGGCAGCCACACTACCATTCTGCTGTTGTGATGCTGGACAAGACAAGTTTAATAAAAAAAAAAAAATAGTGGTGGGCAGCGATTAAAATTTTTAATCGCAATTAATCGCGTGGATTTCTGCGATTAATCGCCTAGTTGTTGGGGGGGGGCATCAACAGCATGTATTGCCTTTCAGTGATATTCCAGACTGGAAGTACTCCGGTGATAAAAATAATTGCACGTCAGTGCTTCCAAACAACTGTGTCCTTCTCAACCCCACCATCTGAAGACATTTAAAATGAAAATGTCCATGTAAAAAACCACTACTTTTACACGTTTATGTCCCCACCAGTGTATTTACAGTTGTGAGTGATTGACAGGAGTCTTAAGCCCACTAATAAGTACTGGTACTAATAAGCCCAATAATATGTGATGTTCAGTTGTTCAAAGCAAGCAAAAGGGGCCCTGAAGTGGTCAGAATAAGTGGCACTAACGTATGTTTTGTCCTTTCCGTGTTACCATAGTCAGTTCAGACATAGAACTAACAGACATGTTTCTTTCACTCTGTTTGTATGGCCCCAAAAACGTTTGCCTGTGAGTATTTTATGTTCAGTTGTTGTAAGAATGAATAGTATCAAATATCTCTGATGCGAACCTTTGTTGCTGAATAAAAAGACGTAAATCTTAAATTAAACTGTAAATGCTAATCGTTAGCGTGTCTATGGATTTTCCCATTCAAGTTAGCATCGAGATAAAATGACTGCTAATACAACATTCACATCATAAATGAGTAAAGGTTAATTCAAAGGCTGGCATATTATACTTAAACACAACCAATGAATTTATATAAACTTAGCATAAGCCTGCATAAAGAATTAACAACCCATCTCCGACTGCTAGCATAAACGAATTAGCTTAAACATGTTAATAACACATTGTAATAAACACATCCAAAATAACGTCATAAACATGTTTCTAACAGCACGTTTGCATGCTTATTTAGCAAACAACAGAATGATTGATACATACAGGCGTTGAACTGCAGGAGTTACACACAGTTTGATTCAGCATTACTTGTAAAGTTCGTTTTTTTCTCCTCTCAGCTGGCACGTACACAGAGCACCGGTGTGTGGACCGGCAAAATAAAACCATGAGTTTCAAAATAAGAGTCCGTATATATAAATCAACTAAGACTTGCTTGAAAGGCAGAACAATAATAAAACGGCGTTAACGTGAGATAACGCGTTAACTTGCCCAGCCCTAAAAAAAAAAAATTATAATGCTGGAGGTGTACAGTTCCAATGGAAATGATCAATTGGAACCAGTTCTAAGTCGATTCCCACCCCTAATCAAACCTCATGATACTGCTGCTCATGTAAACACTGTCAGTGATGCTTTTTACCTTTAAATAATGACCTTCAGTTCAGCTGCAGCGTAGACACTGCTATCAACTCCAGGTTACTGTCATCAACTGTATTTTCCCACCATGCACTGTACTCATGGAATAATCTTCAAAAAACTCTTAAATTACAAATATTAATCTGTTAATGGTTTTAAACGTATCACGGAGAACGCTGTGAAGAAGGAATGTCACTGTTTTTCTTGAGTTCATTATGGTTGAATAATTGTTCTTCTGTTTTATTGTTCATTGTGTATCATGGTTTTTATGATTTTATGTGATGGGTAGAAAACAAAATTTGTCTTTTAATTCTACTTTCTTTTTAATCTAACTTATTCTTAGCTACTTATACTCTGCATTTATTTATTGTTGATGTGGTATGGGATGAATAAAGTAAATCAATCAATCACACTGCAATATACGGTTTATGTCAGTTTCCCCAAATTAACACCATTACCATGATGCATTTTTATGTTTCTGCAATAGTTAATACACCAGCATGTAGAAACTTTTTAACAGATATGTTTTTATTGCTAAAATATAATTATTATTGTTATTCATGACTTTTCAAATTTACTGTTTTGCAAAAAAAAAGCCATAAAAACAAATAGTAAAGTACAGTGTTATTTCTTGATTAAGATGTCAAATAACAGTTATTTACTTGCATTCCTGACCAGAAAAATTAGTTTTAGTTTTTTTTTTTTTTGTTTTTTTTTTTAAATACACAGTATGTACTTTATTAATTTCTGACTTTTCAGAAAAGCCTGGTGAGTGGCTGAAGTTTGGAAATAAAAAGGTGAATTCAGACTGAAATTCATTAACCCTGTTCAAAATTTTGAAACGTCGAGAGCTCAATGAAAATGAGAGAGTCAGAATTATTTAAAATGATAATCATCTATCTATCTATCTATCTATCTATCTATCTATCTATCTATCTATCTATCTATCTAGCTATCTAGCTATCTATCTATCTAGCTATCTATCTCTTTTATATAGTTGTGAGTCTGCTACCTTGACCAGGTCTCCCTTGCAAACTACATTTCTGTCTATTTCAATCCGACTTCCTGGTTAAATAAAGGTGAATGAAATGACTGAATTTTACACAGTGCTGGATTGTTGAAGCAGAAATGTTCATGTAGACAGAAGGACTAAAATGTGTATTGTATCTGTATGTGAGAGCGAAGACAGGGAGAACTAATGTGACCCTCCTTTTTCTTACCGCCAACCATGCCACAAGCAAGAGCCGGTTGCCATGGCACTATGAAATGAAGAAAGTTTGACAAGACTGCCATACATTTTTAAACCACTTATTGGCATTGCCTCAAAGGTAGCACCTCTCGCTGCCCTCCCCTTCAGCTGCTGTACAGCCACATCAGTGTCAGGCCTGGATCCCTGGAGGGGGGCTGCCTCGCTGGGGATGACTGGGATTGGTGAGCCTAATTGGGGCCCAAGGATGCCTCCCCTCTGCTGCTACAGCTGTGCTGCCACTGGCCTGATGGTAAGATCAAAACCCCGTGACTAGCCAGGGGTCAAAGGTCACCTGGTGGCTGCTCAACATGCAGGGCCGGAGGAGGACTCCACTGTGACGGCGGACCGATCAGGCAGCGCTGTCCTGGAGACGCCATGACCTCTGACTGACGCCCTGAGTCAGTCTCATTCTGCAAACGGAAAACACAAGGACGCAGACAGTGAGTGAAATACCTCAATCAAACACCGTAATAGTCAAGTTGCCATGATTTTGACCCTGCAATGTTAATACCAGTCAATTTTTTGAATGGAAATGTGTGACATATGGTTAGTAGAGCAAAATTAACTTGGTTGCTAACTGTGCAACCTTGAGCATTTCTCAGAATTCAAGATGGCGTCCTCCGCCATCTTCAATTTTCATCAATTTTCAACTTTTGTTCTCGTTGACAAAGAAAGTTGCGTAATATATTGTTTTTTAGGTTTTCCAGGATGGGGAGTTCATTTCTGAAGTCATTTTTTTGGATACAGGTCAAATCAGAGGTTAAATCCAAGGTCAAACATTGCATTTGACTTGAAAAAAACACAATGTTGCATGGCCTGCGTATTTATTACGCATATTTGTACCCTCTCTATAATTTCCATAAATTATTTTTCTTAATGCAAATGCCTAATTAGTTATTAGTGTTATTGCACAACCAGACAAGCATACATACAAACAGGTGTACAAATAGATATATCTATCTATGCTAAAATTGCTGTAATTTAAATATTTCTATGTAAATGGGGCTTTATTGGAGACAGAATATTGCAATATCACAATGTAATATCACAGAACGTGCAGGCTGAACAAAAAAAAATTGTGTTTGTTTTTTTGTTTTGGAGTTTTTTTATGTTAAAAACACATATATTCATTCATATTTTCAATACTGTAAAGAGAGATGGTTTAAGTGTAACAAATATACCTGCTCATTTTTAAAGCAGTACCAGCTACAAACATGATCAAGTGACAGTTTAATCCCCTGCTTCTCGCCGTATTGATTATTGTTTACAGATAATGTATGTGCTGGATCATTGCAGGCCATCGATGACATCCATCATAATCCAGTTCACCTTTCAGAAAGAAATAGATGTTGTTTTAAACAATTGGACAAGTTAGTGGGCAGCATCTGTCTTTATAAACAACGCCGATCGATCAAAACCTACAAATGAGCAGACAATGTCGATAGAAAATAAAACTAATTTTAAGCCAGACTAATGTTAATTTATGCTCATGCTTAACACTCATTGGTTGTTCATGGATTGAGCTCAGGTTTTCATTTGCTGTGTATGAGTTTGACATCACAGGGGGTTGGGTGTGATTTATTTCTGTCTATTGAAATGAACAGCATCAGTGCAGTGTTCTATGACAAACACTCAATTGAACTGCTATTGTGATAAACAAGTTACTGCTCAGTTCCCTGTTTTTTTGTTTTTTTACCCATAAAGACCCAGCACTACTTTTGTGGCACTTCCCAAATGAACTTTTCTCCATCTGTAAGCTTTCTTACGTGATTTACCACCATTTATTATAATATTATCCTCTGTATTTTGTGTTTTTTCAGTGTATTTTCCAAAATGTCATTTACTGATCATGTAGATGTTCATAAAAACTCTGTTTAAAGTTGATGTTTATTAGATCAAAAACAGAGAAAAGTGATGAAAAAATGACTTTTTCAGCAAAGATCTTATAACTTAATGTTGTGTTTTTCAACCTTGGGGTCGGGACTTCACGTGGGGTCATCTGAAATTTCTAGTTATTAATAACAAAAAAAAAAAAAAAAATCTTACTAATAAAAAATACATGGTGGGTTAAGAGAGACAATCCCAATCCATAAAAGACATGACAAACTCTGAAGCTGAAACTGAAGCACTGTGGTACTGTTTATCTTAAAGTTCATTGTGGTCGGTTTCAGATGCTGCAGCTCTTTCATAATTCATAGTTTGAGTTCTTGTTTGTTCAGTATTAATTGTCAGCCTTGTAAATACAAGCTGGACTGACTGTACATATCAAGGTTATTGTCATTAATGAAAACTAACAAAATGATGAAAACTAGAATTGAGAAAACATTTTCATTCACTGAAATAAATAAAAACTATAATTATAAGAAAAAACGATAACTAACTGAAACTGTATTGTGTGCTTACAAAACTAACTAAAACGTATAAAAATTATAGATAAAATTCCCTTCATTCCCTTCGTTCTAGTCTTTGTCAATGTCAGATTGATATGAAATTGATTTATTTCACTCAAGAAATTTTAGCTGGTGGCACCATACAGTACTTCACGGTCCGTCACTTCTCGTCACTTGTCGGTAAGAATCGGAGACTAAAGTTGGGAGAAAGCAGCAGAGTCCTGTATGGGATTTCTTTGAATACAGTGGCGAGGAAAATAAAAGATATGAAAAAACTCAAACTAATACTAAAACTAAGCATTTAGAAAAAAACTAAAGCTACTAAAAAATAGCAAACTTGCTCTAAAAACTAATTAAAACTAACTGAATTAGAGGGAAAAAAAGTTAAAACTAAATAAAACTAAACTATAATGAAAAATGTAAAACTATTAGAACCTTGGTACATATCCTGACCAAGGAAAATAAAATTCTCACTTTGTGCAGTAATCTATACCTGACTTTTCTGCCTCCGTCCATAATAATATACATTATATAGACTAAATGTCGTCTAAAATTAACGTTTATTTGCAACATAGTATAGCAAACTATTACATGATAAAAAACAAATTAATTTTAGCAAAAAAAGTCTCCATTTTGAATGTCTGGGTTCGCCAGAAATTTGTGATGTTAAAATGGGATCATGAGCAAAAAAAGGTTGGAAACCACTGTGTTAATGTAAAACCAAATGTTTCCATCCACTGTCACTGATCCAACTCCATGGGTTTTACTGGTGAATCAATGTTGTAAAAGATGACAGTGTTTCCACGTTCACTACACTGTAAAAAAAAAAAAGAAAAAAAAAAAAAACTCGTAAAAAAAACAGTAATATTCCACCAGTTGGGGTGCCGAAAAAATACTGTTAAATAACGGAAAATAACCATCTCATAAAAATACGGTAATTTTCCATAATTAAAATACAGTTTTTTGCCCTAACTTTACATGAGATTTTGCATATTTTTTTTGACTTTTTAATGTTTAATAAAGAATATTTACATGTATTAAAACAATCAAATTACCTAAAAATATATATATAAATAATTTTCAGTGTGACTAAGTTGTACAACCCACTGATAAAAGCTGTATTTGGACAGTTTATCAGTGTTTATACATGTTATACATTCACAAAAATACATTTATTCAACATTTTTGTAGTGAACCCCCAGTAATTACACAAGATATTTGTCAATTAACAAATAAGTCTCGTTAAACTTACAGAACAAATACTTATTTTACGGTTAATTGTCAGTAATTTTATCTCATTTTTTTTTTTTTTTTTTTTTTTTTTTACAGTATTACACTTTAAATTAACAGTTTAATCTCATAAATGGAAAAGAAATATTTGTGAAATTATGATACATTTGCAAAAGTATTTTAACTGTATTCTTCTGTGAAAAAAGAAAAATTTTCTTTTAAAAAATGGAAATTTTATGGTTAATCACAGTTAGGGTTTTTTCATGTTATTTTACATTTGACATGTAAAATCAGTCTGTTTTTGTCATTTCATTGATATTTTCCAGTATCTTAAAAATACAGGAAAAATCTGTAAAATAAACAGTGAAAATTGTGTTTAATTACAGATTTTTTTAGTATAGGGAGCCTCTGAACATCCAAATGGGTCATATCTGATGTCTATGAAAAGGTGACAAACTACATTTTACACCAATTATTTCAACATGATAAGATTTAGTGGCTCAGAAGTTATGAAACATTTTAGATCAGTAGATGATGTTTGTTTGCCAGTGGACGTTCAGGTTTTTATGGGTTAAACAAGCCTGAGAAAACAAATATGAGACGCTGTGGTGTCTTCATTTCCATAGCAAAGGTATGAATGAACTCAGCGTCACCCCAACGACAGCTGCTTCCTTTTCATATGGAGAATATAAAGCTTCAACAGAAATTATCGAGCAAATGGTCTGTCTTTGCTTACTTTAATTACATCGACTGTATACGCAGTATGTCAATAACCGTTATCTTAATGTGACGTTTATATTGGTCCTAGTACAGCAATATCCCACATAAAAAACTAAATAAACTATGCCTCCACTAGACGTATCACTCGGCTCTGAATCCTCTGTAATTTACATATTTCCCATTTATTTGCCAATTATGGGTTACTCTTCTCCTGACCTATGGCAAAGTCTTTAAACTCTGAAAAATATCCCGCACTCTCTTCTAATCTTTTTTCTCTCTTTTTTTTTTTTTTTTTTTTTTGTGAAAGAATGCTCGACCAGAATAACTAAAGGATTAAACTCATAAGCAGAGAGCACAGATTTTTTGCTGTGGGATGTTATCGACTCCACATTTCAGTCATCAGCTGTGAAACGAGATTCATTTTCTCATGTGCGACTTAATACAGATTCAACCTTGTTTTCCTTTGTGCTTCATCTCTGCACATAGTCACATTCATACTTGACACGTTAGTGATAATATGCTGCATAAGATTTTTCACAAACTTCATTATTCAGTGAGAAACATGTCGTCTATTCTGTATAAAACTACTTCACAATGTTAAGAAAAGTGTCTGGATTTTGTTGGGAGCACATGCCATCCATCATTAGGTAACAGAATAGTGTTTTATTACATTTATTTCCCTTCTAGAGAACATTGGTTCTGATGTGCTGACTCAATTTTTGACAGTAAAATGACTAAGCACAACAGACAAGAACATGGCTGCAGATCATTCTGTCTAGATTTGTATTATCATTAGATTTTAGGTCAGGAGGCCACTTTTTTTATTTACTCTTTTCATCTGTACATGGACTATCTTTGTAGAGTTTCTTTTTGACGGCATTTTATCAGAGCCAATCGTTACATTTTATCTTTTTATCATTGTATCATCACTGGATTATCATGGGAACACACCTCCCACTGCACACTAGGAGTAGAGGGTGGTGTATCAGGCACCTGAGGAGTAACCTGGGTTAGGTGCCTTGCTCAAGGGCACATCAACCAACAATTCTCTGCTGGTCCAGGGAATCGAGCCAATAACTCTTTGCACATGAGCTGATTCTCCAACCCTTCTATTGGAAGGTTCTGATGGCAGTAAAAGACTTTGTTCCATTTTCTTTTATTTTATTTTGTCAGGATGTCTCATCAGTATTAATATAAAGATTAAGATGATAGATAATAAAATGGTTCCCTCAAACATGGCAGCAAATATACAAATATATACACACATGCAATTAGCAAAAAAAAAAAAAAAAAGTCCAAACAGTTCGAAGTGTTTGTCAAAATAAAAATAGAATCCAGTACAGCTTTACAGTTTTTTCTGCATAATAGAATCTAGTTTTAGTGGTAGTTTTCCGTAACTGATTTCAAAGGTATACTAATATAATCGTACAAATACTAGAAACCAGTCCTCCTGAGATGGTACCAAATGCTCTCCGGGTGGTGGCTGCAGCATGGGAGTATAGGACGCCCTCATAGTCTAAATAGTCTAATGTTGGCAGTATGTGGTACATTGTATAAGGAACATTATGGAGATTTTATTTTAAACAAGAAAAGCACTCACAGAGCGCAGACCTCCACCAGGACAGATCTGCCCCGCCCCCCCCGATCACCACCATTTCTTCCTTGTGCCAGTATCAACATCTGAAAATTTCATGAAAATCCGTCCATAACTTTTTGAGTTATCTTGCTAACAAACAAACAAACAAACAAACATGCATGCAAACACACAAAGCAAAGTGATCACAATACCTCCTGGCGGAGGTAACAAAAGTAGCCTGCAGATGGCTGAAAGAATGTCTGTAACTCGGAGATGGCCTGGTTTACAGTGAGACCAATTACATACTGGATTGTGTTATTGGCATAAAAGTGTTTAGTCCAGTACAGAGTTGAAAAGTGAAAAGTAGAGGAACTAAGATTGAGCCTTGAGGCACTCCCCTGTCAGTTATTTGAGGATGACATTTATAATCATCACCTGTGTGAACATTTTTGTAAAGGTATGATTTGAAGTTGTAAGCAGAGACATCAAAACCACATGTAAGTAACTTTTTGGATCGATCTTTACAAAGACCTTGGACAGAGCTACAAAGAGTGCAGTACGCTGGTGTTTATTATCAAGAGCATTAATGATGCTATCAACAGTGGCAGTGATATATTTTGCTATTGCAGCCATTTTCTAACAGTAATCTAGCAGAGATATAATTTCTTGATATACTTTATTGTCAGGCTGTCTTACTATAGCTCCTTTTACACAGCACTTCTGTTCCGGGAATATTTCACCTTTATTCCGGAATGACATCTGTGTAAACAAAATGGTGGGATCATTTGGTCTCCCCTTTGTCACAGCTCTGTAATGCCTTTGGAGGTAGTAACAGGGCCTTGATAAAGGTAGAGTAATGATTCCTGAAAAAGGAACAAGGAAAAAGGAACACCTCTTGTTCCGCAACCAATGTGTGACGTTTTGATGACTTTTGTGTGTGACCGACCCCCACGTCAGGGAGATTTAAAAATGAGCGTGGGGCATGTACAGTAAAGAAACATATCAACACAACCAGAAAAATGTGGAACTGTGGAGATGCCGAGATCCACAAGCTGTTGTCACTTAAAGCGAAGGACTGCGCTCTGTTCGTCCTCCATTGTTGTTTTGAGAGCCAACATTGCTATGCTTGGGGTATTTCTGATGTGCAAGTTACATGTCACACTATAAGCTCCTCTGTGTCACCACCCCTTTTATTCCGGAACGCAGGTCCGCTGTGTAATAGTCCAGCCTGTCTCACCTCTGCTGCTCCTTCGGCTTAGCCGTGGAAATTGGTCAATGGTGGAAAAGAGGTGGGATCACCATCTCACCTTTTTTCCAGGATCTCTGGGTAAAAGTGGCAACTGATGTTACTCACACATCAGTTGCCACTTTTACCCAGAGATCGCGAGACATAAAGCTAATGTATACAGTAGCATTATGCTAATAGTTAAATTACTGATAAATTGAATTGATAAATCTTACGTTAAGCTAGCATTCACAAGATCCCAAGTGTCGGCAATGTATTTCATTAATTATTTGTTTATTTATTTTTGAAACCCCTAGTGGCAGAAATGATCCACCGTACACTATATTGTGATTACAATTGTCTGCCACTTGAAATGTTCCTTCGTGAAAGTGGGGCCAAATGATCGGTTAAACACTTGATTAAAGCTGCTTTAATTTAGATTACGGTTTTAGTTGAATATTAGGAAATGTGAAATGTGATGAGGCGTGAACTTCAATCTCCTGCATGAACATAAGCCACCCTTCGGTCTCCACACCATTGCTTTCTGACTTCCTGTTTAGGATTAGTACTTTTAGGAGCAATGAGTTTATTTAATATGGCTTTAAACCCTGAGGACATTGTGGTGTAATTATCTCATATGGTCGTATCACAGACACACAACCTACAGTAATTAAATCTGTGGTGAATACTTGTGTGAACCTGTGTTTTGGCGCTACTTGGTTTGTATTTTAAAAAGTTTCACATAGACGGTACCCTTGTGTGCTGACTTAGTCTTTGTCCTCAGCTTTGTTTTACCCCTTTTTTCTTATTTTCTACTATGTTTCTATGTTTCTGCAGAACACCTACAGTCAGAATCACTTCAAATCGTGCAAAAGGCTTAATGACAGAGCGAGAAGACGTCAAGAGGACGAAAATGCTATTATAAACTGATTAGGTGGAGGGGAGCTAGATGGAAATCACTCTTGAATCTTTTTTTAACCATTAATTAGTGGTTCTGTCAGTGCAGTTCATTCTGCAGGGATGACTAATGCGTAGAGCTCTCCCACTGCTCTTCGTGACCAGTTGGTACATTGCTGTCACATTTGCATATGTAGCTCTGACAGCAAAGAATTACCCCATCGCCTATTAATGTAACTGAACTTCTGTGTATGCTAGTGCAGAGTCTGTACTTCTCTGAAACAGGATGACATAAAAGCAACAGGATGGCTGCCTTACATCAGTAATTGGGTGACTGTAAAGTGACTGGGACTACAGTGAGTTGTGCAAACATAGCGATGAGCAAGTTGACTATCTATTTGTACTTCCACTGCCTCACTGAGACATGCCAAGTGAGGTATCAAACTTTAATTCTAGGCTGAATCACAGTCTGAGTTATATCATCTATGGATAAAACATTTCCTTTTGGATCCTACACGTCTGCCTAATTATGAGCCTGAGAGGGATTTTACTGGGCTATTTGAGTTTACTACTTTTCCAATATAGGAATTTACTACAGGCATGGTCTGTAGACTCCCACACTGTAAGCCCGGAATTTGTATTTACTAAAATGCTTTAATTACAATGCACTTAAATGATTTAAGTTTTACGATGTTACTATAAAATGTTAAGTATATTCTACTAGTTTGTAGACATAGTTGAAAGTACAAAAAAGTTTAAGTTGAATGGAATTAAATCACTAAGTTTTAGTCATGACCACTCCTTTTTATCTTCGCATTGCATTGTGGGTATTGGGCATGTTGTTGTAGCCGGATGACGGTGGAATGAGTGAACAGACTCAAAAACAGAAGTATAAATTATATTATCTTCCTCTCCGTGTCAAACCAAATTCCTGAACAACCATGCTGATTGGTCCGTCACCAGGTCAGTACTGGGACATCCTTTGCAAATGACATTTACAAAGACAGATGATCTTAAAGAATGAGCCTAATGGACTCGGTTTTGACACTAAGCTGACCTTTTGCCTCTCAACATCTGTGTCCCATTATTCTTGCTTATCCAGAGGTGAAGATGAACCCAGAAACGAACAAAGGACTGAATGATAAAATCACTCTATGTGCCATGTAAATAATGTATTACATTATGTGTTAATGTTGATTAACTCAGCATGTTAACTCTTGTATGCATGTAATACTTAAGCCATTTGCCTGACCTGTGGTTTCACATATGTGTGTCCTGATCATGTTCACGGTAAATTATGTGAAAGTAAGAGTATCACTGCTTATAGCATGTCTGAATAATCATACTATTATTTTACTGATGCTTAAGTGAGGTTACAGGTGATGTATAAAGTTTAAGAGGATCTTATTTGAGGATGCAAAGTTTTCTTACAAGGCTAAGCCACAGTCCTCTCCCCCTCTGTCTTCCCAAGAGGGAAGAGAAACGTGATATTTTTGAATATTCACGAGGAGGCGTTTTCCCGCCGAAAACAGACAAAGAAGGCAACGCCCCAAGGCATCGATAACTCATCTATATGTACGAGGAAGGCGTGGCAAGCTGGTTTTTGGACAAACTATAAAAGTAAATGAAACCAACTTTTCAGCAGAGCTTTTTCCACCCTGGCTGCTCTCACCTACGCAAAGAGAAGAGCTCTTTCCACCTTTGCTGCTCTCACCTATGCAAAGAGCTTTCTCCACCTCTTCTGAGCTCTCACCTAAGAACAAAGAGCTTTCTCCAAGGAGTCTTGACCATCTCCTTGGCTCTCAGAGCTGTTCCATCTTCTCCTGGCGAGCTTTCCAGAACCAGCCGCCAGAGCCAGCTGTGAACCTCCTCCAGCCAGCAGAACTTCAGAACTCCAGACCTTCAGGCCTCCAGCGCAAGCACGTCGCTTCACAGCCTGTTCCTGCTTCGAACTACGTCAGAAGACTTCATCCATCTGCCGTCAAGGCCGTGCCAGTTGCTGCATCCACACCGCAACAACTTGTAAGAAAACTTGCTCCTGATTTATCTGAGTTGGTGTTATTCCAAGTTAAGTAGGTTTACCTCAACGTAACCTCACTAACATTATAATCTCTTGAATATAGCTGTCTGCCAACTTAATTTACATATTCTCCTGTCCATAATCTCCTGCTCCTTTTGTTGTATTTGTCTCTTGTCTTTATGTTATTTGTGTGTCTTAGTTTAGTTAATAAAGTATTTATATGTATATAAATCCATTGCCTCAGTTGTGCTTTGTGTACTATTATTCACACATGGGTTCACTGTGCAGTCCACGAACTATCAACCTATGCAAGATTTCCAAATTATCGTTTTGAGTTGATTTAAGTTTAAGTTTGGTTATAAATCTATAATTAAATTAATCAATAAATCAACACTCAATTGATCAATAAATTGGTATCCAATTCTTGCTACATTGTTGAAAATATGTTATTTTTATGTGCAGGGGTTCATGTTCAGCGGGGTTGTGGTGTTAGTGCTAATTTGGATTTAATGTGTGTATGGCAGTGTTTATTGGCCTTTTTGTGTTTGTTTTTGTATTTTTGTAGAGCTGCACCATGAGTCAGAGCCAGAGGAAGAACAATGGCTTTCCTGTTCATCTAATAGTTACAGTACAATGGGAATCTTAATGTTATATCCAATTACAAGAACTTCTTGCACTGGCAAATGACATTTAACTAACTTCCATTCATGCTACAATATATTAAGATGAACAGTTTGATAACTATTTAGGTCAGGAATAGGATTTTGAGTTTGATTAACTTGAAAATAGTTGTTTAATCAATGATAAATTAATCTGGCTGCAATTGAGAACATTAGTCAGTGTAACCTGAAATGCTGAGTTGAATGGTTGGATAGTGGGGTTGATTTTACAACAGATTTAAAGTACAAATAACTTGTCTTTTAGTGTTTTCTACCTAATAGTTTAAATTCAATACTTTTAGCATTAAAGTTGCACCTACTTAATCCAACTGATTAGTCGATCATTACTCAAATCATTTAAGTGCAATCACTTGCCTCAAATTTTTTGAGTAAACTCTACTTATCTGGGCTTACAGTGCAGTGGGATTCGTTTTCTGTTTGAAATGCGTGTGAATTGTTGCTTTTTTTTCCTGTGCAGCGACTACAATCTCAAAGTTTGTAGGACTTTTTACTCTCAGCCCTCACCGCAGGGTATTGTCATTAGTTTGTTGTCTGTCAGTCCGTCCATATGTGCAGAAGCTGTGGCATACACCAGTGTTTCTCAACCGGGGAGGGGCAGAGCTAGGGTGACCAGGTGCTTATGAGCCACATGTGGGACAAGGAGTGTGTGGGACACAGAACTGTAATGCTGAAACAAAGTCTACACATTTTTAAACAATGTCCACCTTATAAATATGAATAACAACGATTTGATATAGTTGCCCACAGTATGAATATTTTTCCACAGTTTTTTTTTTTTTTTTTTTTGCTTTTTTTCCACAGGTTTCAACAACTTTTTATGCTTGTAAAAACAAAACAAAAAAATCTACTTGTAAAAAAGTCAAAAAAGAAACCTCAAGTTTCAACAAAAAATATTATAATTAAATACTTTTACAGAATCAGCTTTTTTTTTTTCTTTTTTTTTTTGAGTTCATGTTCTCAACCCTCAAAGGTCAATTAATCTATGTACAATAAAACAAAAAGCCAGAACTGACAACATTTTAACAGCTGTTTCCACTTCCAGACAACCTAACATTACTTGGACCAAAAACCTTTGTGCATCCAAACACAGAACAGTTAAACATTTAGCATTCTAACAGAGTAATAAAAATAGAATAAGATAAAGTAAATATCCTCTGGAAATTTGTCAAAAAATAAATATCCACAAACAGAACAAAATTTACAATATTTTGTAAATTATTATATTTTGTAACAATATTTTGTCACCTCAAGTCTCTCAGTTCAAACTCCAAACTTAAAAAAAGGCAAAAGGGAATATGGTTTAAATCTACCCAAACATCGCAGTGTGTCGCCTCCATGCGCAATGAATAAATAAGTTAGACATATTTCGCAGAGTACCCTCTATGAATCATTCCCCACCGCTTTCGCCGATGTCTTTTCTGTAGCTGCATTTTCTTTTTTTGCGCGGAGTTTCCATGATTTCCGCCAATATTTGCGTGCAGGTGTCTGTGCTTTTGCCTTTGTTTTTTGTGTGTCGGTGGGCGGAGCTCAGGGGGACGCCGGTGACAGGTTGATGGACTCCTGACTCCACATGTATGTTGGTTGACTGACAGCGGACACAGCCAATGGTGATAGCGCTGTCTCCGCTATAAACTGAAAGTCATGCTTGGAGAAAGGCAACTGTGCTGCACTTTGGAGAGACAGAGCCAATCAAATGCAGGACATCATCTCAGTTTGCAGGATGTGGAAAAAATGGTCATAATGCTGTGCAGTCCTGCACAAAGCGGGACACCTGGTCACCCTAGGCAGAGCAGATAGTCAGTGTTAGGGTGAGGGGAGCTCACGTTCACTTTCTCACAGATTTATCCTTCACATACAGGTCCTTCGTGTTACTTGTAGAATTATGTACTGAGGTCCATAGGCGGGGGGGGGGGGGGTGTTCAGCACCTCATCTGTCTGTCAGTCTGTATGTGCAAAAAATTTGATGTGAACTGAAGGCTGAGGGTTTACGTTATGTTTCTCTCTATAATAAGTTCCATCTGTTGGCTCACTTTTTTACACAATGTCTGAGGAAATGACTTGACGTGAGTCTGAAAACTTGATCTACTCTTTCGGTTTGACTCTATGGTGAACTGAAAAGATCTTGCTGGCCAACGGTCAAAGGTCAATGTTGATTTGACCTCATATGTGCCTATTCTTAGGAGTGCAATTTCTCAGAGCCTTAAGGAACTTTCTTCAAGTTTAGCATAAAAATGAATTTCAACCCAAGGATGAATTCATTTTAGTATGGTGTCCAAAGGTTAAAGGTCAAGGTCATGGTACCATAACTGAAATTCATTCTTCCTCGCCAAAAAATCCAAAATTGTAGGTTGCTTGACATATTGAGAACTATACAGATTATGATGGATGTGACTGAACTTTTTAAATATTAAATAAGTTATTAGTGCTACAGTACAACAGCCAAATGTCACCACAAAGTCAAAAATAGGACTGTCACGAGGGTGGAAATGAGAGGACTCACATGCACAGTGCTGAAGGGAAAAAAATAATTTATTAATATAAATGATAAAGAAAACATGGAACATGGATGAAACAAAAACCTAAGTCAGAGTCCTGAGAGAGCAAATGTCCGCCTTATGGAATGGGTGAAAAGATGCAATGGACCAGCGCCGCGCAGCTGCAGCACCAAGCCTTAAATAGGCTCACTGGTGATGTGCTGCAGCTGCGCGACGCTCAACAGGGGGGTCAAATCCTGGGTGATGTGGCGGTGATGTGGAGAGGGAGGAGCCGGCGGTCAACACTGGCGCAGACCGTAACAAGGACTATAAATAACCAATGTTCACTTACCTCAAGTGAATGTTTCACAACCTTTTGAGCTTATATGAGTGAGTTCATGAAGCTGACGGGTGTGACGTACGGCTGTGTGATGTTATTAGACAGGGATGCAGATTTGAAAAAGGTGGTTCTAGTTTGATGACAAATACTGTGTTTACTTTTGCTTCTTTTTTTCTTCTATTTTATCCAACCTTTTTTCCTTACCTAAACTAAGTATTTTTTACGCCTATATCAAACTTCTGCTGATATTATCACAGCTTACAGATCTGTCATTTTTATTAACCCTATCAGTAGCATTTTGTGTCTGTAAAGTTCTTACATGTATGTTGTTTTGGGAGTAAGTGGAAGTGAAGACATGAAGACATTTTGTGTAAAATGCAATTGTCAGGTTGTCAGTACAGTGGAGCAGGCTCAATGGTAACCTGCTCTGTTGGAGTCACCGCTGCATCACCATGTTCACACTGTGATACCGTCCTTGAAGTCCTTGAATCATTATACAACATTTTTAGATGTGGATAGTAAGTTTTCAACACTTCTTGCTCTACTGAACTCTAACAGAAAATAAAAGGCAGTAACACAACACTAGATCAGTTTTTCATGTTCTTATTCCAGGTATGTTAGTACCAGCTTGGAAAAACAAATATGTACATATAAAACTGATTCAGATTCCATGCTCTGGTAATGCAACAAGCTCCCTGATGCTACGTTAAACAGGAATATAAATATTATCTCATGGAAGTAAACAGATTTTAACTCACATATAGAAGTTTTTCACTCATTTTCTCAGTGGGACTATCACATCAAGTAGAATTCTATCAGCTACTCATGATCAAATTGCTCTTGTAATTTTCCAAATGTTTGGCCAGAGTGCAAACGACTCCCAAAACTAAATGAAAATGAGGGTCTTCATCAGCTGCTGTTGCAGTAATAATTAGATCAGGTCCTCTGTACAGCACTGGGATAATATGGGTGTCATTATTATTTTGTTTTGTTAAGCAGCTCAAGCTGCAATAATAATACTTTAATAACTACTTGAAAATATATGCATACATATAATTAATGCCATCATGTAACCAGTGATTAACCATTCATGGCTCATTGGGTGAACAAATGTATTTACAACGTCCTTTGAGTTGGACTGATATTAATCCAATAGACCGGATGAATTGGCTTTTGTGGTGTTCACGGTGTTATCATGCCTTAAAGGAGTGATACTTGTTTTTGTAAATGCATTTTAAAACATTTCCCTATGGTCTACATAAACTGTAAATGCTCTGCTTGGGTCTGAATTCTTCATTAATTCAACTCCACAGGTCCATCTTCATTCCTATTTCTGACTAATAACACCTGAAAGGTCATTTTGAGCACTGGCCCTTTAAATGCACATGAGCCACTTCAGGCCCCACCCCCTCTAGGTTGTTGGCTGTGCTGCTCTGTCCCGTTCAACCAACAACTGAACATTTTAGGTAATCGGCTTAAAGTTTGGACATATTTTCCATATGGACTACAACCACTGCTGCTGATTATGTCATACTCAGAGAAATGTTCATCCTAAGTCTTGACCTTATATGTGCAAATGTTGTAACATAACTAGTTATAGACACAACAAATTAAGCAGGAATTGAAACAGGTGTAATGCTGCAAGTACAGACCCAGAACCCAAATGCAGAACTAGGAGGCGGATGTAAAAGTTTACAGAGTTTATTTTGTACAGGTAGTACAGATAGGTAGATAATGATAATAAACAGGATCTTGAGGACAGCGGCCAAGGAGGTCCTCATAGGATTCGTCCTCCGGACTATGGACACGAACCCTCGGTTCGGCTCCGGGTTTAGAGTCGGCACCCCGACTAGGGAAGAGCAGAGGGAGGTCAGGGACGAAAACAGGTCATGCACGGGTAAGCAAACAACCAGGCAACAGGACAAAAGGGTAAGACAAAACTCACGTACCAAAAATCAGGCGAAGACGTCAAAAACCAGGAAGGCAGATGGAGGCAGACAAAACCGACAGGGAGCAGGCAAAAACGGGATGACAAAAACGGGTCAAAGAACAGGTAATCAGACGAACAGACAGGATCAGAACGCTGGTAAGTAAACTACAAGAGATTACGAACTGGCGTCTGAATAGGGGAAAAGACAGGACTTAAATACACAAAAGGGAGGGAAGACAACAAGACACAGGTGGCACACATCAGGGCGGAGTCAGGTAATCAGGGAAAAGGTGAACACAATCAAGGAAGGGAAGTAAAGACAACAGACAAGACACATGAGGAAAAATTAACAAAATAAAACAGGAAGTGACAGACAAACATGAAAACCAGACTAACGTCTGGTGGCAGGCTTCACAACAGGTTGTAGAAATCCACTTGATTTTTGCCAAAATGAATATAAAGATAGCTTTGCAGCACCTGGAGGGTTCAAATTCAAACTTTTAGAACTATTAGGGTCCAAATACACAAATAAATGTACCAAAGACTAATAAAAGTGGGATTAGCAAAATATGACCCCTTTAACACTTAGATGTGAGTGTTCTGAGGACATGGCTCCCCTATTTTTTTAATCACAAGGTCATAAGTTTCATTTAGGCCCATCCACACAAATATACTCCATAATGGAAACACCTCCTGTTGTTGATTGGCTGGAACCTCCACAGCAGGCAACGGGGTATTTTAGTGTTTGTGTATGCAGTATGTGTAATATGTGTAAGTAATTTCAGCATTTTTCAGAAACCAGTCTTTCTCAGGATTCACTCACTCTCTCCTTAATGGTGTACCTATGGTGTAAGCGTAATTAAAGATTGAGTGGGTTCTGTTTAGTGGTGTCTAAGGCTTAAGTTGCAACTGACCCTACATTTTACCTTTACCCACAGTGGCCACTGAAAACAAGAAAATGAAAGCTGCTCTGTAAAGCCAGTGTTTGAGCCAGAATGAAAAATCCCAGAACTGAGAAACCAAATATAATGCACCTTAACATCATAAACCATAGAAGAAGAATGGACCACTTCCTTCTGGGCTGTTGAGAACCTGGTGGCTGTTCCCATCATGACCACCAATACTATGTAGCCGGATGACGGTGGAGTGAGTGAACAGACTCAAAAACAGAATTATAAATTATATTATCTTCCTCTCCGTGTCAAACCAAATTCCTGAACAACCATGCTGATTGGTTGTTTAGCAGGTCAATGCCCGGACATCCTCTACAAGCGACATTTATAATGACAGATGATCTTAAAGAATGAGCCTAATGGACTCGGTTTTGACACTAAGCTGACCTTTTGCCTCTCAACATCTGTGTCCCATTATTCTTGCTTATCCAGAGGTGAAGATGAACCCAGAAACGAACAAAGGACTGAATGATAAAATCCCTATATGTGCCATGTTAATAATGTATTACATTATGTGTTAATGTTGATTAACTCAGCACGTTAACTCTTGTATGCATGTAATACTTAAGCCATTTGCCTGACCTGTGGTTTCACATATGTGTATCCTGATCATGTTCACGGTGAATTATGTGAAAGTAAGAGTATCACTGCTTATATCATGTCTGAATAATCATGCTATTATTTTACTGATGCTTAAGTGAGGTTACAGGTGATGTATAAAGTTTAAGAGGATCTTATTTGAGGATGCAAAGTTTTCTTACAAGGCTAAGCCACAGTCCTCTCCCCCTCTGTCTTCCCAAGAGGGAAGAGAAACGTGATATTTTTGAATATTCACGAGGAGGCGTTTTCCCGCCGAAAACAGACAAAGAAGGCAACGCCCCAAGGCATCGATAACTCATCTATATGTACGAGGAAGGCGTGGCAAGCTGGTTTTTGGACAGAACTATAAAAATGAATGAAACCAACTTCTCAGAGGAGTCTTTTCCATCTCGGGAGTCTTTTCCACCTCTCTCAGGCTCTCACCTACAAGAAGAGCTTTTTCCACCCTTGCTGCTCTCACCTACGCAAAGAGAAGAGCTATCTCCACCTCTTCTGAGCTCTCACCTACGCAAAGAGCTTTCTCCAAGGAGTCTTGACCATCTCCTTGGCTCTCAGAGCTGTTCTATCCTCTAAGCTCTCCAAAGAGCTTTATCATCTTCGCTGTTCTCCATCTTCTCCTGGTGAGCTTTCCAGAACCAGCCGCCAGAGCCAGCTGTGAACCTCCTCCAGCCAGCAGAACTTCAGAACTTCAGAGCTTCAGAACTTCAGAACTTCAGAGCTTCAGAACTTCAGAACTCCAGACCTTCAGGCCTCCAGCGCAAGCACGTCGCTTCACAGCCTGTTCCTGCTTCGAACTACGTCAGAAGACTTCATCCATCCGCCGTCAAGGCCGTGCCAGTTGCTGTATTCGCACCGCAACAACTTGTAAGAAAACTTGCTCCTGATTTATCTGAGTTGGTGTTATTCCAATTTAAGTAGGTTTACCGCAATGTAACCTCACTAACATTATAATCTCTTGAATATAGCTGTCTGCCAGCTTAATCTACATATTCTCCTGTCCATAATCTCCTGCTCCTTTGGTTGTATTTGTCTCTTGTCTTTATGTTATTAGTGTGTCTTAGTTTAGTTAATAAAGTATTTATATGTATATAAATCCATTGCCTCAGTTGTGCTTTGTGTACTATTATTCACACATGGGTTCACTGTGCAGTCCACGAACTATCACCTATGCAAGATTTCCAAATTATTGTTTTGAGTTGATTTAAGTTTAAGTTTGGTTATAAATCTATAATTAAATTAATCAATAAATCAACACTCAATTAATAAATAATTTGGTATCCAATTCTTGTTACAACTATGATAACAAAAACATAAGTTTTTTTTCTATGTTGATCGTACACTAGTAGAAAACATTATAATTATTACAAAGATTAATAATAGTTCTACAGTTAGATTTTCTGAACCCTTTAATAACGGCAGTATCTCCGGCGCTACATTTTGAAATTTACAACATTCAAATTACTGTAACTCCTGAAACACTTATCGGCTACAATTTGCTTAGATGTCTTACTTATGCCTTTGTACATAAGAAATCAATATAAGTGAATCCCCAAAGGAACTTTGTGTTGGTAAATGCAAGTTATGCAAATTTACAGGATTTTAGTTCTGTTGCAACATGTTGGTGGTCATATGAACTATGTTTTCAAGTCAAAAATGTCCAATTTCATCACAATTAATGCTATATTTTCATGTCACAAATGGCCAAGTTATATTTGAACTGAATTTACCTGAAAAACAAATATTCTATTCTTTTAGATTCCCCAGTTTTTCTTACAAGATTCTATCCTACATATCACACGTTTTATTTTTACAGGTTGCAGTATGGAGTATGGTGCTGATCCATCCTAAGAAGAATCACAATCAGAACTGCCTTTATTTTCATTTGACAGTACAAAGTACATCAAACAAAATTGAGTTTGATGATTAGGGACATTGGGCCGCTGCTCCTACTAGAGCGCTACCACAAAACCCTTTTCTTCAAAAATTGGAGTGAAGAACAGAGGATAATGCAAAGCACAAATATAAGAAATCATACAGTTTTAACAGAGTACACATGGACACATGCTGGAATTTTTTCATGGATTTGAAAGGGAATTGGGGGACAGCGTGAACATTAAGGCAGACAGCAGACATGAAAAAAAGATGGGGGTAGGGAAGATGCATGTATGTACTATGTAATAATTGTGGAATGTGTATGCAAAGATAAAGAGACTCCAGTGGGTCATTCTGTCCTTCAGTTCAGTTCAGTTCAGTTCTTTTTTGTTTTTGTTCAGTTCCTGCTTATGTTACACCAATACATACATGAAGAATGTTACACGTCACTTTTTAAATCAACAGTTTTCTAATAATAAGCATTTTTATAAAGAAATAACAATTCTATATTGTTATTTACTCTTTAGTATGATGATAAACTATACAATAAATAATTCTGATCCTAGTTTTTGCACAGGGATCATTTGTGGAAACGGTGACATGGCTGCCGAGCATCAGTATGATGGGATCTGTAACAACCATGTCACATCCGTCCACTGCCACATTTTGTGTTTTTGTGTCAGCTGTTATTGTTTTAGATCCACGATACTAACATTTATGAATAAGAGGAGAATTAGCAATAGTAAGTCTATAAGTTTATTACTAATAAAGTACTGGTACTGACCAGAGCATCATGGGTAATGTCACGTCCGTCCACCAGCAAAAGTTTTCACATACACGTGCTATTCAAAATCCAATATTTCTGAAAATAGAGCTTCCACTGTCAAATAATATCAGTAGTCTGTGCACAAATGGATTAGCATTATTTCAACACAGTTCTATGCATTTCTTATAACTTTTTTTTTTTGACAAAAATGGCCGCTCATTTGAGCCCCTAAGTAAATTGTAGCTGTTATGCTATCCACAAAAATCAGACGGCATCGGAAAACTGAGATCCTGAGCTTTCAGACACTGTACAAGGTGCGACTAAAAAGAAACAAGACAGTGGCAGCCACGCTCAATACTCAGTGCCTATTTGCTAACTGCTTCTTCATTGTGTTGCGCAACTTGCCGCCAATAGTCTGCTATAATATTGTTCACTTATCTCACTCCGTTCTTCTGTTTCAGGCTTTTGTGTAACATAGTGCTGTTAGGCCTTGTCATGTAACTTTTGTGTAGCACAGTGATACCAAACATGGAGCAAAGAATTAATATGAAATTCCTTGTTAAGTTGGGGTGGAGCTCAACAGAGTGTCTCAAACGTCTCCGTGAGGCTTACAGAGATGTTGTTTGAGTCTTTATGTGTTAACCCATAAAGACCCAGTGTTACTTTTGTGGAAGTTCCTAAGTGAATTTTTCACTCTATTTAACGTTTTTTAAGGGATTTATCACCATTTATTATAATATTATCCTCTGTGTTTTGCATTTTTCAGTGTAAATCAGGTATTTTCCCCAATATTTAATTTACTGACCATGTAGATGTTCATGAAAACTCAGAGTAAATTCAAAGGTTATTCTTTTTTGACAGAAAAAAACTGAAGAAAAAGGGACTTTTTTTCAGCAAGGATATCAATGACTGAACATAAAAGCAAGCATCTACAACTTCTGTCACTGATCCAACTCCATGGGTTTTACTGGTGAATCAATGTTATAGAAGATGAGGATGTTTCCATGTTCACTATGGAGCCTCTGAATGTTCAAATGGGTCATATCTGATGACTATGAAAAGATGACAAACTGTATTTTACACCAATTATTTACATATTTTGATCGGATTAGTGGATCAACAGGTATTAAACAGTGTAGATCAGTAGATAGTTTTGGTCACCAGCGGCTGTTTGGGTCTTTATGGGTTAAAGTAGAGGTAGCTACATGCCTGTACAGTCACATAAAAAATTATTAGACCATCAAAAGTCATCAAAAACAATAGTTATGCAATCAAGTACTAACTCCTGTGTGTATCATGTGACAAAAACTCTACTACATCTGAGAGGCAGTGGAGTCTATGGGGAATATTTACAGGGATCCAAATGCAAAGAGACACAGTGAAGGATGTATACAGCAAAGAGGAATTACATGGTATGCAAGTTATTCTAGTAAAGACACCAGTGTGTAATGAATGGCCATGCTGTAATTTTGTGCAGCTATGGGGAAGATTTTGCAGAGTACATGGAATGTCATACAGTATATAGTTTCTTTTACTGCAGTACTGTCAGCATACTTAACCCATAAAGAGCCATGGCTACTTTTATGGCAGTTCCCAAATCAACTTTTCTCTATTTAATCTTTATTAAGTGATTTATCATTATTTATTACAAAATTATGTTCTATATTTTGCAATTTAAAGTGAAAAATCATGTATTTCCCAATATTTAATTTACTGATCATGTAGATGTTCATTAAAGCTCAGAGTAAATTCAAAGGTTATTATATCAAAAACAGAGAAAACCGAGGAAAAAGTGACTTTTTCAGTAAAATATATATCATTGAATAAACTGAATAAACTGTTACCCCCGCGACCCGGCCCCGGATAAGCGGAAGAGAATGGATGGATGGATGAATAAACATAAACCAAGTGTAGAAGATGACGGTGTTTCCATGTTCACAACAGAGTCTCTGAATGTCCAAATGGGTCATATCTGATGACCATGAAAACATGACAAACTGTATTTTACGTCAATTATTTACATGGATTGTTGGATTAATCGATCAACAGGTATTAAACACTGTAGATCAGTAGATGGTTTTGGGCTAAAGTGATGCTAAATACTGATTATTATTATTTTTTGTTTGTTTGTTTATTTTTGTTTTTTATTTTTAAACAGATTTAGTGGCTCATTTGTAATGAAAATGCTTTATTTGTGTTTATATGTTGTAGTGAAAAGAATCCAAAAAAATCATATACAGCTGCGGAAAAAATTATTAGACCATCAAAAGTCATCAAAAACAATGGTTATGCAATCAAGTACTAACTCCTGTGTGCATCATGTGACTAAAACAGACAGAAAAGAAAACGCGGAATGCCTAAAAGCACTGTTTTTGTCAGTATAATGCCATAGATATTGATGTAAGAACTGAAGTGATTTTGGTTATTATCAAGAAAACATGGAAAATTACACTAAATATCAGCTCTGAAATTAAACTCTTATGAGCTATTTTTGTTGTTATCATTATATGTGTCCAAACAAATGTACCTTTACTTGTACCAGGCATTAAAATTAAATAGAAACTGAAGAAAACAAGGGTGGTCTAATAATTTTTTCCACGACTGCATGTCAACATCTATCTGTCTGTCTGTCTACAGATGTGAGTAAACATTCCAGAACAGACGGTGATGTCCCAGTGATCCTTGTCTGACCCCGGCGCCCAACCACCATTTGTACTTTCTGTATCACCTGCCCCCCTGAACGTCCACTGCAGTCCCACCTGCGAGGTGAAAGAGTCAGTGTCCCTCAGTTTATCCTACACAGGGACAGCTTTATTAGAAACCAGAGAGCTGTTTTGAAGATAAGCGGGCCGGCTGCACATCACAGCTCTGTGTACTGGCGAAGACAGATCGAACATGTAGCCTGAAACCTTACAGTACTGACTTAACATACTACCCCACAGCAAATCCCAATGACACCTTTGGTTTAATATGTAAGGCATACACTGTAATACATCTGTGATGCTGTGGTGGTAAAAAGAGATTTATGACACACAACAAGCTATTAAGGAGCTGTATGTGGTGGGGTAATCAGGGGGGGAAATGGGGTGGAAATTCTCTTCTTCATGCCACATTGATTCATCCTTCAGTGGGAGAAACCTCCCCATTATGCACACCTCATCTAAAAGGGCCCTAGGATGATCATTGTGGGTCCACAGTACACTGATCCCAGGTCTGCTGTGAGGTCAACAGAGGTCCTTCCTGCAGCATCTGGACTCTCAGGAGGCTGCCACAACTGCTTGATCCATGGAGTGTTGATAATATCGCTGCATGAGCAAAGAATGTGAGGTGAGCAAAGAAGCAAGCATCATGTCTCTATGGGCAAAGCATATCTGCTTTACAGGACACATTTTTCTCCATTACGCTGCACTGGGTATGAACATGTTTGGCATAATGTGGTTTGTACAGTACAGATATTTGACATTATTAAAGATAGGGTGTAGTTTCTGGTGTTTTCTACACTGTAACAAATTTCTGTAATTTCTACAGTAAAAAATTACAGTAGCTTCTTGTTTAAACAATTTTCAAGGTGTAACTGTATATTGCAATGTGTTATGAGTAAAAAAAATAATAAATTCAAGCATTTGTTCACAGTATCACATTGTAAAATTACAGGATGGTTGTGTTTTTACTTGGTCCTGACTAGGGCTGAAAGATATATTGTTATCGTATCTATATCTAGACATAAATATTCAAGATATTAATATCGAAAAAGCAATGATATAAACAATATAGATTTTCTGCAGTAAAATGGTTGATTTGTAATTTATTTGTTTGTGCTTTATGTTAATGTTGATGACTGGCAGTGAGTTCTTAGAAATAAAACTGCCCTTTCCACATTCTTTTGTATTATGATGTTTGTATTTTTCTGATAAATGCTTGGTTTTCACCGAACCCGTAGTCATATTGTATCGTATCAATATCGAGATATCTGGCATGAATATCGAGATATGAAATTTTGTCTATATCGTTCAGCCCTAGTCCTGACTGTAAATGATACAAATTACAATTACACTCTGTTAGTGTTAGAAGGTGCAAAAGAGGACATGAAGGCAGACACAGGGGAGTGAACCCCACATCCATCCACTCAATAAAGTATAAGACATTTTTAGTCCACAAAATTAAAATGTGATTCAAGTAGTAACTTCATGCTATATAATTTGGCTATGTAGACATCTATTTTAACTTGCCGTGTAATGTAGACATGTCAAAACCAGCATTTTAATAAGAATAATGTTTCTTTATTTGTGTGAGTGACTGTATTTCACATTATTTTATTTATCTTAGTCGTGTTTCATACGGAATATACAGGGTGTGGGACTCAAAATGCACTGTTTTTGCAAATGTTAGCTAGTGAAAAACTGGTTAAGTTAAGCTAACCAAGGTTATTATCGATAAAACGAAAACTAATGAAATGATGAAAACTAGAATTGTAAAAACATTTTTGTTAACTGAAATACATAAAAACTATAATTAAAAGACAAAAAACAATAACTAACTGAAACTGTATTGTGTCCGTACAAAACTAACTAAAACATATAAAAATTATGGATGAAATTCCCTTTGTTTTCGTCCTTGTCAGTGTCAGATTGATATGAAATCGATTTATTTCCCTCAAGCAATTTTAGCTGCTGGCACCGTATGATACTTTACAGTCCGTCACTTCTTGTCACTTGTCGTTTAGAGTCATCTTCTCGTCCCCACTCTACCTGGAAACACGGAGACTAAAGCTGGGAGAAAGCAGCAGAGTCCTGTACGGGATTTATGTGAATACAACAGCGAAAAAGATAAAAGATCTAAAAAAACCAAACAAACCTAAAACTAAACTAAAACTAAGCATTTAGAAAAAAAAGTCAAAACTAAATAAAACTAAACTGTAATGACAAATCCCAAACTATCATAACCTTGAAGCTAACGCTAGCTGTGTGCATTAGCCCTGTTCAGAAATGCCTCTGATAGTCCAGGCTCTGTTAGCGCCATTAGCTTTGTTAGCATAGCGTCTTTGAGTACTTAGAAAAACGCTATATAAAACTGATGTATTATCATTATTATTATTATTATTATTATTATCATTATTATTATTATTATTGTTATTATTATTATTATTATTATTATAGCTACAGTTGAACTGGAGCAGTCAAAACAAAAAACAATAAAATACAATTAATAGTTGTTTCTATTATAAAACAATACACTGCTGTAATTTATATACAGCAAAACCTGTAAAAAGTATACAGTAATATACTGTAATTATTTTTACAGTAATTATGAAACAATTTTACAGCACTTTATTAGTAACTTTTTTGCCTGGTATTTACTGTCAGTTCTACAGGACATTTGTTACAGTGTAGTGTTCAGACAATATAATATAAACTGTCATATAGTCTAGTGACTGTCTTGGTTTCTGTTGCTAAATCTGTCAAATATTCACTCCTAACATATGACTCTATTTGCAACTATATAAATATGGGTTATGCCAAAACAAAACAAAAAAACAGATGTATATTTTGAAATTTCAGTAACAAGTGTTCTGAAATATCACAGTTACACAGAAAAGATGCATAACTGTTAAAAGCACAGGAACATTGTGTCCACATATTTTATTAACAGCTGTTTAGAGATGCTTTTTGACCAGCGGCCAGCAATAATTATTAAAAACTGTTTCATCAAAACTGAAGGTACCCTGTGGTGTTATTATGTAGACATTTTACTTTCAGCAGGTCTCCCCAGAAAAGCTTTATTTGTATCCTTCAGGACTAACAAACATATTGCATGTGTTTCATCTCTTTAAGGACATTAAAGCTAAATTTTTAAAGGTAATATATGTAATATGTCTTGCTTTGTTGGTGCTTAAAGTCTGCCTCCTCTATAGTCTATGGATGAACGAGTGACAGCGGGGGGTGAGTGAGCATTAGACTGAATGGGGAGAGCGAGTGCTGCAGCGAGTAGACGGAAAATAGAACGTTATTTCCTTATTCTGTCAGAGAAGTTATAGTCTAAAAACACTAATAACACCTTTACAGTATTCTACAGGAATCATGTCTGTTGTGTTTCACTAACAGGTCTATTAGAGGTGAAAGGCTGGAAGGTTTATGTGCGCACTTTTCCCTGTATTTTGTGTGTTAGACAAAGTGTGCAACAAGTTATAATAGTATAAAGATCAGCCCTCATGCTGTGTTACACTGCTCATGTCTGGTACAAACTCACAGCCTCAAGGTTGATGCACTGAAGTGTGTCAAATACAGCAAAACAAAGAGGAAAATGGAAAATACAGAGGGCAACATATGCGCAGGTAAATATAACAGCACACATTAAAGGGGTCATATTTAGCTAAACTCACTTTTATTAGTCTCTGGTACATTCATTTGTGTATTTGGACCCTAATAGTTCATAAAGTTTGAATTTGAACCCTCCAGGTGCTGCAAAGCTATCTGCATATTCATTTTGGTGAAAATCCAGTGGATTTCTACAACCTGTTTGAATTCCTGCTTAATTTGTTACATCTATACCTAGTTACGTCCAAGGTTATTATCGTTAACGAAAACGAACGAAATGACGAAAACTAAAATTGAAAAAACATTTTCGTTAACTGAAATAAATAAAAACTCTAATTAAAAGGAAAAAAATGATAACTAACTGAAACTGTATTGTGAGCTTACAAAACTAACTAAAACGTATAACAATTATGGATAAAATGCCCTTCGTTTTCGTCTTCGTCAATGTCGGATTGATATCAAATTGATTTATTTTGCTCTAGCAGTTTTAGCTGCAGCACCATACGATACTTCACAGTCTGTCATGTCTGGTCACTGGTGGTTTCCAGTCGTCTTCTGGTCCCCACTCTACCTGGAACATACAGACTAAAGCTGGGACAAAGCAGCACAGTCCTGTCTGGGGTTTACTTTAGTGATGAGTGTTTTTTTTTTTTTTTTTGCGCACTGTGTGTGTGTGTGAGTGACAGAGACAGAGTGGAGCTAAATGGCAGAGTCAGCGTTGAACTAGCATCCAGGTAAAGACTGGAGAGTTTATCACCATGAAAAGGTCTTCCAAGCCCTGAACTGCACAGTTTAGAAGAGGAGAGAAGAGGAGGATGAAAACTAATCCAATTACGCAGGTATGGAACCTGTTATAATGTTAAAAAACGTTTGATGTTACTAGCTACAGCTAGCTGAACTGAAATGAAGCTAAGTTGGCTAATAATGGAACTGGAGATGATTAAGAGATGACATATCTGCTAAGGTGTGGTTTACTGATGAGGAACTGGGTTATATATGTTTATAAGTGGTTTATATATGTTTCTATGCGGTTTAACTGCTGGTTAGCTGGTTTATATATGTTTCTATCTAGTTTACTGCTGGCTGCTTTGTGCATCTCCTCTCACACTTTGCACATCTTCGCACTGTTTTCACGTAAGTGACGTTGTGTATGGATCACACACCACCACCACCCCAACCCCCCCAACCTGCTCTAGGGAATTTATACATTGTACTGTACATGTGTTTGTGTTTCTGCTCAGTCAATGAGCCACCCTAACCCGACCCCCAAATAAAGTGTCCAGGGTAACCCGCTGATTCGCACCTCACTAATTTCTTTGAATAGGACGGTGAGGAAGATAAAATATATGAAATAACTAAAACTAATACTAAAACTAAACTAAACTAAACTAAAACTAAGCATTCAGAAAAAACCGATAACTAATAAAAACTAGCAAGCATGCTCTAAAAACTAATTAAAACTAACTGAATTAGAGAAAAAAAAAGTCAAAACTAATTAAAACTAAACTATAATTAAAAATCCAAAACTATTATAACCTTGGTTACGTCTCGACATTTGCACATATAAGGTCAAAACTTTTGATGAACATTTCTCCGAGTACGACATAATTGTTTGTCAGCAGCAGTGGTTGTAGTCCATACTGAAAATATGTCCAAACTTTGAGCCGATTACCTAAAATGATCAGTTGTTGGTTGAATGGGACAGAGCAGCACAGCCAACAACCTGGAGGGGGCGGGGCCTGAGGTGGCTCATGTGCATTTAAAGGGCCAGCGCTCAAAATGACCTTTCTGGTGTCATTACTCAGAAACAGGATTGAAGATGGACCTGTGGAGTTGAATTAATGAAGAATTCAGACCCAAGCATAGCATTTACAGTTTATGTAGACCACAGGGAAATGTTTTAAAATGCATAATTCCATTTAACCCTTTCATGCATGAATTATCAGAACCTTAATCAAGATTGTTTCCTGAGTGTTTTTATTCCTCTGTAGACATGAAAAATGTTTTTTATGAACCTATTTTTCATGGAGTTACAAAAATGTCACTCAGCTGGTCTAATTTTTGAAGCAAAGAAACATGCATTTATTGACATACTGTGTGAAAACTATGATATAATCTGATTTTTTCTCACATTTTAACATACTATAATACTAGTTACTACTCACTCAGATAATATGCAAAAAAAAAAAAAAAAAAAACTTAATTACAGTCTAATAACTATTAGCCATTGATTTACACTCAAACATGTTAGTGCAGATCAGGTTTATCAAGAACAGGAAAGTTACAGTAATGGTATAAATGTCAGTGTGTTATTATGGGATGGTGCATAAGCGTCCACTGTGTTGGCTGATATGGAGCTAAAACAACAAAACCATGAATATACAAGAGAACAGCTGTAGAATAACTGTCCACTGTAGTGACTACAATGCATGAAAGGGTTTAAAAAAAGTAAAATATCACTAATTTAAAATAGGGCAAGAAGTTATGGATCTACTGTAAATACCGTTTTGCCTTTCAATATTCAGAATCTCACTGTTTTAAGTGTTCAGTTCAATTCAGTTTATTTCGAATACGTCAAAAAACAAAGTGCTGGCTGTCATTTGATCTACTGGGACCTACTTTACTGCTTTATTTTCTGCTTCTTGTTTCTTGGCAAATTACCAGCACCAAACTTTCTACCAGTAAAACTTTTACAGCCCCAGGAGTTTGTGCCTAGTCTATAGAGACTAAAGTCCTCAGTGGAAGGAGGTCATTATGGACATGATGGAATAAAAAAAAAAAAAAAAAAAAAGTAGAAATGTGAGAGAAATAACAGTTTTTACATTCCATCAAAGATGCTATTTACAGCAGCCACCCTGTCATGTTTATACTGTATTCATTGTATTTCAAAAGGTGTAGTGAGTCATGGTATTCAGTCCAACATGAGAAAGTAGCGTCTATGTTTCGGATGGTGTCATGCATATATTAAGATAAATAATACAGCCATTGGTGGTGCTACACTGGTTCAGCAGGATTAACAATCTACTTTGCTGTGTGAAAAATATGAGATGTTTTGCTAAGTTTGCTGTGATTGGTTCATTAGCTGCTACTACACTGAAAGATGTGCTAATACCACCAGTGAGTTTATACGCTAACTTTAATTAGCATCTCAACCCAAGTCTCTTTAAAATGCGATATGTCCCTTACAACACTCCAAATGCTATATGTACATGTACAGAGAGACATATCACACCAGACTCATTGGACAAAAGCTTTAATTTTACTTTGCAGAACTAAGGAGTTGTTTGTGTATTACAGCCTCAAAGGTTTTTTTTTTTTGTTTGTTTGTTTTTTGTTTTTAGCTTGGATGTGAAATAATATGTTGAATCACCATAGTCACACAATAGCACAGGTAACCTAACTGATGGAGGCAGCAGAAGAACCAGAAACATGCATATTCTGTTGGGTAAAATTCCTGTTTTTGTCAAAGTAGTCTGGTGTTATAAAAAGCTTCTGGACTTCATTTTTATGTTAGAGTAGCGGAAATATTCTGAATGTACATAGTCGTGATAGTTTCATCAACGACACCACAACCTTCTGATGAAAACCTGCCTTCTTCTGTTGATATTTTTTAATCTCCAATCTTACCTTTTGACAAATGTGTCTGTTTTAATCAACATCACATATACATCTTTCTCATTTTCAATAGTTTTTTTACGCCTTAACCATAACTGTAGCACTGACAAAGCCTAAATTGAAAAGTGCTTTTGCATATTTGAACATTAGTCGTGTCATGTCTTGTGCTGCGTTTCCACTACATGGTATTGCCTCGACTCGACTCGGCCTTTTTGCGTTTCTATTACAGAAAAAAGACCTGAAATCTGGTACCTGGTACTAGTTTTTTGGTATCACCTCTGGCGAGTTTCCAAGACGGGGGAGTAGATACTAAAATGTGATGTATAAAGACTGCAGACCACTGATTGGTCAGAGAGTTTTCTCTGTGACCTGCTGTTTTACTAAAAACAGATGCGGAAGTTTACAGTAAATGTACCGGTAGGTTAATCCACATGATGACAGCCCACAAAACTACACCACAGTTGGTCGAGATTCAGTCTTTGGTGGCCGACGCAAAAATTCAGCATGAGCTTGACGAGACAACATGCAACGAGTGAGTTTATCAGCGACTCTCTGAGCAGACAACACGGAAGTAACACGCTGTATCGCTATGACGTCCAGGTACTGTAAAGTGGGTAGTATCCTGTAATGGAAAAGGTCTCCAGGAATAGGACCTGGTACCCAAGTTGAGTCGAGCAGAGTCGAGTCGAGTCAAGCCGAGTCGAGCCGATACCACGTAGTGGAAACGTGGCATTATTTTCCTTGCATTCAACATTTTGTGCATTTTCTCCTTCTGCCTGTAGGGGCGCTAATCCATTGTCCCATACAGCTGGATTTACAGTTGCACGCAGGAGCGCCGCTACCAACTGTGGGCCCAATGAAAGGTAAACATTGTGGACCCTTCATAAACTTCACTATCTTGTCGATCTGTCAGACCGGGGGGGTGGGGATGGGGGGTTAAATACGTGGGGGTGTGGTCCATAGCTAACATAACTTACGCTGGCGTGAAACGACACTAAAACTTAATATGCTTTCAACCTCCGACTCCCGATTTCTATTCCTCTATTATACAGCAGATCTTACTCGAAATTTTCACAACTTCTAACCTGTATCCACTCGACCCCCTCCACCGCTCTATGGGCCCCCCAGAAATGAATTGGTCATGTTTACCCCACCTTAACTCCACCCCAGGTTGCACGGATGTCACACATCACTACCTACACCGTCACTTTGGACAGCCTTGTGCTGGTATGCACAGCCTTGACGTGCACCTATTTCAGATTGTAACTACGTGGCATGGCAACGCAGAGACACTGCCTCCTGATTGGCCAATTTATGATCATGTGATGCCAGGACTATACAGCAACAAATGTTGTAGGGTTCCGCCGTATATGGTTCATTTGTTTGTGTTCATTACTTATTTTTCACTTTTGTTCTTGTCTATGATTTTTTGCTCCTGATAAACCTGTGGTTATGCACATTACCTACCTAATTAAATAAAATTATGCCTTTATTTGATTAGTATAATCAGTTATTATTAGATATTGGTATATCCCCATCGGTTAACCTACTTTCATTCAGCCCACCTCCTATGTTGCCTTCTTCACTGCTTCTACACTGCTCCATGTCAGTCGCTATTGTTCTAAAACAGGGAGATATTGAAACCATGGAAACAATTCTGCCCAGTGGAGTTTCATTTTCATAACCAGCACTACTGCCACCTTCCGATTTGGAGGAGAAACTACAACACTTTCTCAAAATGACACCACTACAGTACACTCAAGTGCAAGAGCACATAATGCCATCGTCAGATACAGCGTACCTACGTGATGTGGAGCTATGCATGATCATAAATCCAGCTTAATTCAGCAGAGCTAGAAACATGTTTTGAAAGTCACTAGTTATCATCATATTCTGTTGTTCATGTAAAAGGAAATACTTTCTATATAAAATGTTACGTTTATGCTGTCATAATGAGTTACTGAGTTCCTGGATGGACTAACCATAAACCATTCCAAAATCCCACTAAACAGTGAAGTAGTTTGACATGTATGGTGTTAATTCAAATGTATGTACATATAACACCTATTACACTGTTCTGTAATATTCCTTCTTTGTGGCTCTTCCTGAGGTATCTACCAATTATTTCCCCCAATGAGAGTTTGTTTGTGAGAGTTTTTCCTCAGACAGTTAGTTGTATATTATAAAGACTGTAAAACCCTTTGAGGTGAATTTCTGATTTGTAATTTAATGTAACTAGCGGCATTGTACCCGTGGTGCCATTGTACGATAGCATGAGAGGCTAAAATCGCCCAGCATACCTCACAACATTTCAATACGGACATAAAATTGTGCCTAGTAGATAGTCAGATAATGTTTCTATTCATTTGGCGACTTGGTGTCTGTGGTGAGCTGGGACTTAGTCCGAGGTGAGCTGGGACCCTGTTAAAATCGCCCAGCATACCTCACAACATTTGAATATGGACAAAAAGTTGTGCCTAGTAGATAGTCAGGTAATGTTTCTATTCATTTGGCGAGTTTGGTGGTGATCGGGCCTGTGAAGGCTGAGGAAAACCCATACAAATGCCCTCCTGTGCTGCAACATCAATCGGACACGGAATGGATGCCGGATGCCGGACGGACACAGAACGTGCATTATAGTAGGATGCAATATAAGGCAAATGAACTGAATTGAATCAAACACTTATTTTTAAGGAATGAATATTGCAGATTTATTTATTTTATAAAAAAAAAAAAAAAAAAAACTAAATAAATAAATAAGAGTTTATAAAACTGTATTGTTAATGTCTGGTCTCAGTATGTTATCATGAATATTAAAGTGCCAAAGCACAATGTTTCAGTTTGTGTCAATAAAAAACCCTGCTGTGAGTAAAATACATGGTTTTATAAAGGATAAATAATGTTTTTACTTTGTGAACATATTAACATCATCAGTCAAATGCATCAGTAGAAAATCCAAATAAAACTGTAACAAAAATACCCATGTGTATATAGAAATAAATATCACATTTCTTGAGTCAGAACATCTTACTCCCAAGCCGAGTGGGAATTTAATTCATTCTATATTTCATTGACTCAATTTGTGACATATCCTCCGAATAAAGAATAGCAGCAGTAAATCCACTTTTCCATTTCACTCAAAAATCTAAGCCCTGTGGTAAAGACCATTCTCTGTCCTCTCTTTGATTTGACATTTGATTTTATTATTTTTTGCCACTGGGCTCACTGTGCTGTGATGGTGGGATGACATGGAGGGGTAATACTGGCACAAAGTGGCCCTCGAGTGCATCAATGGCCAAAGCTCAAAAGCATGAGCAGCCGCTGCGGTCAAGGTTATGATGCAATGAATGCCATTTCCCTCATATTCCCTCGCTTTAGGCCACTGTGGAACAATTTCAGGGCACTGCTGCTTTGTCCCAGACCCCTAACATGTCATTTAAATTCTGACTGTGACACCAGATTGGTTGGAAAACTGCAATCCACCACTAATGCCACTTGCCTCACAGGACTAAACTGACAGAATCAGTTGCATGAGCCTATTTCTGGTTTGGTTCAGTACAAAATGACCTACTGGTCACATCCTGATTACCGTCCTGTGGCGTAAATTTGATCTACCGTTGTTTTGTTCTTCCAATCTGGAGCGTTTGCTTCTTGAAAGATTCTCATTAACTAAATACATCAGAGGGAAAAAAAATCTTTTTAAAGTGAGTATCTTTAATTAATACTGGAGAATTAGGAGAGAGAGACCTGGAGCTTTATTGATCTTTCACCAGTTTTAATTAACAAAGTGAGTTATTTGGGGCCTGTGTAACATTCTTTAAAGCAGCTTATTTATATAGTACAACACCTGATCTGAGTCGTGTTTCTGAGGTCAGTTTAGGACCCGATAAATGTCAAATCTTATCGTATTCTGTTTGTTACCCCGCCCCCAAAGGGGAGGCAAGGGGTATTGTTTTTGGTTTGGTTTGTTTGTTTGTTTGTTTGTTTGTTTGGTTGGTTGGTTGGTTAACACTCTACCAGCAAAATTATTACTTCATTTCATACCAAATTGGGTTTATAGATTGCCAGTGACCCAGAATAAATATGATAACATTTTAGGAGAAGAAGGTCAAAACAAAAAAATAAATTATGAATTTTTAAAATCTTTTTTTCCCTCATTTATTTATAATAGGTAATATTTTAAATGTCTGTAGCAGCAAAACTATTGGTTGAATTCATACCAGATTGGGTTTATAGATTGCCAGTGACCCAGAATAGATCTCATTATATTTTGGTAAAAGTAGGTCAAAATTAAATTTTCTATGAATTAAAAAAAAAAAAAAATCCCATTTACTTATTATGGGTGAAATTTCAAATGTCTGTAGCAGCAAAACTATTGGTTGAATTCATACTAAATTGGGTTTATCGATTGCCAGTGACACAGAATAGATGTGATTACATTTTGGTAAAAGTAGGTCAAAGTTAAAATTTTATATGAATTTTTAAAATCTTTTTTTTTTTCTCCCATTGACTTATAATGGATGAAATTTCAAATATCTATAAAATATCAATTTTATTACATTTACTTCAAGCTTGGCACATATATAGAGGTAATTGATATGCTGACATCAGCACATGCATAGACATGATGACATTAGCTGGATCGATGCCAAAATAAGCTACAATTTGTGTGAGGGGCGGGGTTTGTTTTGCCTGGCACCATTTGTTTACTTTATATTAATGCACAAAATGCCTTTTGGTTTTGATCAAGGAGTTAATATGTAAAATAAAATACAACAGCCAGTTTTTTAATCAGCTAAACTCTTTCTCTTCAGTCAAGACACACACTCGACTCATTAGTTGGGTGTGTGTGTCGGGCCAGGCCCGTGTATGTAAACAAACGGCTTCGGAGACTCTTTCTCTGATTGACATCCAATATATGCGGTGTATTGTTGTTGCTTATAGCACTACAACACATCCGGAAGTGTTTATAATCTCTTCCACTCATCTGACGATTAATTATTTGAGTATTTTCCACATCGTTGTTATGACTTTTGCTACTTCCTGTTAACCACGGAGGCAGCCATGTGTAGCGTTTGTTTACATTTTTCGGTCACCGCACTGGTCAGTTACAATCATGTGACAAGTGACGCACCGTCGCAGATGGAGAAATCGTATTACACTAAAGCCGAGCTAGTGCCGTAATAAAACAACGATCACAAAAATACTGAAGGAGTATAACAAGAACTTCTTTCTTGATACACTACATGCAATTATCTTTTTTATGTCAAAATTGCGTGGTTCGGAAAGTTCGGAGCGAGATGAAACGAAAACCGGGTTGACCTGACGGCCTACACATACATATACACAACAGCAGAAGTCACACTGATTTGCAGTAAATAGTCATTATTATTGTAGCCTGATGGAAATTAGGTGATGGGTGTGTGTTAAAATGTTAAAAATGATAAATAGCATAAATACAATAAGTTCATTATTGGAACACATAAGGTTAAAAATTAAAACCATTTCAGTGTGGTTGTATTAAAAAAGGTCTTGTCTTTGTGAAAAGGTATGGAATTTGTTGTAAGTTCATGTACGGTATTGGTTTTGTTCTTTGAACACAGTGATGTTAATGCATGGTTCATTTTGTGCACCAGTAAAACATATACCTGTGTCTTGAATTTGAAAAAAATCGTATTGTATTTTTAACTAGAAGCACTCGGAGAGCGCAGACCTCCGCCAAGGCTGATCAGTGGCCCCCCCATGGGCCCCCCCACCCCCAATCACCCCCAAAAGTTAATCATTTCTTCCTTATCCCATTTCCAACAAACCCTGAAAATTTCATCAAAATCTGTCCATAACTTTTTGAGTTATGTTGCACACTAACGGACAGACAGACAAACAAACAAACAGACAAACAAACAAACAGACAAACAAACCCTGGCAAAAACATAACCTCCTTGGCGGAGGTAATAAAGAAGGGTTCGGTGAATGTGCATATGAAACTGGTGGGGTTCGGTACCGCCAACAAGGTTAAGAACCACTGCTCTAGATTCAGGCCACATGAGTTAACTGTGAAATGCCAGTCCTTCTGATTCCATAATGCTGTCGAAATCAGCACTGATCCCCAAAGGCCAACGTAGGCTTTGTCAGTCTCTAATAATATCTAATAATGCAAAGACTTCTGTACTAGCCTAAAGAATCAGAATCACCGACACTTTTATATCGGTTCCATCAACATGTATTTATAACTAATAGTCTATTCTGTTTATTTTGTTGCTTTTCTATTGCTTTGACTGTTTCCAGTAGTGTATGTGTATATAAGAGGGTTTGTCCAATCATGTGTTGCTGGGTGAAGTTAATCTGCCTTGAGGCCTTCAGAATCAACCTGCAGGCCTGTGTAGTTTCAAATGAATGGAATGAAGTGGTTGCTTTAACCATGAGGGGGTGGGGGTCTAGCAGGCGTATAATAGTGTGGGCATTTTCCCATCATTTGTATGGGATTGGACAGTCAAAAGGCGATTAGTCAGAGCAAGCACAGTTAGCAAACCACATCAAACCACAGTGACTTACATAAGGAGAGGAAATGGATTTGGTCATAGACACACTTAAAAAAAAGCAGTTTTGTTGACTGTGTGTTTTGTGTTCATTGGGTGTCTTGGTTTAGTAATGGCATCCATTCTCACTTCGTCAGATACCTGTCTGTGATGCAACACCCTGTTATATAGTGTTTTTTGTATAGTATTGATATTATAAAAGGTGAAAAAAATAAGGTACTATTCTCTAATGTTCCTGTCTGTCTTTCTGCACCTTGTTTTTTTTTTTTTTTTTTTTTTTTTCTGCTGTCAACACTGCAATTTCTGTGTCTTCTCTTATCTTAATAGTTTTACAAGATATGGAAATAAATGTTAAATATTGAATAATATGATGTGGTTCAATGTAATGATACACTGCACCACAACTGAAGCACAAATGGAGTGACCGAGCTATAATTTTGAGGAAAAAAAAATGCAGCCATGGATCTAATTTCACTGCACTTAACCATATCTTAAGCTTTAGAATGTCAACTAAAAATGTCATGGATCTATCATGAATAGTTCAACAGCCATGACTTCTTCTTGGCATATTTTTTTGGACGACTTGTTTTAACAGTAAATAAATTAGTGCCAAAGCCCAGTTTTAAAGAATAATGAAGATGTAAAGCTGTAATTATGTACGGAGTATACTACGACATATAACATTATTCCCTGAAAGTATGAAGCAAACTGGAGATGGACAGTCTGTAATGTTTCTGAAATCCAGTCATTTCAGTTGCATTTACCCATGTCTGTTAAGTTCTGTGTAAATATGGACTGAGAATGGTCTTTATGTGATTATGAAGTCTGATGCCTACTTTATTTACTGTAAGTAAATGGTGACACTAATCAATAAACTAAACACTTAATTAACATTATTTTATTACTTTATTATTATTATTATTATTACTATTATTATTATTATTATTATTATTATTATTATTATTGTTATTATTATTATTATTATTTACTTCTGTGAATGTATGATTGTGTTTTGGATCCTATATGCTTGAATAACAGAGAAATCTAAAAGTGGTTTGGTGAACCTTATTAACACTGCTATTATAACAGATCGCCTAGGTGTCATCATGTTTTATTTACAATAAAAGTGTCAGAAAATGTCTTTTTTGCCAATTATTTTGCACCTTTGATTTCAGGAAGAACTTAACTTTCAATATCTGGCCATAAATTATCATTATAATAAATAATAAATGCTTAAAACAGTGTGTTTTAGTAAAACAAAGAAAAAAAAAATGAAGTTTTTAGCATATTTATTATCAGAAACAACTGTAAATCTCCATAACAGCACTTTTTGAGATTCCAGAAATAAACTTTCAACTATTTTACATCTGCTCAAACATGCTTTTTGGTCTTGAACATTCAGTATCCATATTATGGCTTCAGATTTTTTTTTTTTTTTTATTTCCAGGCCTTTTTTAGCCTGTGGGGAAGTCTCTGAAACAATTCCTTTCTACTTGTAGATTACAGCATTGCTGCCGTAATGTGTCATATAGCAACAGAAAGCTAAGGATCTCAGCTTTTTGATCCCATTTGAATTTTGTGAATAACACAAACAGTTCAGGAGTTACAGTAATTTGAATGCTGTAAAGTGCAAAATGCAGCACCAGAGATACTGCAGTTGTTAAAGGGTTAAAGAACATTCTGCACCAGTGTCATAATGGTGTCTAGAATTCATCATTTACATACAAAAACTCCATCCCTTTTTCCAACAAATGCAAAATAGTAGAATGTGTTTCTGAATATTTGGGTGGAACCTATGCAAATTAGTACACTTATATAGGAATCACATGAAAAAAACAAAAAACAGGGTGGGTGGAAAGTAACTAGGCATTAAAAATTGGTAATAAAATTCATTTTCCTATCCCTATTACAAATTTAATGATACATGTTCTTTATTACATGGAAAAATGAAAGTAAATCTTCATATTTCAACGTAAGCACTGGTGGCATCAGCCAGTTTCCTCAAACTGCCAGGGATGGAATGAACAACCTTCTGAAGGATGTCGTCTGGGAAATCATTGAGAACCTCCTGAATAAGAAATAAGACAATTGGAAAATAAGAAATCCCCATTCGTGTTGTCTGTTCTAAAACTGTTTTCATCATGACTTCATATATATATATATATATATATATATATATATATATATATATATACTTTAAAAATTCTATAAGCAATTTCTAATGTCTAGTTACTTTTCACCCACGCTGTACATTTCAGTCTCAATCCTTTTTTCATTAAGTTTATACTTCTTTCAATAAGATTCTGCAGTTCCCACCAAAAAATGCATCTGTGCATTTCATTATATTGTCCATTTCATATCTATATGTTTGATTCACAAGTGGCAAAATATTCCTCAGTCAAACACCAGCGTCACTCAGGTGGATTGTTGTGTACTGTATGGGCACAGGGAAAATAATGGCCGAAGGGTGATAAAGCCCAGTCCTGACCCGCTGCTAAAATTGAGACTGAAATTGCATTTGTGGTCATGTTCATCATGTTCCTCCAGCGGTGATTTCCCTCTGTTTTAGGAGCAGGCCTGCTGAGATTTTTGTTAAACCAGACTCATAAATATAGAGTCTGAGTCCACGAGGGGCTCCTGCCCAGCTGGACCAACACCATGTCTGAGCTGTTCATGTCTACTGAGTTTTCGATCATTTTGGGGATTATGGGTAAATAAAAACAAAGTGGTAAGCTGTCATTCTGTGGATCAGAGAGTGAGTGGATGTCAGCGGGGATTCAGTTCTCTTCCTGTAACCTTCATGTAATACGTGACGGTGCAGAATCTGCAAAAAAATACTGAGCAAAATAGTCAATCTTGCCTTTGTTGCAGGGTCAATCAGAAATGAAAGTTAATGCCTGATAGTACGCGTGGACCCAAAGAACAGTTTGATGAGAATGAAGAAAGTACTCCAAGAAATTGTACTTTTTTCACACTAAAGCAAAGACGACATTTTGAAATTGTCATTATTTATAGGTTATTATGATAGTATTTTACTTGTCTGACCCATTTCAGATTGAATTAGTCTGTATGTGACCCCTGAATTACAATGACATCTTTAACTGTTAATATCTCAGTGTAATCTTTGCATATCATGAATTCTGTTCATTGCCCTACTGTCATAACTGTCACATCTACTGCTGTTTGGGTCCATTCTGCACCTCCTCAGCTCATAACCATTACTGTAGTACACTACTGCTCCTGCTGTAAATAGACTGACATGTACATTTTATATCCTGTTATAGCTTATTCTTTATACTGTTTATTTATTTTGTACTGTTAATATAATTCAGTTTTGGGTTTTTTTTTACCTTTTTTTTTAATCTATGACATTGAACCAGGTGAGAAAGAAACAGCATCTTAATTCTCTGTATATTCTATGCATCTAGTGAATTGACAATCAAGAATCTGTGGAAAAAATAAAAACAAGTGGTTCCAGGCACAATAAACCCCGCCCCTCGCACATATTTCACCCATTATAAGTAAATGGGAAAATTCTAAAACTTCATTAAAAATTTTAACTTTGACCTACTGTTCCCAAAATGTAACAGCATCTATTCTGAGTCCCTGGCAATCTCTAAACTAAATTTGTCATGAATTCAACCAATAGTTTTGCTGCTACAGACATTTGAAATTCTGCCCATTATAAGTAAATGGGGAAAAAAAGATTTTAAAAAATTCATAAAAAATTTAAACTTTCATCTGCTTTTCCCAAAATGTAATCATATCTTTTCTGGGTCACTGGTAATCTATAAACCAAATTTGGCATGAATTCAACCAATAGTTTTGCTGCTAGAGTGCTAACAAACAAACAAACAAACAAACAAACAAACAAAACAAAATAAAAACAATACCCTTGCCTCCCCTTTGAGGGGGCATGATAATAAATCATTGAATCTTTGTTTGTCTGTAGATAGATAGATAGATAGATAGATAGATTGATAGAGATCAGTGGCAGCTGCTCGTCTTTCAGACAGGGGAAGCTCATTGTCGGCTTACATAAAAAAAAAGTCAAGTTATTTAAACATAAATTCGGCCCTCCGTTCCTTTTTAAGAAAATGGTCAGCGACCTTATCACACCAAGTAAACAAGAAAACGTTGAAATTATGTTAAATTCAAACAAGGAAGTACAATGAGTGTGTTTTATTTACAGTGCAAGAAATGAACAAGTAATTACCTCCGCCAAGGAGGTTATGTTTTTGCCAGGGTTTGTTTGTTTGTTTGTTTGTTTGTTTGTTTGTTTGTTTGTTTGTCTGTCCGTTAGTGTGCAACATAACTCAAAAAGTTATGGACAGATTTTGATGACATTTTCAGGGTTTGTTGGAAATGGGATATGGAAGAAATGATTAAATTTTGGTGGTGATCGGGGGTGGGGGGGCCCACGGGGGGACCCATTTCCAACAAACCCTGAAAATTTCATCAAAATCTGTCCATAACTTTTTGAGTTATGTTGCACACTAACGGACAGACAGACAGACAGACAGACAGACAAACAAACAAACAAACCCTGGCAAAAACATAACCTCCTTGGCGTGGGGGGGCCCACGGGGGGGGGGGGGGGCACTGATCAGCCTTGGCGGAGGTCTGCGCTCTCCGAGTGCTTCTAGTTTCGTAGTGGTTTCTCTCTCGATTTCACAGCAGAATGTGTGATGGTATTAAACTGACCTGTGTCAGTGAAGGAGTAGATCTCAAACTAGCTGTCAGTCAAATGGGATTCAGCCTTTCAACTGATTCTCCAGTCAGCACGCGGAAGCCTGGTGTCCAGCCCACAGCTCCATTCACCCCCAGAGACGCCAAGCATCCGGGGGCGGGACAACATCGTGGCATTTATCCAATTACCATCCAGTTTTGAGGCAATGAAAAAAACTGTTCCACTCAGTCCCATTGAAGCCCATAGACGCTGAACGTCTACGGACAAATGCACTGAGCAGAGATCGAATGAGAAAACAGCGCAACGGGAATGTATGAGAAGTGAACAACATTGATTTGTGGTAAAGCTGATTCTGAACGAACTCGTCTGTGAGACGCATTTGTAGTCAATGAAATGTCAACACAACCGAACATATTTAACCATTTAATTTTCGTAATTTTAGGGTAAGCCGAGCTTCCCTTGCAGTCTATGAGAAATCGCCTCTGATAGATACACTCAACAAAAATATAAACGCACCACTTTTGTTTTGCTCCCATTTTTCATGAGCTGAACTCAAAGATCTAAAACTTTTTCTGTGTACACACAAGGTTTATTTCTCTCAAATATTGTTCACAAATCTGTCTAAATTTGTGTTAGTGAACACTTCTCCTTTGCTGAGATAATCCATCCACCTCACAGGTGTGGCATATCCAGATGCTGATTAGACAGCATGATTATTGCACAGGTGTGCCTTAGGCTGGCCATAATAAAAGGCCACTCCAAAATGTGCAGTTTTATCACACAGCACAATACCACAGATGTCACAAGTTTCGAGGGAATATGCAACTGGCATGCTGACTTCAGGAATCTCCACCAGAGCTTTTGCCTGTGAATTGAATGTTCATTTCTCTACCATAAGCCATCTCCAAAGGTGTTTCAGAGAATTCATGAAGAAGACTGTGTGAGGAAAATGGTGGTCACACCAAATACTGACTGGTTTTCTGACCCCCGTGGACCACCCAATACAGTAAAAGTGCACATTTTAGAGTGGCCTTTTATTGTGGCCAGCCTAAGTCACACCTGTGCAATAATCCTGCTGTCTAATCAGCATCTTGATATGCCACACCTGTGAGGTGGATGGATTATCTCAGCAAAGGACAAAGGAGAAGTGCTCACTAACACAGATTTAGACAAATTTATGAACAATATTTGAGAGAAATAGGCCTTTTGTGTACATAGAAAAAGTTTTAGATCTGAGTTCAGCTCATGAAAAATGGGAGCAAAAACAAAAGTGGTGCGTTTATATTTTTGTTGAGTGTAGATAGATAGATAGATAGATAGATAGATAGATAGATAGATAGATAGATAGATAGATAGATAGATAGATAGATAGATAGATAGATAGATAGATAGATAGATAGATAGAACTGGTAGGAGATTAAACGTCTATTTAACGTTACATCAAAAACACACCATGATCTGTTTCTCTTATAAAGGTTCAGAACTTTACCTAAAATTCCCTCAGTTTTTCAAGGTTCAGTCACATTCTATTTCCGTTGATTATTGTTATTCCCATATGTATGTATTTGTGTCCTTTTCAGCACAAATTGTTGTTCTTTTATAGGGTTGTGTTTGGTTTCTTTCCAGACCTGCTGCCTACTGGTCCGTTGTGGACATCTTGACGCGTCCTATACTGTCAAAGATTAAAATCCGCTCCAGCTGTTAGCTGTGTTGTGTCCTGTTCAAACTTTATACTTTAGTAGCTGAGTGTGTGCCCAGCATAACATTTAATTAGTTCTTTTCTGGTATTAAATATATTTATGGCATTAAACAGGGACATTCTGCTTGTTTCTGTCACTACTTCCAAATATATAAACATCTACTCCTAAACGTCTTGTTTGGGGAAGTCAGAAAATGTACAATCACTACATTTATTTCCCTTTAGAGATGAGCAGTGCTTGCCATATACCTATTTTATCTAGAAAATTTCTCTCTCAACACAAGAATCCAATTTTGTGTGTATGATAAGTTGCTGTTTACTGTGAAATACTCTTTTGTACAGTGATAAACAGCCATCAGGTGAAGTGAGAGCACAAAGGAAACAGTCTCAGTGAGCAGACAGACTGTACAACTAAACAACCATGGGTTTTCAGATGCAGAATCTGATCTACAAACACAGTTTCTAGTAACCAGACCACATACCAGGGCCACTGTTGGACATTTGGCAGCTCTAACAACAAACAGACACACAACCTAAATAAGCAATTTTGGTGAAACTTTTGAGAACATTGCAAACTGTGACCAACAAAAAAGGATGCAGAGACGTGAATTTTGTATAAAATTTAAGGCCTGTGTTCACTGACAGCGCCTATTTTCTATATGAACCCTATATAGTTCAGCATTAACAGTGCTTAGCGTCTACGTGCAACACAGCATTTAAGATAAACTGAGTTCAGATACTCAACAATAGTCACTTTTCCATACAGATATTTACTAAATGTCGAAAAAACACAAGTGCATAATTTCAGTTTTTCCATTAAATCACAAATGCAATGATTTGTTTATTTATTATCACAAGGTGACACGAGAAGTCATTCCATAAATATGGCAACAAACATAAATATGGTGTTGATTTACAGATATTATTATTATATATTACTCATCTATCTTGTACTAAATTAGAAAACGATTGGGTTTCCTGGTGTGTCCACACATACTGTGACATGTTTCTTCTTCTTCGCTTGTTGTAATGTCCGTCAACATCCTGTTTTTTAATACACCTGACTCTAGTTGCGAAAAAAGGTCTTTCCATTGTAGTTTTCTGTGATATACCATTTGCACTACGCCCAAAAAACCACCTCTTGCTAGCACAAAAAACTTTTAATTGAAAAATGAGACTTTTGGCGAAATTGTCGATTTTCCATCAGGTAAATTTTTATGCGCAAGTTATATTTGCGCAATTTGAGGGTCAATGGAAAAGCGACTAATGTCACTTCTATCTCATCAACCAAATAAAATAAGAAAGAGGCAAGACGTATGATATGAATACTGTCTACAATAGTGGAGAAACTCACCAAACATGTTTATATGACCATAAAAACTGAGATAATTGTAACAATAGCTCCTTTCACACAGCACTTCTGTTACGGGAATACTTTGCCTTTATTCCAGAATGACGTCTGTGTAAAACAAAATGGTGGGATCATTTGGTCCCACCTTTATCGCGTCTCTGTAACACCTCTGGAGGTAGTAACGGAGCTGCGATAAAGGTGGAAACATGATTCCGGAACGCTATGTAAAAGGAAGACCTCTCATTGCACAACCAATGTGTTGTTTTGATTAGGGATGGGAATCGATAAGAATTTAATGATTCCGATTCCATTATCGATTTTGCTTATCGATTCGAATCCTTATTGATTCTCTTATCGATTCTCATTGGGTGAGGGAATAAAAGAGTACAAACGGGTGTGTTTGAATGAACTGTCTTTTATATTTCCATCTCTACACAGAAAATATAACATATACAGTATGTACAAATGATAATAACAGATGACACTGGGCGCGGTTGGGGGGGGGGGGGGGGGGGGGGGGGGGTCACAGTCAAAGTGAAACTAAAGACACTTTACTCATTCCTCTATTGCTACATTTCTACTACGTGGAACCAGCTCAACTCTGCTCGTCTCCCGTTGTTGTGCTCCTCATTTCCTTTCCCCTACCTTTGGAAACTTGTATTTGAGGGGGTTCGACGTCTGTTGCCTGCACCAGAACTGGAACTGGGCCCGGATGATGACCTGGTGTTCTCTTTGCCACTAGATTCACAATCGCCGCTAAGTAGGGAATCAAATGAATCACATGCTGTGTGTACAAATGTTTGAGCAGACTGGAGGGATTCCACCTTTTGAAGACATGGAAGCTTTGACAGTGTTCCAGCGGACCTGGTGTCGTCTTTTTAGACCGTTTCTGCCTCGACGCCATTTTAGCTACATTCTGACCAAAACAATGCAGCATACGCGTGATGTCATCACACGTGTGCAATGAAGGCGGAATCGATAAGCAGAATCGTTAAGCAGGCAGGCAGATGATTCCAAGGAATCGAACTACTGTGATCCAGTTCTCAAAAAGAACCGGTTCTCGATTCCCATTCCTAGTTTTGATGATGTATTGCATGTGCAAACCCTGCACTGGTAGGATTCAAAAATGAGTGTGAGCTGTGTACAGTAAACAAACATATCGACACAACCAAAAGATGTCGAACTGGCGAGACATCGAGATCCGCCAGCTGTTGTCAGTTTGGGTGGAGGACTCCATCCATGCCAACATTTGCGTAACGGTGAAAGACAGGCTGACTCTAGAGGTTAGCCACATCGTATTTCCGACGCACAAGTTATATATCACACTATACACTGTACTTTGATTCTAGAACACAGGAAAGTCCAGCCTGTCTCTCCTCTGTTCCTCCTTTGATTTGACTGTGGAAATCAGTCAGTGGTGGCAAAAAGGTGGGCTCACCATCTCACCTTTTTTCTGGGATCTCTGTGTAAAAGTGTCTATTTCCATGCACCTTAGAATACAGATATCCGAAGCTGCTCACCCTCTCCACTTCCTGTCCCTAGATGAGCAGTGGCTGATGAGGACTCCTATCCTTCCTCATGCCCACTGTCATCTTCTTGGTTTTGTTCGTGTTCAGGGTGAGGTTGTTGTCCTCACACCATGTTCCAGAGTGTCCACCTCCCTCCTGTAGGCTGCTTCATCCCCCCCAGTGACAAATGCTGTTTACGTGATCGCATGAATAATCTGATAACTCCAGGTATCAGATAATGATCTGAGTTTTAGTGTGCATGTAAATGGGTTCAATGACAACCTAATTATTTATGATCTGATGGATCACTGGGTGAACATGATGTTCTGATGCAGCCACAAACTAAACCCCATCTCTGACTGAATCACTTGATGTAGCTACTTTTGTTTCGACAAAGAACTAGGCAAGTATTTCTATGAACAACAAGTGGTACCAGGCAAAACAAACCCCACCCCTCGCACATATTTTGCCCATTATAAGTGAATGGGAATATTTTAAAAATTCCTTTTTTTTTTTTTTTACTTTGACCTACTGTTCCCTATCAATTTGAGAAACATGATTTTTACTGTTATCTTCAAATGAGAGACTATTATGAAGGGGAAATACAGGTGGGACCCTCCATGGAAGAGAGTGATGTGGTTCAAATCATGACTAAAGCATATAAAAACAGCAATATTAGGATAATCTCAGCATTATTTAAAGCCTTATAAATCTTGATAAGCAAACAACTTACTATGTAAAAGTAAAATGGGAAAGAGAATTTGACATAGAAATTGATGATATAGATTGGCTAAACATGTGGAAATTACATCATACAACTATTAGCTCTCAGACATGGTGGGAATTTGCCTGGAATAACCTTATACAAGCCCGGATTAACCATATGGGCAAATGGGCAATTGCCCAGGGGCCCGCAACCTCTGAAGGGCCCTGGGTAGCTCAGGCATAACGAAAATATCTGGTTATCTTTTGCTTATAAATGAAACTGTCCGCTGCCCGGAGCCAATGCACTGCACAGAAACCCTGCTCCTGCTGTCTGTGACCGTGAGCTGAGACCCTCTCCTCATTGGTCAGTCCAAAAAGCGAATCAGCGGTGACGCAAATCAGCGTGTGTGCACTGAGCGGGATGTGAGACGTCAAGAACTACGCGACATACACGACGTACGCGAATCAAAACATTGCAAACACGGAGAAGCAGCTAAGTGGGAGCACCAAACGAAAATTAAAAAAGGCGAGGGACATTAAAAAAGCTGAAAATTTAAAGAACATACCTAAAATAGGTCATTTCTTTACTGTGGCTAACATGAGAGAAAGCAGATTTCAAGATGTTTACATTGCACTTACTTTAACTCTCTTGTTGAATTCTGAGGTGGCACGGGGATTTCTGTTCAAAAGTCATATCTGATTCTATCAGATTATGTTTGTGTTTTGTCTGTGGGCTTTTTCTGATGATTCAATACATTTGTGTTGGCAAAAAGTGTTGTTAAATAAATACTGGATACTTTGGAAATGGTTTCTTATTTATTTTTTGTGAAAATGGAGGACACTTCCCTCTCTTTCTAATGTAATGGATCAATTTTAGATTATACTGATGCTAATGCGTTTTGTTTTCATATCATCATATGCATGTGAGTGGCCTTGACAAGAGGCTATAGTGGTGCACTTGTAGTTCTACGAGCATTTACACATTTTTACATCAAAATGCATTTGATGATAGTTAGATATTGAAGTATGGGGTATATTTACATATATTCCTGGAACTTATTCTGTATTTTGCCAGATTATAGGGATCCTGGGGTTTTGATGATGGGGTCCTTGAATATTGTTGCCCAGGGTACAATGAAGTGTTAATCCGGCCCTGACCTTATAGGATTTTTTATTACACCCAAGTTTAAAAGTAAACAGTTACAGAGGCATCAGGAATGCTGGAGAGAATGCGGGGAGATGGATGTTGACCATTCTCATGTTTTTTGGAAATGTTCAAAACTTTCGGAATATTGGGAAATGATCTACAATGTCCTATGTCAAGTATTAGGATACACAATTCCAAAGAAACCTGAAATTCTTGATTTGTGCAACTTTGGTGATGGCACTATATGTGAATATGATAAATATTTGGTAAAGGTGATGTTGATAGTTGCAAAAAAAAATGTATAACAAGGAAATGGGGGAAGATGAAGGTGCCATCAAAGGATCAATGGATGACTACGATCGAGGACATATTTCTAATGGAAAAACTAACACACAGATTGAGACTACAAGAACCACAAATGAACAAAAACTGGAAAAAATGGACATTATATAAGCAAAATAATTGGTAAGACTGTGCTACCCAGACATGTTCAAGTTGTTATGTTTTCATTTTGTTGTTGTTTTTTTTTAATTAATAAAATATAAGTTACGACCTACTGTTCCCAAATGTAATCACATCTATCCTGGGTCACTGGCAATCTATAAACCCAGTTTGGTATGAATTCAACCAATAGTTTTGCTGCTACACACATTTGAAATTTCGCCTTTGGTAAGAAAATGGAAAAAAAAGGAACAAAAGTGGAAAAACTGGACATTATATAAGCAAAATAATTGGTAAGACTGTGCAACCCAGACATGTTCATGTTATTGTGTTTTCATTTTGTTGTTGTTTTTTTAAAATTAATTAAATATAAATTACGACCTACTTTTCCCACAATGTAATGAGATCTATTCTGGGTTACTGGCAATCTACAAACCAAATTTGGTATGAATTCAACCAACAGTTTTGCTGCTAGAGTTTTAAACAAACAAACAAAACGAACCAAAACCAATACCCCTTGCCTCCCTTTTGGGGGGCGGGGTAATTAACTAACAAGTAGCTCATCTGTTGGGATTAAAAACACACCCTACAGAATGAGGCTGTTCTCTGGGTGACAGTTTTAATGCTGACTGTCTGTTCATGTTAATAGTTCATGAGGTGTAGTGCTTTACTGCTAACAAATCTCCAAAATGATCTTGTCAGATTTTCAGTCTCTTCAGTGCATCAGTTGCAAATGTGAACTTTACACTCCTACATTCTCTCCGGGAAAAAAAAAAAAAAAAAAAAAGTAAAACTACTTTCTGTAGGCAAACAACAGTAATGTTTGAGGAAATTATAACTCACAGCAGCTAATAATGAAAGAATGCAGTAATGTGGAAGTGGATTGGTTTGTCACCATAGCAACAATTAGCACTGGACAGAAGCGTTCTATTAGGTCATGGGTGTTTCCAATTAAAAAAAAACACTGACTGTGGACACAGACCCTCAAACAGTGCATACACTTATTAACCCATAAAGACCCAAACATCCACTGGAAACCAAAACCATCTACTACTGTAAATGTGTAATATCTGCTGATCCATGAATCCTATCAATACATGTAAATAATTGGTGTAAAATGCAGTTTGTCATATCTTCATGGTCATCAAATATGACCCATTTGGACATCCAGAGGCTCCGTAGTTACCATGGAAACACCTTCATCTTCTACAACATTAATTCACCAGTAAAACCCACAGAGTTGGATCAAAGACAGTTGATGGAGACACATGTTTTTACATTCAGTTATTGGAATCTTCACTGAAATAGTCACTTTTTCTTCAGTTTTCTCTGTTTTGGATAGAAAACCCTTAACTGTAATTGGAGGTTTTATGAAAATATACATGATCAGTTAATTAAGTATAGGAAAACATCTGACTTTCATGTAAGAATGGAAAATACAGAGGATAATATTAGGAAAAAAAAGATAAATCACTTAAAAAAACGGTTAAAAATAGAGAAAAATTCCTTTGGGAACTGCCACAAACGTAGCACTGGGTCTTGTGTTGCTTTTAATACTTGTTAATTATTAACAATATGCTTCATCTTTCATCTATGTTCTTGGTTCCTCCTGCAACATTCACGTACAGAGTGAAACTCCATTTGAACAATCCAGTGTGTGTCGTTCTTTAAGACAAATTCAAGCATTTTATTTATTTATAAATGTTATAAAGGTTCAACCAATGACATGTAGGTGAGTCAGTCAGCGTTACATTTCACAGTTTGGCTTTTTTTCTCCTGTCATGTCCAAACTATACATTTTTAAAGCCTGAAAATGCTTTAGAAATAAACACATTTATAATAAAATCCGAGCCTTAATCTTACTTTTCACATCCATACTGATCACAGAACAAACTAAGGCATTTGTTTGCAATATAGCAACCACACAAAGAAACTGGTAAAGGTCTGTTCATTAGAGGACATTGTCTGAAAGTAGGTTTAGATCTAAGATATGGCCACAAAAGAAAATTAGATAGAAGATGAGAAAGTTATCTTAATTAGCTCAAGGAAAAGTGTATTACCTTTTTTTTTTTTTTAAATTTTAACTTGTGTGAAGTTTGTGTTAGAGTCTGTTTTATGCTGTGACCTGGTTGTTTGTTGATTTTTACTGAACACCATTTCAAAGTGAACAGCTTTGTCAAAATTATGAAAACCACCTATACACAGATTTTTACGTAGTTTGTCGAATTTCTGCTTGTCTTTCTCAAGAGGAGAAAATAGTGAGTAACATCAGTGTCTGCTGGCTCTGAACACAACACAGACTCCCACACAAACTTCATTAGAGTACACAAGCACAAACACATACATATTGAACCTACTTCCATCATTATCATCCAACTGTCCCTGGAGAATTTTATATATGTATGTATGTATGTATAGATAGATAGATAGATAGATAGATAGATAGATAGATAGATAGATAGATAGATAGATAGATAGATAGATAGATAGATAGATAGATAGATAGATAGATAGATAGATAGATAGATAGATAGATAGATAGATAGATAGATAGATAGATAGATAGATAAACTGGATTTGACTTTCACACTGTCACTGGCCATGAAATCTGAACATCAATTTGTGAGTTTTGTAGTTCTGTAAAGTACAGTTGTTCTGTATAGTTTAAACTCTCATTTCAACATTGTCCTTCTCAGAATATAAAATAGGACATCATTTAAATTTTTGGAGAAAAGAAATCACACGGAAATGAAAAGAAAAACAATCTTTATAATATTATATTACCATTACTATTTATTGAAAAAGACGAACTTTTGTGTAACTTATTTGTTGGTTTTGAAACATGAAATGCCGATGAAATCAAATTATTTTGTTGGTGCTGATGTTTTTTCACTGTGATTCCAGAATGATCATTAAGTGATTTATTTATTTATTTATTTGCATCCAGTGAAGTATAGGTGATCCATGACTCTCCAAAGATACCATAGTCTGTAAAATGCCCAGCATTGTAACTTTTTGACCATTTTAAGTTTCTATCTTGGTACTTACAGTGCACCTTATTTTGCAGTAACGGACAGTGTTAATGTACTTACATTTCTTGCAAAATAGTTAGTGTAAGAACAGAAATAAACACGTTGAGACACAATGAAAGGCAAGATTATCTGTTTCCAGTGTCCCATAACATAATAATGTCATTTATATACATATAAATCTTTTATTTAACCATGTAAAATATCTTTTACAAGTTAATGTGGTATTTTTTCAAAAATTTTTAACCTTTTTTTAAGCTTTATACAACTTTTCAACATTTAACAAATACAACACACATAATTTTAAGTAATGTGTTCATAATACAAAGACTGACACCAGACATGAGAAACAAACAGGTGCACCTAATTTTTTCTATCTTTATATTAAGCATGATGTCATTGATGCATTGATCGTGTGTTGGATGGTATTTTTTTATTTTATACATTTAATAGATGTTTTCCTCCTTCTGAACAGTTCATATTATAAATAATGTTGACATGTTAATATGGTGAATGTATAGAATTACATTTTGTCCTTCTGGATAAAATGTATGAAAATAAAAGTATGTCTTTGTAAAATGATAAATCACTCAGATATCACTTATATGATCTGATTGATGCTGACGAAAAGTGGTATTGATTGATTAGACTTTCTATCATGTTTATTGATTGGTGTTCTGCGGATTACAGCCGTACGACTCTGCTCTGTGTTACACAAATCTACTTCAGGTAATGAAATATGAGAATCTATTGAATTGGAAAAATAAATGCTCTCAAAAATGATGCTCTACAAAGTTAAATTGACAGGCTTCTCAAATGATCATTATTTATGGCGGGGTGGTGGGGGGGGCAGGCTGGAGAAGATGACAAGGCTCATCCCATTCAGCATTTTTCATACAATGAGACGCTACACGACCACTAAACTGCCTCAGAATAAAACATACTGCCAAGGGAGAATGAGAATGTGGAAATATGCTTAAAGAAAGACGGATCAATAACCAATCTGAGGAGCAGAGAGGGTCAGCTGAGTACGGGGAGGATATCATATACCGTACCTCAACATGTATAATAGAGGAATCCTGGATGCAGCTTTAAGATAGCGTAGCCTCGTTGTTATCGTATACACAACCATTACTTTAATAGCCTGAAGAAGAAATATCGCAGTCGTAAGCAGATTTATTTTATTTGTCAAATACGTGTCAACAATTATATACATCCACCAGTTATAGGATTTTCAGTAAAGTGCATTTGTAAACCATGTTATGCACTAGGATTTTTATTATTTAGCATTGTCTCGCAAATAAAAACATGAGTGGAGAGAAAATTGTGACAAGCTCGAACAGACAGTCCGCCAATGTTTTTACCCATAAACTATATGCAGCTCTGGAAAAAATTAAGAGACCACTGCAATTTCCTGTGAAATCCTCATGTCTGTATGTATGACAGCCGCTCCATTCCTGTGTCTGTTGAATTCCAACACAAGCACACCTTATTCTACTTAATAAACACCTGATTCATGTCTTATTTAAAGGGGTCATATTTTGCAAAACCCACTTTTCTTAGTCTTTGGTACTTTTACTTGTGTATTTGGACCCTAATAGTTCCAAAAGTTTGAATTTGAACCCTCCAGGTGCTGCAAAGCTATCTTTATATTCATTTTAGCAAAAATCAAGTGGATTTCTATAACCTGTTTTAATTCCTTATTAATTTGTTATATCTATAACTAGTTACGTCACGACATTTGCACATATGAGGTCAAGACTTCCAACAAACATCTTTCCGAGTACGTCATAGTTGTTTGTCAGCTGCAGCGGTTGCAGTGAAAACTGAAAATATGTCCAAACTTTGAGTAGATTACCTAAAATGTTTAGTTGTTGGTTGTATTCAGGGTGCGATTTGTTGGGGGTGGGGGTGGGTCAACCCCTCCTCTGGTTTTTACATCCCTACTTCTGTGAAATGAATTTCATCTTTGGGGGTGGGGGCGACCAACCAATAGAAACAACAGGCAGGTTGTAACTGAGTTTTCTTGAACCTATTGAACCTATATCCTACATTACTGACACTAACACTAATGTTCACCTGAACTGAACTGTTGGCAGTCTCAGAATTTGCGAACGTCCCCATGCACTGGGGCGCCATAAGGGGGGGGGGGGGGGGGGTTAAACATCACAAATTCATGGGGGTCCAGTGGATACAGGTTACAAGTTGTGAAAATTTTGTGTAAGATCCGCTGTATAATAGACAAACAGAACCCAAGAGCTGGACTTTGAAAGTATGTAAAGTTTCACTTTCGTTTCACGCCAACGTTAATTCCGATAGGACACAGGTGTCAAACATGCGGCCCGGGAGCCAAAACCGGCCCGCCAAAGGTTCCAATCCGGCCCGCAGGATGAATTTGCAAAGTGCAAGTAAGGGCATCAAACTCAAAAATAATATAATAACCTATAAATAATGACAACACCAATTTTTTCTCTTTGATTTAGTGCAAAAAACATTAAATTATGAAAATGTTTATATGAACAAACTATCCTTAAACAATAAAATGTGAATAACCTGAACAAATATGAACAACCTGAAATGTCGAAAGAAAATTAAGTGGAATTTCAACAATATTTTGCCTGTTACTAAAAGTTTTGTGCCTTTGTAGATCTGACCTATAATGCATATGTATAAATGATAAGCTCAAGGTGAGGCATAATATTGATAAAATTGTACTTATATTTCTTAACAAATTTCATTTTTTTCCGGTTATTCACATACTTTTTGTTTGGATAGTTTGTAAATGTAAATATTGGCATAATTGAATGTTATTTTTTGCACAAAAACAGTTTGGAGTTGTCATTATTTATTGGCTATCATGCTATTATTTCACTGGTCTGGTCCACTTCAGATTAAGTTGGGCTGAATGTGGCCCCCGGAAGAAAATGAGTTTGACACCCCCACGTGTATAACATGTCTTACCCCTGCTCGGAGACGCCCCCCCCACCCCCCGCAGTTTTTTTAACAAATTGCTCCCTGGTTGTATTAACAAACTCAAGTGGCTGAACTGAGCAGCACAGCCAACAACCTGGAGGGGGTGGGGCATTTGCATTTAAAGGGCCAGTGCTCAAAACAACCTTTCTAGTGTCATTACTCAGAAATAGGGTTGAAGATGGACCTGTGGAGTTGAATTAATGAAGAATTCAGACCCAAGCATAGCATTTACAGTTTATGTAGACCACAGGGAAATGTTTAAAAATGCAAAATTCCATTTAAAAAAACAAAATATCACTCCTTTAAGAAGAAGTATAAAAACCACTACTGTGGCCATCACTGTCTTCTTGCGATAGAAAAAAACAGTGCTATTATCTGCCACTTTAACAATATACAGTCGCAGAAAAAATGATCAGACCATCGAAAGTCATCAAAAACTAGAAGCACTTGGAGAGCGCAGACCTCCGCCAAGGCTGATCAGTGGCCCCCCCCGTGGGCCCCCCCACCCCCGATCACCACCAAAATTTAATCATTTCTTTCTTATCCCATTTCCAACAAACCCTGAAAATTTCAGCAAAATCTGTCCATAACTTTTTGAGTTATGTTGCACACTAACGGACAGACAAACAAACAAACAGACAAACAAACCCTGGCAAAAACATAACCTCCTTGGCGGAGGTAACAATGGTTATGCAATCAAGTACTAACTCCTGTGTGTATCATGTGACTAAAACAGTCAGAAAAGAAAACATGGAATGCCTAAAAGCACTGTTTTTGTCAGTACAATGCCATAGATATTGATGTAAGAACTGAAGTGATTTTGGTTATTATCAAGAAAACATGGAAAATGGATAGATATCAGCTCTGAAATTAAACTACTATGAGCTATTTTTGTTGTTATCATTATATTTGTCCAAACAAATATACCTTTAGTTGTACCAGGCATTAAAATGAACGAGAAACTGAAGAAAGCAAGGGGTGGTCTAATCATTTTTTCCGCAACTGTAGCCATAGTGTCTTTTCCAGAGCAAAAACCTAAAAACTGTGTACCAGTAAATGCAGTTTTCTAGGGCCATTTTCTTTTTCCAATTTTCCTATACTGCGAACAGAACATGGTATCCGTAACATTTCATACTTCTAACCTCTTTTATTAATATCTGGCAGCAGCTATCTGCAGTGCGAAGCTTTAATGGAGTGTAGCTCTATTGTGTTTTCTCCCTCTAATGATTGTCTGTACTTAAAATGAGCTATGAGATTGTATGTGTGGGAGTATTCCTGCATTTCAGTATCACTCTGCTGCACTGTAGTCATAGCATTCATTAAACTAGAGGAGAAAATAGATGATTTGACATTGAGGTAGTTCGTGGCAAAGTGGAATTAAGATCTCCGCTGTTCTATCAGGTATTCAGTGATTACCTGGAATCTGACATGCTCGACATAATTCAACAAATGATCCTGGGGAGTTTCGGAATAGTTGCTGAGTAGCAGAGATTCTTCACTGCAGAGGAGAAAGAGTACAGATGGAACAATGAGCAGTCTTAAGGAAAAAGGTCTTTGGATATGCTTCACATATTTGGATAATGAGTGAACACAGATACCGATGAAGGTTTCGGTATCACCTTGCAAATGTGGGCGGTTTCTGCTTTGTTTTGAGCGCTGATACTCATATATCATTCAGCCGTCCCCTCTGACAGGCAGCCAGCTGTGTCCATGTCAGTATTCTGTCAGAACAGCACTTCTCTTCAATCAATCATCTGATTACCCATTTCAACATTTCCAAGATGAAAATGACGCGGTGAATTAGACTGGAATTGGCGACTCTGGTAGAATTAGTGAGCGCCGAGGCCCCCGGGGGGGCCTGCAACTGGCCGGGCTTATTACAGATACATAATTGGGCTGCTGTGACACTTCACGGTGGCCCCCCTCTGTTTGTTAGTGCTTCACTAGAAATGTCCGTGATGAGGCGCAGCCTTGGCTTGTCTTTTGCTGTTGTACAACAAAATCAATGATTCGTAAACAGCACTCGGTGACCCGAAACACAGCAGTCAGCGCTTGGTGTCGGATAGGCACCCCTGCTTCTGCGTTCAATGCGATTATGCACAGCCAAATGAACACTGAACTCATTCAGTTCAGTGACAATGTGCAACATGAAACACACACCCAGGAACCTCGACGGTGTTCGGTAATTACTTGATCTCACCGTTCGCAGCTTTTGGCAACACACAGGCAGCAGGTAAGCCACCCAGACACCCATAGGGTAAATGATAGCTCTACAGCACAGTGTGGAGTGTCATACTGAGCAGCCGCTGTGCTTTGCCTCTCCTCCTAGTGACTCTCAAAAGTCCTTCGCACATCCTAACTTACCCTAACTGACAGACCTACGCAACACACACACTCACTCTCTCTCTAAGACCCTGGAGGAGCAGGGGTCTGGCAAATGCTGCTCTATGTTGAAAGGGATTAGAAAGATTTGTAAGTGCTCAAGCTGACTCCTTCATGTCGGGATTGCAGTGGTAGCTGGAGGGCTGCAGTTGGACGCTTTTTTTTTTCTGAGCAAAATTTTTTTGCCTTGCTTTCGCAGCCATCCTGCTGAGGGTAGTGTGAGGCATAGAAGCGAGCTTTCAGAAACCCAGAATACCTCCCAGCCCCGGCACTCCTGCGGCTCTATACAACTGTATTAGCTTTCATTGGTAGATTATTTTCTCTGTGGGGTTATGGTGTTGTTAAGACACTTGCCTGCTCAAACTGGCTGCTCAGAGTTGAAATGGTTTGTTCAGTGCTGACTCTATTATCCCTCCCTGAGGAATATTGCATTCATAACACCAAAGGCATTCTGCAAAGGGTAAAGTGTGATCAATTTTTCAATTCTATACAGGCCCAAGTCAAAACCACAGACTATATAAAAGAATCATACCTCTGTCACCTATTGGTTTGTGAACTGAAATTGGCATTTGGGTCATTGCCATGCTGAAGCCAGGCAGAAGTCCCTCAAAGTGTAATACCACTAATGGCCACTAGTCTCTGGCTCTAAAAAGTCCTGGCTTCTCTAAAGATATTAATTCAGTAAGTTCCTAGGAGTCATTCAGATTTTGGTCTTACATACTTTGTCTAATATTGTGTAATCTGCTCCATCTTTACATTTTATCTCCATTCATCAGTTTGACATGACTAATAGAAGGTTTTAATTTCTGCCGTGTTGGATTTTGATTTCTATTGTACTCAACTTTTAGAGCTTCTGATTATCGGAAAAAATATAATATTTGTGACAGAACATAAGTAAGTAACATTAACTAGGTGGTGACATGATTGTATTAAGTTAATGTTTGATGAAGTTACTACAATAAACAGCTTTGAATTTTAAGTTACCCCTCACCGTCCATCATCTGTGCCTTTTTGTTCAAACTTGCCAATGTTCTAAACGCAAAGTCCTAACTTTAAAACAACAGTTCCAAATACCCATAACCTTGCCCGGTGCCCATTTCTTTCTGAGGTTTTTCCTTCTGTAAAAGAAGTTTTTCCTCCTCACTGTAGCCCTGGGCTCGCTTCTGGGGGTTCTTTGCTTCCCTCTTCCTCCTATAGTCTGTCAAAGGCCTTGACATGAACTTTTAAAGTGCCTTGAGGTAATCCTGTGTAATGAGTGGGACTATTTGGATAAAACTGAATTACATATTATTATTTTATGTGCATATCAGGAGTCAATTCCTAGCCCACTCTAAAAATACCCAAATGTTGAGGTCAACACAAGCAGAGTAAAAGATGATACAGATATACTTCTGTTTCCTGTCCTGTAATGGGCTGCAAGTTGACCACAATGTTCATCTCTAAAAGCTGAATTTCATACATTCAACAATCTAATCCTGCTGTTTTCAACAGCATTGTTCTACATCGCTCATCTGAAGTGTTATTGTCTGATCTCGGCCACTGCAGGTGTGTGTGTTTTTCAGGAAATCTTTCATTTGTAGAAACAAACGTAAGAGGAAGATACTGTTAAACACTGAAAAGGGTTAAGCAATGATTAGATTCTATCCTCTGAAATGCTAGATGTCATTTATTTTGTAACAGTCTGGTGTGCCAATAAGAGCGGCTAAACATGACAGATTCATGGGGCTCAGCATTTGTGGGGGGCCCATAGAGCAGTGGAGGGGGTCCAGTGGATACAGGTTAGAAGTTGTGACAGTTTCATGTCAGATCCGATGTGTAGCAGAGGCATAAAAGTCGAGAGTCAGATGTTGAAAGTATGTTAAGTTTCAGTTTTGTTTCACTTACCGTAAGTGGCATTATGTACGGATCGCAGCCCCCCCACCCCCGCCACTGGCCGACAGATTGGGAAGGTACTGAATTGATGAAGGGTCCACAACGTTTATGCTTTCATGGGGCCCACAATTGGTAGTAGCGCCCCTGGTAACAGTTATGAAAATATTGCAGTTGTGCAAACATTAGACTGGATTAGATTAGATTACATTAGATTAGATTAGATTAGATCAGATTACATTACATTACATTACATTACATTAGATAGAACTTTATTGAAATTGCACACAGGATTGGATCAAACTAAGGCATTGTCATGTAAAATTTACGACCGTAAGTGGGAGACATCTCTGGTCTCTTTGACGGTCTTCCCCAGTTGTATTTTATGTCTCTGTACTCCCATCTGTGGAGTGGAGCTTCATTGAGTAACAGTCACACAGAGCCAAAGACCAATGCAGAGATCGAGCAGAATTCAAGCCGCATAAAGTGTTTATTCATACACAAAATAAACACTGAGTTGACATCTGCAGAAAGAACTAACTTTTCACTCTGGGAGACCACTTTTATATCGTCAAAAGTAGGTTGGGTTTAGCTACAAACCAGACCCATTTTTTTTTATCACATTTTGAACATTAACCTAGTCACGTTGGAAACCCCCCCTTTTTAGCTTGTCTCCAATAGGGTAAGATCTTTTTGGTGTCTGTCAGGATTGGTCCCAGTATTTGATTACCGTATATAAATATGTAACTTTTTCCTGGAAAATGTAAGGTACTTCCCAGAATCTTCAAAAATATCCACTCATGTGTACGTCTTCTGTACACCACGTTTTCCGAAACTTTCCATGAGTTCACATGTTCTTTCTGCCCACCCCGTTTTGTAACTTTGCATAAATTCACGTGTTCTTTCGATGGCTACACATGTTCGTTCTTTTGTGGGTCTCCCAGGAAAAAAGTCAACTACTCTGTTACAACCATCACATTACACAGAAATTTAACTTCTGGCATGTGAATGAATACTTTTTGAATATAAAATGAATAATTTGATTATAAAGTGAATACTTTGATTAAAATACGGGTTTCTAATACTTTGATTAAAATACTGGTTTCTGACACCACAGTATCCAACTAAATATGACCATTTCTACTTACTAAACAGAGTGTAATAGAAATAAAGGCCTGGCTGTCATTGAAGCCTCCTTTAAATAAAGGTACCTTCTACAGCTGGATTGAATGAAATAAGACCCTGGCCAAAATTTAGGAAATTCTGCATTTAAGATTTAATATAAACAAGTTTAGGTCTGCTGTGAAGTTGGAACCAGCTTCAAGTGGCCCTTTAGGAAACTACTTTAGCCTCTTCTGCCTTTACATTTATCCATTTAGTCAAAATGCTGCAACTGAGAAATACTGGGTGACGAATTAAGGAAAACTATACACATAATCTATCTCAGAGTTGCAAAATACAAGATTTATCTGGACTGAAACACTCTGCTCTGCATCCAGCCGAAATCAAATGATTATATGTGCACCAAGAAAACCTATTTGTTTCCCCTCACTCTAATGGTCCTACCCATGGCTGTTTCCATCCCTGTGATCACAGCCTTCAATTTCATACATGGCTTTCTGCAACAGCACAGGTTGTATGAATAGCGCGGGTCAGGCACATTCCAATCCAGTGTTTCATTATTCATTGTTCTCATTTTCAGCGAGGGATTCATTTCTTTCAGGAAGTCATCTAGAAAGCATTGAATGCCTATATCCTGCTGGCCGGTGTGAGAGGGGGGTTGTGGGAAGAGCACAGGCAGGGGGTGGGGGTGGGGGGGTATGGAAATCTAGCAAATAGAGCTTCCAAAAAAACATGGCCTCTACACAAATTGCCTGCATTTTCCATTGATAGGAATCACAGCATGTTTTTGTTGACCACGGTTGTTCATTTGTACATGCAGAGATATGTGTGCACTCAAATACCTGAGTTACTTCACCTCCTCCTCCACCCTTTTCCATTCTCCTTCAGAAAGAAAAGCATTTTTATATTTCTGAAAAGAACCCAAATGGGGTTGGTAATAATATATTGGCTTGGTCAGCATGCTCATTTTGTGATCGCCTCTTGATAGAATAGTATTAGGCTGATTTGCCACTTGTGCGTGCTTGTCTACAGTAAGACTGATGCAATATGGGGACATGGACTTGATAAGACAGGAATGCAGCAGCAAGGTGGGAATGTGACAGTTTAACATTCAACCAATAAAACATTTAATTGTATAATCAGTTGTATTTTACATATTTTACGAACTAAGGACAGCACAGAGGCAGTGATAATGAGTTGCAGTTGTGTTCCAGCCGTAATTGGTTTAAGAGGCTTGTAGGTAAGAGGGTACATTGTTAATATTTACGAGCCCATATGGTGTGAACTTTTCTCTTTAACCTGTTTATGGCAACAGTTTCCTCTTAACTGTTCCCATTTCTGGCCTCAGTAGGGCATTGATCTATTTAATTGTCTTAACCCTTTATAGGGCACTCATAGAAATACTCTGAAATTCCAAATTTTAACCTTAGGGCCGGATCTACTAAAGCAGGGGTGTCAAAGTCATTTTAGTTCAGGGGCCACATACAGCCTAATACGATATAAAGTGGGCTTGACTAGTAAAATAATATAAATAATAGGATAACTTTTGAGTGAAAGGAGGAAAATTCCGTGGTGAAAATTTACATTTACAAATTGTACTCGAACATAACACGAATAAATATGAACAACCTGTAAATATTAAGAAAAATAAGTGCAATGTTAACAATATTACACATTAATTTATCATTTATACATGTGAATCACAGCTTAGAGATCACAGTGGATCTAATACACAAAACAGTTAATAACAGTGAGAATATTATTAAATTCCACATACTTCTCTTAAGAGATTTCAGATATTCACATTTTTTGTAAAAGGCTAGTCTGTAAATGTAAAAATTCTTTTGTAATGTAACTTTTTTTTTTTACACTAAAGTATAGAGAAAAATGTGCAGTTTTCATAATTTATAGGTTATTATGATAGTATTTTACTGGTCTGATCATTTTTAGACTGAATTGACCTAAAATGATTTTAACATCCTTGATTGTTCATAACTTCAGTGTCATTTCTGCATTTCACAAATTCATCCCAGGGGCTGGAATGGAACCTTAGGCGGGCCGGATTTGACCCCCGGGCCGCATGTTTGACACCTGTTTACTAAAGGTTTGTGTGTATTAAAACGTGTGCAAACAAACTGCACACACAAAAAAAAAATGTACAAATTGATTTACTAACAGTGCGCACTAAGGGTTGCATCTTTCAAAGGTGCAAAATTGTGAATCTGCATCCAGTTTGTACAGAAGTGTCAAACTCAATTCAGTTCAGGGGCCACATTCAGCCTAAAATGATATAAAGTGGACCAGACTAGTAAAATAATATAAATAATAGGATAAGAACTTTTGAGTGAAAAAAGTAAATTCTGTAATGAAAATGTTTAAATCTATGAATTGTACTTGAACATAACATGAACAAATATGACCATCCTGAAAATTTGTTAGTAAAATAAGTACAATGTTAACAATATTACACCTTAGTTTATCATTTTAACATGTGAATCACAACTTAGAGATCACAGTGGATCTACAAATACACCGAACATTCAATAACAGGGAGAATATTATTAAAATTCCACATACTTCTCTTAAGACATTTCAGTTATATACCTAATATTTGGAACCAATATTCACTATTAAAGTCTTTGAAAAGTATATAAATTTTTCTAATCTGATTTTATATTTTTTGTGTGTTTTTTGTCCTTTTTTTGTTGATATAGTTGGTTAAAGTGAAAAAAATAATAGGCAGATGAGATAGATGAAGTTGTGCTGAAAAAAAAAAGATACCAAACAAGGGTACAATAAACATGTCTTTATATAGCACAGGTGTCAAACATGTGGCCCGGGGGCCAAATCCGGCCCGCCAAAGGGTCCAGTCCGGCCCTGGGATGAATTTGTGAAATGCAAAAATTACACTAAGATGTGAACAATAATGTTAGTTCAGGTTCCACATTCAGACCAATTCAATCTCAAGTGGGTCATAATAACCTATAAATACTCACAAGCCTAAATTTTTCTCTTTGTAAATGTAAATGTTTTTATGTATTTACACTAAAACAACGTATAATATTGAACAAAAATATCTGAATAACCTGAACAAATATCAACAATCTGAAATGTGTTAAGAGAAATAAGTTCAATTATAACAATATTCTGTCTGTTACTAAATGTTTTATGTATTTGTAGATCCACTGTGATCTGTAAGTAATAATGTACATGTGTAAATGATAAACTGAAGCAGAATAGCGTTAAAATTACAAATTTTTTTCAGTTTGTTCATATTATTCACATTGTTGATAGTTTGTAGATGCAAATATTTTTATAATTTAATTTGACTTTTTTTACTCTAAAACATAGAGACAAAATTGGAGTTGACATTATTTATACACCATAAACAAAAAGTTAAGAATATTTCTTTTTTTTTGTTTTGTTTTGTTTTTTTTGTACATTTTTTTTGTAATTTTTGCCATTTGTAAATAAAACTGTCTGGTCATTAAAAAAATGTGTTTCAATTCAGTTAACACAAAAAAAGTAAAAAGCACTGTGCAAGAATCCTAACTGAGAAAAAAAATAGCCCAAAAATTAAAAATATCCTAAACTTTTTGTTTGTAATGTATATTATTATAGTATTATTTTACTGGTTCGGCCCACTTCAGATCAAATTTGGCTGAATGTGGCCCCTGAACTAAAATGAGTTTGATACCGCTGTTATGTAGTATATAAAGGCAAAATCAAAAGTACTCAAAAACGGGCAAAATTGGCTCAGACCCCTAAGGGTTAAGTATGCTGACAGTGCTGCAGTAAAAGAAGCTATATACTGTATGACACTCCATGTACTCCACAAAATTTTCCCCATAGCTGCACAAAATTACAACACAGCTATTCATTACTCACTGGTGTCTTTACTATAACAACTTGCATACCATGTAATTCCTCTTTGCTGTATACATCCTTCACTGTGTCTCTTTGCATTTGGATCCCTGTAAATATTCCCCATAGACTCCACTGCCTCTCAGATATAGTAGAGTGTTTTTCCAAGTTAATTCTGCAAGTTCATTTTGGAAGTTGTGGGTAGTAAAACTTGAAAACTTTGTAGGTGTGTCAGTGTATGAGCAGGCATTACAGATCCAGTCAGCCTCTCTGATGTGATGACCCACTGTGACCCACTTCTTCCTCCTCATCTTAATTCCTCCTCACCATCAGCTCGGCTCTGCAGGGTGATTACCGAAGCTCATATGTATGAAGAAATGTAGCAGGACATTATTAATAAACATCAGTCCATTTAAATTTTCACATTGCCTGCTGTTTATGCAAACCAGGATCCGACCACAACACTATTCAGAAAAAAAAAAAAAAAAAAAAAAAAGAATATACATTTTGCGCAGAGGACATATACAGTGCACTTAATGTAAAATGATATGAGTTTGAACAAATTATGCACTCTTGAATCTCAATAAAGGACAATAACATTTCTTGATTTCTCTTGATTTTCTTGATTTTTTGTTTATCGTAAGACAATATGAAATTCCGATGCAAATCTTGAGCCAGATGTCCTTTTTTGTTGGTTCTTGTTTCTTGTTTCACTGGACAATATGGCCTATTGCTATGAGCTTTCTTATTGTCTTAAAATCCCATCTCCTCTTGAACCGTCTAAAAAATATTTCATATTATATTTTTTATTGCACAAAATAAAACAGCAATAGAAAAAAAACAACAACATTCAAACAAGTAACAAAATTGTGCAGGAGAGGTTAGAAGCCAAAAAGAAGGCTTATATGAATACCTCCCCCGAAATGAACAATACACAAAAAAAAGAATTAAAAAATACAATATAACTGAAATAATAAACTACAGTAAAAACAATAAAAATTTAATCCACATTACAAATCATCAAATGCAAATCAAGTGATACACAGCCTTAGATTTTTCATGAATTAAAGTCCTTTTCAGATGCTTTTTAAACAATGATAAAGTAGATGTTGATTGAAGTTCAGGTCTTAGATTATTCCACAGATGTGGTCCACGATATTTCAGAGAATACTGACAGACTGAATTTCGGCAGTACGGAAGATAAAATTTGCTTGAAAATCGTGTCGGAAAGTTGTGAATAACAGAAGATAACAAAGAAATTGTGAAAAACTTTAGGAAGAATATGAGTTAAGTGAACATATTTGTACATGAAGACACAGGTCTGGTAAACGTTCACATCAAAAACTGAGAGAAGATTGAATTTTTTGAAAAGAGGAGCAGATGAGTCGAGTCTCTTAGAAAACCTGATCATTCTAAAAAATTTCTTTTGAATGAAGAGAATCTTATTGAGATACGTGGGACAGGTTGCCGCCCAAACAGTATTGCAATAAATAATGTAAGGATAAATTAAAAATAAATAAATAAGCATCAGAAACCAAACATCTCAGTGTAGTTTTAAATCTGAAGCATCATTAACTACAACAGAACTGTAGTCACCTTCCTATTGATCCTCAAGTTACGCAAATATAACTTGTGCATAAAAATTTACATAACAGAGAAAAGACAATTTCACCAAAAGTCTCACTTTTCGATTAAAAGTTTTTGCGCTGGCAAGAAGTGGTTTTTCGGGCATAGCGCAAATGGTATATCACATAAAACTGCAATGGAAAGACCTTTTTTTGCAACTAGAGTCAGGTGAATTAAAAAAAAATGGATGTTGACGGATGTTACAACAAGCAAAGAAGAAACATGTCGCGGTATGTGTGGACACATCAGGAAACCCAATCATTTTTTAATTTAGTAGGAGATAGAGGGGTAATATATAATAATAATGAATATATCTGTAAATCAGCACCATATTTACGTTCGTCGCCATGTTTATGGAATGACTTCTTGTGTCATCTCACGATAATAAACAAACAAATCATCGCATTTGTGATTTAATGAAAAAAAAAAAACAATATTACGCACTTCTGTTTTTTCGACATTTAGTAAATATCGGTAAAGTTTTGTGCAGATGTCCAATGGAAAAGCGACTTGTGGAGATCATGTATGTACACATTAACACACATAAACAATGTGTTTTCCAAGTTCCATTCAGATATTATATTAAAGAAACCGCTTTTAGTCACATATTCTGAAGTAAATTGACTGTTCAGATTAAAGCTTTGTGTTGCGGGACCGTCAACATTATTTTTTCTTAATTTTCTGAATTGTTTTTCATTATATGGCTTTGAACACTTGTCACTTATAATGAACAGTAATGCCTCATTGTATGTTTTAGCTTAAAGATGGCAGAGATGAAATATTAAACACACAATCCTGACATTTTTTTCCACATTTATATGAAAAAAAAAAAAAAAAAAATAATAATAATAATAATAATAATACAACTATCATGAAAGTTGACACCATTACTTTTGTACAAACACAGTATGTATTAAAAGGTTTTAGTATTAATGGTCGTTTTTTACAAAGACAAATATACAAAGAAGTAGCTAGCTATATAAAAACTGGCTAAATAACTAGTTAAGTAACAAAAGAGAGACACATTTTATTTAATGCCCAAAACATAATCAGGTATGGAAATGTTACTTTTTCTCTAGGGTAAAGGGTGTATGGATTGGTGTAAAGAGCAAAAGGATATTTCCATTCCCAAACCAGATACCTACATCAGATTTGTTTATAGTATTCCTTTACTTCAACTAAAGCTCCAAATTTCCTTTTTTTAATGGTAAAGTGACTTAAACACATCACTGAAGTGTGTCAGAATATCATTGTGGATATGAAGAGGTCAAGGTTCAGTCACTTAATCTTTGCCTTAATCTTTTCTTTAACATGCTGAGATAAAATATGAAGGATATGGTGGCTTTGAAGAGGATGATATATGAAGCTGCCAATTTAAGAAAAGACCATACAAATTAAACCATGCACACTAAAACCTTTGAATGCGTACTGTTTTTCAAAAAAAGCAACTGAATAAGGTTATTTTTAATAAATGTGGGGAGAAAAAATGTTACTACTACTACTACTAATAATAATAATAATACCATTTGCAATGCTATAAATATTGTATCCTAAAGATATCAAATGAGTATATATGTATTTTAGTGTTACGTTATTAAGCTAGCATGTTAAAATGAGACACTAATCACAGTTAGCATATTAGCATGCTATAAGTATTAGCACACATTTCACTATATAGCAGCAAATAATCCAATCAGTCACATAGCACCAGGAAAATCATCCAATCCAACACCAACTATGGATGAAATATGAAGCTACCAATTTAAGAAAACACCGTACAAATTAAACCATGTATACTAAACCTTTTAATGCATACTGTTTTTTTTTTTTAAAAAAGCAACTAAATAATGTTTTTTTTTTAATAAATGAGGGGGGAAAAATGTTACCACTACTACTACTAATAATAATAATAATAATAATACCATTTGTAATGCTATAAATATTGTATCCTAACGATATCAAATGAGTATATATGTATTTTAGTGTTACGTTATTAAGCTATCATGTTAAAATGAGATGCTAATCATGGTTAGCATATTAGCATGCTATAAGTTTTAGCACACATTTCAATATATAGCAGCAAATAATCCGATCAGTCACATAGCAACAGGAAAATATATATTCATCCAATCTAACACCAACCATGGACGATATATTTCCCTGAATACATCACGAAAACATGTTTATTTATTTTATTCTATTTTATTTTTTACTGCATGCTTCTTACCTACTCCATGTTCTGAAGCAAATTCCTACTAATGTGAACCCTGTTTACTTACATGGCAATAAACATGATTCTGATTCTGATACCAAAGTGTAGCGCTACTGCTTTGAAATATTATTTTGATTTGGACAGTTGAAGCCTTAAGTTTAATCTCATTAGCAATTAGTAGTTAATGTTTTAAGATAGGATCCCTTTATTTCACTTAGTAAGTTTTTAGGATAGTATGGGTTGGTTGTAACATCTTGGTCAACATACCAAGATAACAGATTCATGAACACAGGACTTAGATCTGCCCTTAGATACACTTTTAAATACACATGCCCACATAGGATTGTCAATCACAGAAGATAACATGTAAACACACTGTCAGTATAGGGTTTTACATAGAGTTGAGGTATCACATCAGTTCATTTTTGGTGACCCAACCCACCTAGCCCACAAGGGGTCAGCTCATAGTTTGGGGAACAGTTTACAATAGCAGTTCCCAACCTTTTTGGCTCGTGACCCCATTTTAACATCACTAATTTCTGGCAACCTCAGACATTCAAACAGAGACTTTTATTTTTTTTGCTAAAATTTATTTGTTTTTGATCATGTAGTACTTGCTATACTATGTTGCAAATAAATGTTCATTTTAGATGACATGTAGTCTATATAATGTATATTATTATGGACAGAGGCAGAAAAGCCAGGTGTAGATTACTGCACAAAGTGAGAATTTTATTTTCCTTGGTCAGGATATGTACAGTCAGTCCAGCTTGGATTTCCAAGGCTGACAATTAATACTGAACAAACAAGAACTCAAACTATGAATTATGAAAGAGCTGCAGCATCTGAAACTGACCACAATGAACATTTGAAAGATAAACAGGACCACAGTGCTTCAGTTTCAGCTTCAGAGTTTGTCTTTTATGTATTGTGATTGTCTCTGTCAACTCACCATATATTTTTTTTATTAGCAATTTTTTTTTATGAATTACTAGAAATTTCAGGTGACCCCATTTGAATTCCAGGTGACCCCACATGGGATCCCGACCCCAAGGTTGAAACACACTGGCTTACAAGGACAATAAAAGTGATGTGCGTTGGAATGTCTGTATCTACTTTCTCCTTGGTGTGGATCCTTAGTACTAAGTAATGCTTTGTTTTTTATGTCAGATCAAGTCAAATTAAATGTATAAAAATGAGACCGAAACTAATCCAGACTTATTCTTGGAGCTTCTAACAAAAGCACACGTTAACAACTTCTTCTTCGTTTCATTACTCTGATAACTAATTATGCTGAGTGCTGTTCACACTCCTGCAGTGGAATAACCTGAGACTTTGCCGTAACATAGAAACAGTTTTTTTCTGATATTTACAGTTCAGTCAGACAACTCATATGTTATTGTGACAGCAGGATACATTTCGAGTTTAGCATCCAGGCTCTGGGATCATCACTCCCCACAGATATTTTTACATAGGTATTGGGAAGTGATGAATAAATATGTTCCCCCGGAGCTTACAAGAGCAGACTGGGTCGGTAGAAGATGGCTTAAGGAGTTAGAAGTAGCAATGGAATGTAGTATCACCGGTGTGTCATTAGGGGAGCTGGGAAATTCTTGAAATTTAAATAGGATACCAAAATGGAGGCTGTGTTAGTAGGTGTGAAGAGAAAGAGGTGTAGTCAAGGTGTATGTAGCAGAACAAGGGAGGCATCTCACCATTGGATTCTGTCTAAAAAGTAGAAATATTACAAATGATTCCACACTGTAAAAAAAAAAAAAAAAAAAATCCTGTTGTTTTTATGGAAAAAAACTGGCAGCTGTGGTTTCCAGAACAATACTGTAAAACACACATCCAACTGTAAACATATTTACAGAGTAACATGTAGATTTAACATTTTAAACATGTAGATTTAGCATTTTAAACATGTAGAATTTAACACTGGATTTAAATGGACTGCACTTCTTTAGCACATTTTCTCCACCCTTATGGTGTCCAAAGCGCTTTCCAAAACCACCAGGTCCAACTGGGAACAATTCAGGTTCAGTGTCTTCCATGGACACTTTGACATATGGACAGTCTGAGCCAGGATTCGAACCACCAACCCTTTGGTTATTGGATGAGCTGCTCTACCAACTCAACCAACCCATTAGTTTACAAGTTTAAAATGTTAAATTGTTAAATGTTTACTTTTTTATAACTATTTAGGAAAAAAAAAAAAAAAGCAAATATGCCGTTATTTCAACAGTATGGTCTTGCAATTTAAGCAGCACCACATAAATTGTTTTTCAATTTACAGTTTTATTTTCTAAAAACAATAGAAATACATCATTTCTACATACAAATCTGGTTTTGTTAACATACTCTTCCTGTAAGAACTACAGCTATATTTGATTTAATCATTAACACAAAAATCTTTCCAAATAAACAACTTTGCATTGTATTGTCACTTACAGTTTTTTATGTTGCAATTTTACAACTTTTTGGTGTTAATTCTACAGTCATTTTTTTTACAGTGCATCCAAGGAATAGAGAAAATCAACCGTTTCCACAACACATGTTGGTCTGTGGCTGTTTTTACCCAATATTTACAGGTTTACACAGACTTTTTAGGAAAATCCAGGTTTTCAGATGCAGCAGATAACCTCACTCCATCTAAAATGCCTTCACGTCAAGTTTTTGGGGTGTGTTTTTGGCACTCTGTGATGAATGATGATGGACACCATGTTTCCAGAAGCCATTAACGGTGTCATTTCCTTACATAGCTTTTACCTCCAGCGTCAAGACACCGAAGGAAGTTAAATCTCAGTGGGAGATGTACTTTCTGGCTCAAGAGAGAAACATTTCTTTTCTTTCTTTCTTTTTTTTTAATGACAGAGGAATGATGGAGATGATGGAGAAACAGCTCCTTTTGTGTTATCATACCACAGGAAACACTCCTGAGAGGTGCATTGATCTGTCAAACCTGAGAGACTCCATTCATTGGCTTTGATAGAACACAGAACCTGACACATCCTGAATGGGCAGCAGATGCCGGGCATTGTGGTGCCTTCACATGCATCAAAGTATAGTTGTAGCAAAGGTAATGTGGTGACTCGTAGGTAAATGATACCCCAGGAGACTCGGCTTCTGGTCTGTGAACTAGACAACAGCGTGAATCTGATATCAATCAAAGTCACATTGAAAACAATCAGCTGATATAATACACCTCGTGCAGACCGCAAGAGAGATTGGAGGAAGAGGCTACTGACATGCCGCTGGTATCAGACGTGGTGTGGGATCCATTATCACATCTCCCCTTCAGAGGATGTCACCTGCCATTTTACTCTACTCTGAGTATTGATCATTTTGCACCACATTTAGAGGAAATTTCACCCAAGGTGACACTAGAAAACACAAGAGAGGGGTCGACTCAATCTTCTCCTTTGCAAATGAGCTCTTAGATGAGTTAATTTAATCCCTGGAATAAACAAATTAGTGAGATAGGATGTATCATGTTTGGTGCCAAGTCCTAATGGCCTCATTGCTTCTCAAACACCACGTGAGAAAGAGAGAATCCCTCTGCAGTGCCTCATAAAACAGATACACAAAAAAAACCAAAAACGCATACACTCACTCGAAGGACAGAAGAGAAGTAAACTCTTAATGTTTGTTTATCTAATGAGTAACTACATAGTTTATTTTATTGTCTAGTCATTGGAATAGATAAACTTCTGCTGACATTTAAAGGTGATATTCCACTAGTGCTGCTAAGAGGTAGTCAATAAGTGTGTTTGGATCTGCTTGATTATATATAAATATCAATGTACATATTAGCTGATAATTGCACGATTATTTCACTGGTCTGCAATTTTTTAGAAATGATTTGCTTCAGACATTAAATGTGCTAAATGTTACATATTTTAATAAGATTAATTGGAAAATAAATGACAAAAGTGCCGGTTTGCTAATATTTTCAAGGTATATGATAAAGTGTTATTACACATATATATCGGTTTATGTACTTTATATAATAGTTTCATAAATCTTCCACTAAATAGAACCTGTAAAGTGAATGTATTCTAATGTGCAGACAGTGTTTTCAAGTAGATCTTGTAGCTCTGAGACAAATATTCCTTTTGAGTCAAACCCATTCTCTCGTTAATTCTTGAATTTCACATTTTGACCCGAGGCTGTATCTTGGAAAGTTCAGCCAACCAGCATTTTTGACTTGATTTTTCTTTATCAGTGACTCTCATGTGGTAAAATTTCATTACTTTTATTCTGGAAGCATTTTCCTCATAGACCAGTGTTTCCTGTATCATGTGTAATTCCCTGGATGTCCAAGATGTCCAGAGGGAAACCGAATGAATAAATAAATACATTTACTGATAGCATTCAGAGAATCATAACGTTTTGTTGTCATGTGCACGGTAAAGAAACAGGTTTCTATGTATAATAAAAATCTTATTGCGCCATCCACACTGAATGCCAAGAGAATTTAAGATGTATAAAAGTAGACTTAAAATTATTTAACTAAGAAGAATGAGGATGAAATATAAAATATAAACTATTACTAAGAGGAAAAAAATATTTACATAAATGTGCAATGTATGGGTGATTGTGCAGACTGTCAGATAAATATGTAACGTGAAAAACTGCCAGAGATGAACAATGATATACAGTATGTGCAATTACTGAGTATAAGGTGCATAAGGCAAGGCAAGTTTATTTATATAGCACATTTCAGCAACAAGGCAATTCAAGGTGCTTCACACAGGACATTAAAATACAACAAGGGAAAAAGAAACACATTCAAAACACTATAAAAGAAACATGTAAAAGGTGATTAAAAACAGCAAGTAAGAAAGTAACATATAGAACCCAAAAATATAAAAACACAGACATATTAAAGTAAGAGTTTCAGTGCAGAGTTTAGAAAGAGAATATAAAATTTAAAAAGTCAAAATCCTTTTAGTCAAAGGCAGCAGTGAACAGGTGAGTCTTTAACCTGGACTTAAAAGAACTCAGACTCTCAGCAGACCTGATATTTTCTGGTAGTTTGTTCCAGATATATGGAGCATAGAAACTGAACACTGATTCTCCATGTTTAGTTCTGACTTTTGGAACACAGAGCAGACCTGCACCAGACCACCTGAGTGGTCTGGATGGTTCATACTGGACTAGAAGGTCTCTGATGGATTTTGGGCCTAACCCATTCAGTGCTTTATATGCTAGCAAGAGAATTTTAAAGTCTATTCTCTGAGAGACAGGGAGCCAGTGTAGAGACCTCAGAACTGGACTGATGTGGTCCACTCTCTTGGTCTTAGTGAGGACTGGAGCAGCAGCATTCTGGATCAGCTGCAGTCGTCAAACAGACTTTTTAGGCAGACCACAGAAGATACTGTTACTTGACTAAAGATAAATGCATGGATAAGTTTTTCAAGGTCCTGCTGCGACATCAGTCCTTTAATCCTAGAAATATTCTTGAGGTGATAGTAAGCTGACTGTAATTGTTTGTATGTGGTTTTTAAAATTCAGGTCTGAATCCATGACAACACCCATAAAGAATATCAGTTAGCCTGTTAAATATCCTCCTATTGTGCAACTTATAAAAGATGTTTCCAAGAACACTTCCAACATCATAATGCATACAATATTAAAGGGAAGGACTGGAGGTAAATGCAGAAATAATCAAGTTATAAAACCATTGACAGACACAGGGTCAGAGTGGGACTCATTTTCAGCCTTGCAGTTTCTTACCTCAGATGGCCCATTTTAGATCACCACCTGGTATATTAAAATCATGTATTTATAACCTTACAAGTTAAGTCTAAAATACAGGACTGTTCTCAATAGACTCGTAATTCAGTGTATTTTTCTAAAATATTTCTAATTCAGTGTAAGGGTTGTGCCACAATGTAAATGTATTTCAATATGAGTGCACATCTTCAACATAATTCTTTACAATACAACATCTTTTTCAACATCAGAATCTATATTCTGTTCAAATAATTGTTTACAGATATCCAAACCTCAAATTAAATAAAAGAATAAATCAAATCAAATAACAAATTAGTGTTCACAGACATATAATCCTTATAAATAAAGAATACAGTAATTATTGCACTGTTCTCTGCCAGTTTGTTATTCACAGTAGAACATACGTTTCTAATGATACCATTGTCTTTTCTTCCTCTGCATAAGTATAGTTTCAAAAAGACATGGCCAACCCTAAAAGATGAATAAATGCCTGGGCAGTGAACTGGTCTGCCACTTTGTTTATTACAGTATCATTGTCCAAAGACATGAGAATTTCTTTCTCAGTACACATGAGCATGAATGCCTTTAAGTATAACCTTAAATTACAATGCCACACAATTCATTGATTTGATAATTAATTAACTTGAACGGTGGTTTTCAGGCAAAGTTGTTGTATTTTGTTCAACTTCTTCTCTTACCCCTTTCATCATTCTCCATTGTTTCAAACGGAGCTCATTTTAGTAAAAAAGCTGCCAATTTTCGCACATTTGGCTTCATCAGCCTGAGGAGCTTTCCTCCTTTTGATTCATGCCTGTTCCGCACCATCGTTGCTCTTTTTATTTTCCATTTTTCACACTGAGTCATCCTGTGCTTTGCACCTTTCTCTTCTTCTCATGCACAGCATGCTGTGCGTTTGTTATGTTAAGGTCCGCCTGCAAAAAAAAAACTAAAAAGCTGCCAGTGGAGGGGGAAATGGCCCAGCCCAGGGACAGTAACATGTCACATCAAAGTCGTTTAGGGAAACAATCTCTGGTCATGCATGTGATCAACCTAGCACCATGACTGAACACTGGCAAAAAAAAAAAAAAAAAACAGCCAACACCAGCCCACGCAGCCCAAAATCTGCCCGGCCCACCGGAACTGTCCAGATATACCTGATTAGCCAGTCCGGTCCTGGACAGATGCTGGGGTTGGCTCTACAGAGACCTGGCTCCAATAGACTCGTAAACACTGGACTTCTCACAAAAGGCCCACAGAGTCAGGTGTACTTGATTCCGTGGACGTCTGTGCGTACTCGAGGTGGACTCAGTGTGGACGAAGTGGATGTCCGCCAAACACGTCTGTACACAGCTCAGTTTTTACAAGATGCAGATTCCGCGTATGTGCAATCGGTGTCACACCATAGACTGCTTGGTGGGAAATCTTCACATCGACCTGTTTTAAATGTCAAATTGGTACGCTCGACTATGAAACCTCAAACGTTTGCGGGCGTTTGAGGTTTCATAGTCGCTCACAGTATGCTCACAGCACGCCTAATTCTGTGGGAGCCTTAAAAATGCAAATTCAGTGTTTAGTTTTTTTGTTTTTTTTTAACTCGTGCTCATACTTGTTTCATCTGTGTTTTGTTTTATACTCTAATAGTTCATACACACACACACATATATAAAAATTTAAATATGGTTTAATTTCCTCTCTTGATTGTCAGATCTCAGGGTAAATACAAGACGTTTTTGTTGTGTTACATTTTCCTGCTGAGTCAGACTGTCACAGGTTGGGTTTATTTGATGAAACTTGTTTTCTCGTGACAGACACCTGGACTTCAGTTGTGGTTTATAGGCTGAACTGACAACACTGTAAAATGACTTTGTCAGGCAGTGTTTGATCAAATGTACTGCTTTACTGAGCCACAAATACCATTTAGAACTCCCACACTTCTGACCCCTCAGGCTCCTGTAGCTCTACCCCTTTTGTCCAAATCTGGTCACTTCTGGCTCCAAGAGGCCAACATGGCAATAACAAAATCACAAAAAAAATCCTGGTTTCAGAACTGCACTTCAGACAGCAATGGGTGACGTGACAGTTCCTCTAATATCATGATGTAATATAATGATACATACAACAAAATCTTGTAATTCATTGCGTTGTCACATGACTAGACAGTGATCTTTAGTTTTGTGATTGTATCATGTCTTCCATTTTGGATCCAACAGAGAACTATTATTTTAAAGTTTTTCCACCTTCCATCCATCCACCTTCTACTGCTGATCTGGGTCTGGGTCAGGGGGTCTGAGCCACCTCCTCCAGAGTAAACTGTGCCATTCCCATGCCTGATGAGAGATATAATCCCTCCAGCCTGTCCTGGATCTGCTCACCAGGGTCTCGTCCCAGTTTTACAGGCCTGAACCCCCCTCCCCCACAGGATGTATCCTGTATCCAGATGCCCATACCACCTCAACTAGCTCCTCTGGATGTGGAGGAGCAGGGGGTCTACTCTAATATGTCAGATGTTATATGTTGAATCTCTGTCCACAGCTCAAGACCAGGGTTTGGAATATGGATCGATTACACAGTCAAGACCAGGGTGCTTGCACAGGTCTTGAAAGACTTAACCCATAAAGACCCAAACCCCCACTGGTGACCAAAACCATGTATTGACCTAAAATGTTTAATAATTTCTGATCCATTAATCCTATCAATTCATGTAAACAATTGGGGTAAAATGCAGTTTATCATCTTTTCATGGTCATCAGAAATGACCCATTTGGACGTTCAGAGGCTCCATAGTTACCATGGAAACACTGTCATCTTCTACAACATTGATTCACCAGTAAAACCCATGGTGTTGGATCAGTGACAGTGGATGGAGACACTTGGTTTTATGTTCAGTGATTGATATCTTTGGTGAAAACGTCCCTTTTTATGGAGTTTTTTCTGTTTCTAATATAATTACCCTCAACTTTAATCTGAGCTTTAATGAACATCTATATGATCTGTAAATTAAATGCTGGAAAATACTGGATTTACATTGAAAAACCACAAAATACAAAGGATAATGTTATAATAAATGTTGAAAAATCACTTAAGAAAGGTTAAGTATACAGAAAAAAAAATCTTTTAGAAGCGTCACAAAAGTAGCAGTGGGTCTTTATGGGTTAAAAAGTAAGGGATTTTGAAATGCTATTTTGTGTGAAAGACTTTATGAAGTATGGAAAAAAGTTTCTCTCAGTTGAATTTTAGAGTATGCTCAAAGGCACATAAGCTTGTAAGATAAAAAAAATACATGTGGAAAGCTTCGAAAAAAAACAAAACTTGATATGATTTCAGTAACTGGTCGGTACTGGAATGATTCCAGTGAAACTTATTTGTGTAATATCCATGCACTTTTGTGATTTTTCATATGTTATGAAGACATTTCTGTCAGTAAAACATAATTTACTACAAATTATGCATTTGTTCATTCATACATTTATTAAAATGAGCCTTTCTACAACACACAACAGATACAATGTCAACAAAAAAAAAAAGTAGGCATGCAAGAATAAAAGTCCATAAAGTCAAGGTATTTTGGGAAAAAATAGCAGTTTTGAAAACTTCTGGAAAAAGTTTTTATTTGGATAAAGAGCAAACACCCTGTAATAGCTTCACATTTTGGCTCATGTCCCTCTTCACCACCTCCAACCCAATGTGACATCGTGAAATCGTGAATGTATACGCCACTTTTGATTGCCGTGTTATCTGTACGGGTTGTAAGCTTTCTGTGTGTGTGTTCATGCCACGTCAAATACCACACACTGAGGGTTAGGTTATGTGAACTGGAGATCTTGGCATAAATTGACACATGACCAAATGGTGTTGAATAACACGTGAAAGGACAAAAATGTGTATGTATAGCACATCAAATGCCATTAGAACTGGCGTGACATACAACACAATTTCATGAGATCAGTCTCTCTGACCGGTACATCCTGGGGCGCTGTAAAAGGGGGTAAACATGACAAATTCATGCATTTGTGGGGCGTCCACAGAGCAGTGGAGGGGGTCTAGTGGATACGGGTTAGAAGTTGTGAACATTTGGTGTAAGATCCACTGTATAATAAAGGTGTAGAAGTCGAGAGTCGGACGTTGAAAGCATGTTAAAGGTGCTGGAGACTTTCATGACCAATTTGTCATCAAATCTGTCAAACCTCAGTCATAGCCTAAGTATCCTGAATCTGTAAGTCTTTCTGTGATTACTCACCTGAATCTCTTGAATCACGGTGAACAATTTCAAAGTGCCATCCACCATAAACAAACCGTGTGTTTACAAACTGACCCAGGAGGTCACTCGGCTATCTTCAGAATTTTGTCACGACGTGCATTGTGGGAATCCAAGGTTCGCACAGCCACCTGACAGCGGCAGAGCGACCATATGGTATTATATGAATGAAATAAACACGCGGAAACGGCTGGAGGAATATGCAGAGAAGGAAGGGAGGTCCTGCCGTTTCCCATCGTGTCTGTTCCAGCTGCCGCTGTAAGGTGGTGGCATGAGCCTTCACTTCCCACAATGCACGTCACGACAAAATTCCAAAGATGTCCGGGTGACCTCCTGGCTCGTTTGTAAAAACATGGACTGTTTATGGTGGATGGCACTTCGAAACTGTTCACTGTAATGCAAGAGATTCAGGTGAGTAATCACAGACAGACTTACAGATTTGTGATACTGAGGCTATGACTGAGGTTTTACAGATTTGATGAAAAATTGGTCACGAAAGTCTCTAGCACCTTTAAGTTTCAGTTTCGTTTCACGCCAGTGTAACATACATTAGTTATGGATTGCACCCCACGTATACCCCGTCCCCCCCCTCCGTCCCATTCCGACAAGATACTGAACTTTATGAAGGGTCCAGAACGTTTACCTTTCATGGGGCCCACAATTGCTGCACCTATTGACGTGTGGCTCTCCTGTTCCTTCCCTCCCTCAGTCCAAATAACACCCATAAACACTCAGACTCTTGGTACTGGGACTCATCCTCAACCCAACTGAGAACCCTGATCTTAGACTTCTAGATGCTAATTCTCACCCCTGCTGCTTCACACTCAGCTGAAACCATCCCCAGTGTGAGCTGCAGATCACAGCTCAATGAAGCCAACAGTGCCTTTCCACCTCGTCGTTGTAATATGTTTAAGTCAGACTGCTTCTGAAATCAATATTTGAGTGTTTATATAAATGAGCGCTATGTATGCAAGAACAACGGCTATTTCACTGTGAAGCCATGCACACACACAGCTGCAGACACGGGAGACGGAAAGACCTGTCAAATAATTTTCATCAGGGTTATTTCTGTTATTTGTGTCCATTCTTGTCTAGTCTGTAGGGACTCGGACAAGCAGAGCTGTAACATAAATCTTTTAACCGTGTATAAATGCTCGTATTATGACCCGTCCAGTCAAGAAATAAGTGAATTAACCCATGAACCCAGAAAGGTAAGTCAAGTTATTAAGGTATGTAATAACCAGCTCTGATTGCCTATATCACCTCACATGCATTAATGTAAATGTAATAATTACTTTTTTTTCCCTCTATATCGAAAAAAAAAGTCCTGCATGTATTTTAATGTAATTTTAATTTGCAGCTAACCTATTTGGATCTCATTCTACCAGTGCAAAATGGAGCCCTGTAGTTATTCATACTACAGTTGTGTTATTTTTATGTTGTGTTATTTTTCTCTTTTAATGGTTCTGTATTGGACATGTCTTTTAGCGCAACTGTGCACCACGCTTTCAGGAAATTCTAATTCAGACCATTGCTCTAAAAACAACTGACTGTTCAGTTATATTCATTAGATAACTGGTGAAGAACATCCTTTTCTTTTTCTGCAGTTTCAACAAGTTAAGCCCCAACAACATCATATTTTTCTGAGATTTTAAAGGTTTAATATGTAAGATTTGTGCCTGATTGTTGACTTATATGAAATTTGGAGTTTGTTTTGTGCCATTCATAAAAACATCCCACACATGAGCACTTAATCTTGTATTAATTAATCAGATTTTTAAGGATCTGCAGGAACCTTGATTTGAACAACCTTAATGTAGAACAAGGAGACTATAATTAGAGGTCGACCAATATGGATTTTTTTCTGCTGATTTTTTTGAAAAAATTTGGTCAGCCAATGGCCAATACCTACAGCCGATTTTCAGCACACTGACCATAAAATACAATTGAAACACTCAGATAATTAAGATTTTTATGCAGCAATATCAATGAAATGATCAATACATGTACATATAGTACTCTTTTAACCTTTATTGAACTTCAAGTGCTGGCCACACAGGTGCCTGATCAAATATCTTATAACAATTTACTACTGATCAAATATCAGCTTTCAAAAAAAAAAAAAAAATAAGGAAGATGGCCGATATTGAAAAAATCCAATATATCGGCCCAATATGTTGGCCTTCCTCTAGCTGTAATATTGATCAAAACTGGTTAAGAGTCCCTCTAATTAGTAAAATCATTTATTTATTTATCCACCAATAACGTCCTGTGTGATGGAAGGCCTTTTTTAATAAACTGTGTAAAACAATGCTGATTGGTGGAACACACTTCATCTGCACTTTAATTCACAAAAATGTTGAAGCCAGTGTGTGGCTGCAAACTGTTTTTGTTTTTTTAATTTCTACAACCTTTAATTTGTTTGTGCTTTGATCTTTTGGGAAATGGACCCAAAGAATAAAAGCTACAACGAGTGGAAGGATGATGAGATCTATTTACTGAACAGACTTTTTGTGTGTTTAAAGTTGGCTTTTTGAGTTGAATGAATTTGCTGAATTCGCTCAAAAGAAATACAGCGGGACTTTGAATGGGTGACTTGAAACAGCTGAGCCTGATTTGAATAACTTTTTTTTTTTTTTAATTAGTGATAGTTAACGAGATACTGTGGACAGAAAAACAACAACAAGAACAACACATAAAGGGAAAATCCAACAAATAAACAAACAAACAAAAAACAACGACAAAGTATTGACAAACAACAATGACAACATCATATTACAATGAAAAGGATCATGAATGTAAATAGCAACTAAACAATATAGCTTGGTTAGGGGCAATAGGGAAAAAGGGAAGAGGGGGGTATGAATGAAAGTGTGTGTGTGTGTGTGTGTGTGTGGGGGGGGGGGGGGGGGGATAATAATTGTTGTAATACCAGTAGCCTAATTTGCTAATATTATTGTGGCGTTTGGTAGCGGTGGAGGCTGTCACAATACAACAATGAGTTAAATAATTTAATATTTATAATAATATCTTTGTATCAGTTACTATCTGTTTTGAGTTTATAAACTAATATGGCTATTTGAATAACTTTCCAGGAACTTTGAGGTAGTGTTGTAGTATTTGAGATCGGTCTTGGTCTCGAGACCGCTTTTTTTTAACATCTTGGTCTCGTCTCGACTGTGCAGACTCAGGATTTTAACACGAGACCAGTCAAGACCACCGCTCTTAAGTTATTTGCTCACGCCACTGATGAAAGGGATCTATTTCAAAGCACTGTGTAATTCTTACTTTGTTCACTCTTCTAATAATTTTTCATTGTATGCACAGTTTTGGTCTCAGACAGGTCTTGGTCTCAGATGGTGTGGTCTTGACTACAACACTACTTTGAGGTGGAAATGCAAAACACAAAGATTACAGGAAAATAAGTTACCCAGGTAAATAAGTTCCTGGTAATGAAAGTTCCTGGGAATGTTGGTGGAAAAGGGACGATTGTGGACCAAAGACACAGTAATGGGGGTGTGGGGCTGCTTTTAGTTTCGAAGCAGAGGAGGCTGACTCGGGGTTTCTCAAACATGGTGTCATAGCTGTACTTGGTCAGACATTTGCAAATGAACCTGATTTAATTTGGGTCCAAAATCATGACTTCACATAAACTCCTACAGGTTAAACTGAACTAGCAAAATACTTCTAAAAAGAACTAATGCTAACAACCCATGATGCAACACTTTCAGTACAATCACCCAATAAAACATATGTTCCATAAAAAATTACTTGCACTAACTCAGTTAAATTATATTGTACAGGGGTTGGACAAAATAATGGAAACACCTTCACCTCAAGATGATAATGCCCCAATCCATACAGCTAGAATTGTTACAGAATGGCATGAGGAACATTCTAATGAAGTTGAGCATCTCGTATGGCCGGCACAGTCCCCAGACCTCAACATTATTGAGCATTTATGGTCAGTTTTAGAGATTCAAGTAAGACGTCGATTTCCACCGCCATCGTCTCTAAAAGAGTTGGAGGGTATTCTAACTGAAGAATGGCTTAAAATTCCTTTGGAAACAATTCACAAGTTGTATGAATCAATACGTCGGGGAATTGAGGCTATAATTGCCGCAAAAGGCGGACCTACACTATATTAAATGATATTTTGTTGATTTTTTAAGGTGTTTCCATTATTTTGTCCAACCCCTGTATATTTAGATAATGCTCTACATACTGGAAATTCTACTTTCAATTAAATGTACTTCATCAAATAAGTGAACGATACCTGATGAAGCGTTTCTAAGATCGAAGATACTCAGTTTATGGAAAACACACCAGGTTGCACAGGCTTTTCTGTATTCCCTCTGGGGGTTGATTTCCTTGTTACCATGATACTGTTGAAGTATTTACTGTATTCTGGTGCCAGAATTAAGTTCAACCTACTCTATGTAAATGTTTTACAGCTGGGGACTGTACTATATTACTCTCAGAGTGCAGCCAAATGGGCAACGTTAAAGCATCAACACTGGGAGGATTACTATTATTATAGTTTTACACTGGGTCAGGTATTATTCATGTCAAATACCAAACATTTCCTATGAGAATTAACTGGATATTTGTACTATTCACTCATGTCCACTGTTAGAATAAGCAGGATTGGCCGAAAGACGTTATGTGACAACAGATGCACTTATGTATCTTGTTTGTTTCACGGAATTGAATTAAAATAAAATTGTTTTTGAACAGGGGTGTCAAATTCATTTTAGCTCAGGGGCCACTTTCACCCCAATATGATCTCCAGTGGGCTGGACCAGTCAAATAATAACAGTGAAAAAAGTAAAATTACATTATGATAATGTTTACATCTACAATGTTTCCTTAAAAATCTGAATAACATGAACAACTTGAATTGTCTTAAGAAAAACAAGTGGAGTTTTAACAATATTCTACCTCAGTTAATCAGTTTACACATGTGCATTACAACTTACATTAAAATTACAAATACACCAAACATATAGTATCAGGTATAATATTGGCAAAACTGCATTTATGTCTCATAAGACATTTCAGGTTGTTCATACTTATTCAGGCTATTCATATTTTTTTGTAAAATGATAGTTTATTAACGTAAACATTTTCATGTAATTTGACTTTTTTTTCACTACAAACAAAGATAAAATCTGCAGTTGTCATTATTTATAAGTTATTATGATACTATTTTACTGATCTGACCCAATTGAGATCTGTATGTGGAACCTGAATTAAAATGGCTTTTACACCATTGATTGTTAATATCTTCAGTGTAATTTTTGCATTTCACTAATTCATTCGACAGGCTGGATTCTGGACCCTTTGGCGGGCCAGATTTGGCCCCTGGGCCACATGTTTGACACTTGTGGTTTAGAACCATTGAACTATTGTCAGAAACCTATTAGATTATTTTACATTTGACCATACATGACTACTACAACTATTATTATTATTATTATTATTATTATTATTATTATTATTATTATTATTATCATTAGTATTAGTATTAGTATTAGTATTAGTATTATTAATTATGACAACCCAGTGGTAGTACCCACGTCCATAGAACAAATGCACTCATTGAATGGTTTAATAAGGATGGATATTATGTAAATCATTTGTTATTTGGCCTTCACAGTCACCAGATCTCAACACAAGTCAAAACCTATGAGAAGATTTAGAAAAGTTCTGGACAAAAACAGTACATTTGTTAACACAGTGTTTCATTCTTGTACTCCACCACATCTTAGATTCTATTATTTTAATGTTTATAGAGCAGAATGTTTATCTGTAGTGGAGCATCTTTGTGAATCTATTGTATAAAACCCAAACAAACAGACAGAAGAGGTTAAAAATGGAAAATAATTCAAACACACCATCATCAGATGCCAAATATAAATGGAGGTGCTGATGAAGGCAGGATGGACATATAAGTCCATTCTCATATTTGCAGTGTGAAAACGGAAATGACTGTTTTTTTGTTTTGTTTTTTTGCCACTTACAGGTAAGGGTAACCAAATATGGTAACTTCACTAACCTTGATTTTCTACATATTAAAAAATAAATAAATCAAAATTTCACAAAAGTAATAAAGTCTTGTTATGTCCTCCAATAACACACTAATGTTGACATTTTGAATTTCAGAATACTTCTATGAGTGCCCTATAAAGGGTTAATATTTGTGGGTGAGTTTGCAGATTTTCTGAAAATTCTGCTGAAATTTGTAATGCATTTAGATGGAAAACTGCTGAGTTTAAAGCCTTTGATGGTGGAGAGTGACAGGAAATGTGTGGAAAGAGAGGAGGGGAATGACATGCAGAAAACGCTCCGGTCAGTCGGGAGGGTATTTGCTGTCATTATCCGCCGTAACCACTCACCTGTCGGGTACAGACATTTTTAAATAAAATATGTTAGAAGTTCTGGTGAAGGGACTGAAGTTTTTTGGTAAATAGTTATATATTATAAGTTGAGCACTGCATTATAAGACGCTCACCTGCACCTTTAGCCCTCTGGCAAGAATTCACAAATAGACCCTTCGCACCTTAGCCTGCTCAAAATGTCACTGTCTGACAAGTTTAAGCAGCTTTCTGTATTTTTTTTCTGAACCAAGCTGACACCTGTCGTCTTGATTAAAGAAATAAATCAGCCTCTCCTATGCTAAAAATATGCCCAATGAATGTAACTGCTGCTTTTCTGCTTCAGAGATCTATAATTAATGTGGTCACATCCAGCAGCACTGGAGAGAGAGGAAATCTGATGTCCCCCTCTCCTCTCCAGCACCGTCGTCAGGAACCCAATAATCCCTGGGAGGACAAAGCGAGCTGTGAAAGCATAAATATAACCGTAGTATCAAAACTTCCAAATCTCTGCTATTACCATTCTGACAGCTGCCTGCACTAATTAGCCATCAAAGATCTGCGTTGTTCACTGACAGCTCAGACCAGTTCAGTATCACCAGTGTTTGTGTGTTAGTGTGGGCACAAACAGGTAAACGCTCCCACTTCAATGTGGGTTTACATTTGGGTGCGTCTATGAAACTGGTACTTAAGGGACTAAAAATACAAAACGGATGAAGGAAGTTTGAAAGCACTTTGGGTCTATTTTAAAAATAAATACTTACTGAGATAAAAGAGAAACTATTTTTCAGATAAAACACATTTTTATACCGGCTAAAATTTGCTTAGAGGTCTTATTTCTGTCTTTGTGCATAAGAAATCAATAGAAGTGAATCCCCAAAGGAACTTTGTGTTGGTAAATGCAAGTTCTGCAAATGTACAGGATTTCAGTTACGTTGCAACATGTTGATGGTCATATGAACTATGTTTTCAGCTCAAAAACGTCCAGTTTCATCACAATTAATGCTATATTTTCATGTCACAAATGGCCAAGTTATATTTGAACTGAATTTACCTGAAAAACAAATATTCTATTCTTTTAGATTCCCCAATTTTTCTTACAAGATTTTATACTACAGATCACATGTTTTATTTTTACAGGTTGCAGTATGGAGTATGGTGCTGATCCATCCTGCTTATGTTACGCCTATACATACATTAAGAATGTCACACGTCACTTTTAAATCCAGTTTTCTAATAATAAGCATTTTTATAAAGAAATAACAATTCTATATTCTTATTTACTCTTTAGTATGATGATAAACTATACAATAAATAATTCTGATCCTAGTTTTTGCACAGGGATCATTTGTGGAAACGGTGACATGGCTGCCGAGCATCAGTATGATGGGATCTGTAACAACCATGTCACATCCGTCCACTGCCACATTTTGTGTTTTTGTGTCAGCTGTTATTGTTTTAGATCCACAATACTAACATTTATGAATAAGAGGAGAATTAGCAAAAGTAAGTCTATAAGTTTATTACTAATAAAGTACTGGTTCTGACCAGAGCATCATGGGTAATGTCACGTCCGTCCACCAGCAAAAGTTTTCACATACACGTGCTATTCAAAATCCAATATTTCTGAAAATATAGCTTCCACTGTCAAATAATATCAGTAGTCTGTGCACAAATGTGTTAGCATTATTTCAACACAGTTCTATGCATTTCTTACATTTTTTTTTTTTTTTTACAAAAATGGCCACTCATTTGACCCCCTAAGTAAATTTTAGCTGATACACAAATCCGCATGTAACACTAAAAGGTATCTGAAAATTACACGCTACTATTTTTTTAAAATATCTTTTTAATTCTCTCACAGGTACATTTTGGGAATCAAACTAATTATGCAAGGCAAAGTGTTCCACAAAAATGACCGCTGTTGCAAAATCACTTGCAATTTATATGTCTTTAAATGGGTAGGTTCTGTATGTAACGCCAGTGGACACGATGGGTTATGCACGAAACCTGGAATGAGACTGAGATTCATGAAAAACCTGCATGTCTGGATTAGAACATAACATGCTGAACACCTTTAATACCCCTTGGCCAAATGTAGTGTAAGATTACTGCCCTATAATTTAGATTAGATTGTCTTTGTGTAAAACTCATTACATACATATTTATGTTTGAAAGTACTCAGATATTATAACAGCACAAGGCCATTCGACCTTGAAAAAGTCGGTCATCGTCACCAATTTTCAATCGGCTTCTGCTCCATGCCAAGATGTACCTACAGTATAAATTTGATGCGGATATCTCAATGCATTCTTCAGATAATGTGATTATGTCATTGAATGGACAGAAAAACATAACAAAACAATTACAATACAGTAAAAAAAAAACACTAGGATTGTCAAATTTAACTCAGAGTCTTTATTTATAGCACTATATAAGACCATTTCAACCCATATTTTCCAAATCAAATGCATCTAGGTAGCGTTGCCTGTCCCAATTTTGGTCCTATTTCTGGTCCCGATATTTTTAAAAAATGTATTAATTTTGGGATGGCTCAGAGCATGAGTATAATGTTTTTTTGCATTTATCTGAGGCCATCATTAGGTACATCCTGGGATGAAATATGTCTAAATTTCTCTTTTATTGTTGGGTACAAAAAAGCTAGCAAAGTGCAGTGTTACGCCCCGGCCTAGGGGTTTACCAGGGCGAACATGATGTGCTCACTTTTGTCCCCTCCCAGCTCCCAAGCACACACGTCAGTCGAAACTAAAAAAATCACAATATTTATTATTAGTACTTTTCTCAACAACTAAGGAAGGGTTAGGTACGGTGGCCCAGAGGTGCAACAGGCCAAAAAATTATCCACTAGATGAAAAAAATTATCTACTACAAGAAAAAAAAAGAGAACAGCCTAAAAAAATTATCCACTAGATGAAAAAAATTATCTACTACAAGAAAAAAAAAGAGAACAGCCTAAAAAAATTATCCACGAGATGAAAAAAATTATCTACTACAAGAAAAAAAAAGAGAACAGTCTAAAAAAATTATCCACGAGATGAAAAAAATTATCTACTACAAGAAAAAAAAAAAAAGAGAAAAACAGCCCAAAAAAATTATCCACTATAAGGAAGAAAAAAAAAAAAAGAGAACAGCCTAAAAAAATTATCCACTAGACAAAAAAATTATCTACTGCAAGAAAAAAAGAGAACAGCCTAAAAAAATTATCCACTATAAGAAAAAAAAGAGAACAGCCCAAAAAAAATTATCCACTAGATGAAAAAAAAAATCCCCTATAAGAAAGAAAAGAGACCAGCCAAAAAAATTATCCACTAAAAGAAAAAAAAAGAGAACAGGCAAAAAAAAATTATCTACTAGCCCAAAAAATTATTCACTATAAGAAAAAAAAAAAAAAAAAAAAAGAACAGGTGAAAAAAATTATCTACTATGAGAAAAAAAAAGAGAGCAGCCCAAAAAATTATCCACTATAAGAAAAAAAAAACATCATCCACCTTTTCAATTACGGGGGCGCTGTTTTCCCGAAAGGTGTCTTGCTTTAAAATTAAGACCACCACAAAAAATAAAAGGATAGGCTGAAAAATTTTAAGGCTTTCGGCTAATGTGGCTAATGCTAAGGAAGTACCCCACCGGAAGTGGAGGTCGTGCGCTATAAAAAAAAGTTATTTTAAAATATAGATATTTCCATTAATATAGTTTGCAAAGCAGTTAAATGATTAAATACGGTTCCAGTGTCTGCTCAAGGTTAGGCATGGGCGTTAAATGGTTAAGGTTAGGGTTAGGGTATGGTTGGGGTTAGTTTTCAGTGGTAAATGGCCCTTGTGTGCACTGTGTGAAGGTTCGTTGCTAAGCTAATGCTAACGCGAAAAGTTGACGGCAACTGTGTGAACTACCAGTGCGAGTAAACAATTGTGTGATTACGGTGTTGAATTGTTCAACTGCCTGACATTCAATATCATTTTTGATGAATATTCGCTACAAGAAGTTCTAAAATTATTTTATTTTGAGAGGAGGAGAAGAGGAGCTTCCTGTGGAGCTCCACTATCATGGCATCGCCCATTTGTTTGCAGGTAGACCTCTCCTCCTCAACTCAAACGGAGTGTCTTCACTAACACTAGATCAAGAAGGACATTTTGTGGAGATAAAGATGTGTGCCGTGGTACCGCAGTGCCTCGGCACCTGGCAACGAGCTGAGCTGTGGTACCGAGCCATGGTACGCGGTGCCGTGCTGGGGTACCTGGCACCGAGCCGTGGTACCGCGGTACCTCGCGGCACCAGCCGAGGTGCCACGGCACCTCGCGGCATCAACCGTGGTGCCGCACCAGCCGAGGTGCCACGGCACCTCGCGGCACCAGCCGAGGTGCCACGGCACCAGGTGTTGGTGCCGCAATATGCACTTGCTGTCTCTCAACAAATGGGCGATTCCATGATAGTGGAGCTCCACAGGAAGCTCCTCTTCTCCTCCTCTCAAAATAAAATAATTTTAGAACTTCTTGTAGCGAATATTCATCAAAAATGATATTGAATGTCAGGCAGTTGAACAATTCAACACCGTAATCACACAATTGTTTACTCGCACTGGTAGTTCACACAGTTGCCGTCAACTTTTCGCGTTAGCATTAGCTTAGCAACGAACCTTCACACAGTGCACACAAGGGCCATTTACCACTGAAAACTAACCCCAACCATACCCTAACCCTAACCTTAACCCTTTAACGCCCATGCCTAACCTTGAGCAGACACTGGAACCGTATTTAATCATTTAACTGCTTTGCAAACTATATTAATGGAAATATCTATATTTTAAAATAACTTTATTTTTTAGCGCACGACCTCCACTTCCGGTGGGGTACTTCCTTAGCATTAGCCACATTAGCCGAAAGCCTTAAAATTTTTCAGCCTATCCTTTTATTTTTTGTGGTGGTCTTAATTTTAAAGCAAGGCACCTTTCGGGTAAACAGCGCCCCCGTAATTGAAAAGGTGGATGATGTTTTTTTTTTCTTATAGTGGATATTTTTTTGGGCTGCTCTCTTTTTTTTTCTCATAGTAGATACATTTTTTCACCTGTTCTTTTTTTTTTTCTTATAGTGAATAATTTTTTGGGCTAGTAGATATTTTTTTTTGCCTGTTCTCTTTTTTTTTCTTTTAGTGGATAATTTTTTTGGCTGGTCTCTTTTTTTTCTTATAGGGGATTTTTTTTTCATCTAGTGGATAATTTATTTTAGGCTGTTCTCTTTTTTTTTCTTACAGTGGATAATTTTTTTTGGGCTGTTCTCTTTTTTTTCTTGTAGTAGATAATTTTTTTCATCTAGTGGATAATTTTTTTAGGCTGTTCTCTTTTTTTTTCTTGTAGTAGATAATTTTTTTCATGTAGTGGATCATTTTTTTTAGGCTGTTCTCTTTTTTTTCTTATAGTGGATAATTTTTTTAGGCTGTTCTCTTTTTTTTCTTGTAGTAGATAATTTTTTTCATCTAGTGGATAATTTATTTAGGCTGTTCTCTTTTTTTTTCTTATACTGGATAATTTTTTTGGGCTGTTCTCTTTTTTTTCTTGTAGTAGATAATTTTTTTCATCTAGTGGATAATTTTTTTTAGGATGTTCTCTTTTTTTTTTCTTGTAGTAGATAATTTTTTTCATCTAGTGGATAATTTTTTTTAGGATGTTCTCTTTTTTTTTTCTTGTAGTAGATAATTTTTTTCGTCTAGTGGATAATTTTTTGGCCTGTTGCATCTCTGGGCCACCATAGTTAGGGGTGGGAGCGGCTAAAACAACAAATAAAATATCTTCTTTTACAATTCAAACTAACTTACCTACTCAAAATAAATGCAAGAAATAAAATACAGAAAACTAACCTAACTTCCTAACCAAAAACAGGAGAAAACGTTGAGAAACCAAAGAACCGACCTCCCCTACCAGAAAAAGGTTCAATTTAACAAAACTATTTACAACCATAAATGTACAATCGAATTATCACACAAAGACTGTCGGTCACACACACAAACACAGGGTTGGGAGCTGGCAGAAGGCAAGAGAGAGCGAGGATGGAAGCTCCAGGGCCATTTTTAAAGGGGCCGGGCAATCACAATCCACCAATCCGCTTCCTGCAACAAACAGACACAAAAGGGGCACAGCACACCTACAAGACGGGGGAGAACACACACACACTACAGGGTGGGGAAGCAAAATTTACAATATTTTGAGGCAGGGATTGAAAGACAGTGTATGACCAATTAGTTTATTGAAAGTCATGAGAATTTATTTGCCACAAGAAAATTGACATAATAGAAAATGTTTTTATTCTATGTGTCCTCCTCCTTTCTCAATAACTGCCTTCACACGCTTCCTGAAACTTGCGCAAGTGTTCCTCAAATATTGGGGTGACAACTTCTCCCATTCTTCTTTAATAGTATCTTCCAGACTTTCTCGTAATAGTTTTGCTCATAGTCATTCTCTTCTTTCCATTATAAACAGTCTTTATGGACACTCCAACTATTTTTGAAATCTCCTTTGGTGTGACGAGTGCATTCAGCAAATCACACACTCTTTGACGTTTGCTTTCCTGATTACTCATATGGGCAAAAGTTTCTGAAAAGGTATGGGTAATAGTGTTAGGTATGATTATGACATCAATATATGTTTGGCTTCAAAACAATTGACGTAGTGCCTGCTGAGAAAAAACAACTAAATGTTCATTGTAAATTTTGCTTCCCCACCCTGTAAACAGAAACATATATACATAGAACACAAATAGACAAATTATGACCCAGGGTCATAACAGCAGGTACCAAAATAAACCCAGTTTCATAGAAGCACCCACTTCCATTCATACCTCCATACATAGCACAGCCTTCGGACAGTCACGAAACATGACATAAACAAATAAAAGAAGATAAAACATTAAAACGATCCCAGGTTTTAAGGGTTTCTGTGCCGGCAATGATAACCACTTCGTCACGGGTTATTAATCTGCAGATGTGAATCATTGCCACTTCAAGCAAAGCATATTATTTGTTTGCTTTGACTTTATCAATATGTCTCCCACAGTGACAGGTAAAGCGTATCACTTACATTTGTCTCTGATGATAAATAAAGCCCATTTAATCCTGGAGGAAACTGAAGAGAAAGACAAACGACGGCAGAGCTCACTCACTGAAACCATCTTGTTTGGTGGGGTACAGGTGGTGATTTACCTAACTGGATGTGCTTATTAAAAACCCTCCGACGGTGCCTTCGCCATCCAACTCAGGAACCACGGGGGGAAAAAACAGCGTATTAAATCAGCCGCGACTCTGAACCCTCTGCACTGCCCTGCAAAACCTCTCATCTTAACAACTGTCACTTTCTATTAATGCAGCCTGCAGACAATCTGATCAATTATGTAAATAGTGAATAATAGATTAAATTCAGCATGAATTTCTCATAAGGATGTCAAGTTGACAGAGACACTCCTGTCTAACTACCGCTGTTAACTCTGCTGCTATCAAAGGCTGATAGAAGCATTTATAGACAGCAACCTTTGATTTCTCCTGCAGCTTCAACTGTCAGAAGTCATGTGATTTGGATGCATTAGTGCTTTTCAAAAACTACACCACAATCCTCAAAATGCTTTTTCTAAATGAGCTGTTTTATAATACTGTAACCCTTTAACCCCTAACGTGTCTGTGGTGACTGTTCTGAATGTATGATTTCTTTTAAATATTCATAAAAATTCAACCATTTGCTGAATAGGAAAAATTTCATGAAATGTTCCTAAAATAGACCTTGCTCTTTCCGTAAACATCCATAGACATAGACATCCATAGGTACCCCACCACCACCGCCCCCTGCCTGTGTAATGGGGGGCAAAACACAGAGCAATGAGTGAGGCCGACTCTAAAAGTGATAAAAAGATAACTATAACATCCCAAAATGTAATTACATATTTTAAACATGATTTCTACAATTTAGAATTTGTTGTAAATTTGTTCATCTTTTTTGGAAAATCTCATATACATAAAAATGAATATACTAAAACACACCCAAATTTAAAAATCTTCCTATTGGAATTTGAAATTTATATTAAATCTTTAGAATTTATCTATAATAAAAAAAAAAAAAAAGCTCTTACACCCTGGCTATTTATAAACAATTCTTTAATCTTGGCTGAACTCTCTGTTGCATTTATTTATTTATATTTGTTAGATTTGTTATTTTTGTTTTATTTGGTTATTTTCTTTTTTATACTATTATTTGTATATTATGTTTCGTATCTTTAAATCTATGCATTATTTTCCATACTTTATATGTTCAAATGCTTTTCCCTTTTTGACATCTTGTTGTTTGTTCAAATTTTTGTACTGTATACTCAAATGTTTTCAATAAAGTTAAAAAAAAAAAAAAAGAGTGAGACCGACTCACTATAATCTACTACATCATCAGCCTTTTACCGTCTCACAAACATTGCCAGAATTAAAGGTTTACTGTCTAAACCAGACTTAGACAGACTTATCCATGCAGTTATCTCTAGCAGGTTAGACTGCTGTAACGGCCTTCTGACTGGACTCTCTGAACGAGATGTTTAGTTTAGTTTATTTCAAACACAGACAAAGTACAAAACATATGGAAGAAGAATAAAAAAATAATAATAATAATAATGAAGAATACACAAACAAAAAAACAAATAATAGAAAAAAAAAAAAAAAGAACTGTTGTGCCTGAAAGGGAGTAGGAAGAAGCCACTGCTTATCCAGTCCTACCCCTGATTCCAGTCCTCAGACTGTTAGTGCTGAATCACTTGATATACAACATAAGATTGTGATTATCCATAAATATACCCCTACCAACCTGTACCCCCATACAGTCACATACACTTCTACATACACACATACAGTCACATACACTTCTACATACACACAGACAGTCACATACACTTCTACATACACACATACAGTCACATACACTTCTACATACACACAGACAGTCACATACACATATACATACACACATACAGTCACATACACTTCTACATACACACATACAGTCACATACACATATACATACACACCAGTTTATGTCTACTGCTATACATCAACACACGTCTGCACCCCCATGTTTATATACACACACATACCATATAATGTAATAACCTGGCAATCCAAATAATGATCACACCCTTCCTTGAGCCATATATTGTGAAAATAACATTTCTTTGTACATTTTTTTGAATTTCTGAATATTTGGAGTAAGACAGCTGCAGTACATTCAGAACGCTGCTGCTCAGGTCCTGACTAGAACCAGGAAGTACGACTATATTAGTCCTGTGCTCAGATCTGTGCACTGGCTTCCTGTCGATCACAGAATGGACTTTAACCTCCTAAGACCCAGGAACTGTCAGCAAAGTACAAGCTTTTTTTGTTTTTTATTAAATAAGTGCCTATATTGGAAACATCATGATGCAACAGTTTTTTCAGATGCAGTTTTTTAAATTTTTATGGAATGTCCTTTGTGGTGGACAGTGTTCTTTTCTTTTTTTTGTATAAAGTTGTGAAACTCTTGTCCACAAATGTGGACAGAAAACCCATAGCTGGGTCTGAGGAGGTTAAAACATCTCTGCTGGTCTATAAGTCTGTCCATGGCCTAGCACCAAAGTACATCTGTGATATGTTGGTCCCATATGAACCATCTTGAACCCTGAGAACCTCAGGGACTGGTCTTCTGCTGGTGCCCAGAGTCAGGACTAAACAGGGTGAAGCTGCGTTTCAGTTCTATGCAGCTGAACTCTGGAACAGTCTTCCTGATGACGTCAGACAGACCTCTACTGTGACAATGTTTAAGTCCAGGTTAAAAACAGCTGTGTTCAACTGTGCAGAGAACAACTAAAAGGGTTCTATCTGCACTCTGCTCTCTTATGTTATTTTAATTGATTATTATTTATGTTTTATTGATTATGTTTTAACTGTAATTGTGTGTTTTTAACTTGTCTCTTTTCCATTTTTTTTAAATCATTTTTTTATTTGTTTTCATTGTGCATCTCAGAAGTACAATACAAAAGAAAAAGAAAGAAATTCACATTTTATAATACAAGATTCTGTGACACACAAAGTATAACACCCCCCCCACCCCTCCCCCAGAACCAGTGGCGACCCCCATACCAACCCAATCTGGATCTCAGAATATGAAAACCAATTAATAAAGACAAATAAAGACAAATACATGTATATAGGTGAAAGAGAATATAATTTACAGATATAAACAGAATAGTGACCAGGAGAGTCATAGACAATTATGTCTTTAACCATAAAATAAACACCATCCCACATACTAAACGTTTTTCGACTGGCTGCATGCATCCGGGCCACTGACCTCTCCATCGTAACTATATCAAGAACATAATTGATCCATTGTTGCCGTGATAAAGTGTGAGGTGGTTGCCATCTCAATGCCAGCATTTTCTTGGCTGCAGTGAGAGCAGCCCATAATATACGCCTTTGCTGAAGAGAAAGTACTAAGGTAGAGTCATCATTAAGCAGAAGTAAAGATGGTGATAATGGGATATTAATCTCCAGCATATCACTCAATGTGACAGAAATTTGCTTCCAAAAATCATATACTTCAGGACACTCCCAGTACATATGTCTAAATGATCCTACAGGATCTAGTGTACATAAGTCACACATAGGAGATGGAACACTCTTTCCATTTTTGTAAAGCACTGTGAATTGTCATGTGTATGAATTATGCTATAGAAATACATTTGCCTTGCCTATAAAATAGCCGGTTTGAGCTTTGAAAACACTAAACAACAAGTATCTGAATTTTGGTACAGTAGTTTTGGTTTTAGGGCTCTTTTTTTCAATGGGTGTTTTCACACCTGGATGGACTGAGGCTGTTGTTCTGGAACAAGTCTTTGGCTCAGTTCGGTTGGGCATACGTGAAAGCGGTAATCGTGTTTCCTTCTGGAACAAAACAACTGAGCTGACACCGCTTAGAAGAGGTGGTCTCAGTGACAGAGATAGACAACTACAGTTTTCTCTACCAGTCTGAGTATGAGACGCTGTGACATCCCAAACATTCACATAAAGCAGAGTGGCTCTGTCGAAAAAGCGCCGCTGCCAGAGGTAAACAGACAGTAGGCTAATGAGCTTAATGAGCTTCATACCTGTCATCAGCTGCCGGATAACCAAGTGGAGAAAATGAGTAATTTGGATGGAGGAAGAGATAGAAGGCCTTATTGGCATTTGGGAAGATGAACATAAATTGGAAATGCTCGATAACGCACAAAAACTCCAAAGTATTCAAGTGTATTGTCAGTGAGCACATGAAGGGACGCGGCCTCCACCTGCTTCCATGGGCGTGGTGTTGGGGGTGGAGCAGTGTGAACACGAACCCAAACAAGGGGATGCGCAACACTGTAGCACAGTGGTTTTCATCCTTGGGGTCGGGACCCCACGTGGGGTCGCCTGGAATTTCTAGTAATTGATTCAGAAAACCGGAGAAAACGCCTGTGTAAAGATCTGCTTTTAGGTCAAATATTTGAGTATATTTTTAATTGATTACAATTTTGATTTTATATACTTAATATTTGGAACTAATATTCACTTTTAAAGTCTTTGAAATGGTTTGTTAAGCATCTTTGTGTCATTTATGCAATAAATTATATACATTTTTTAAATCGGATTTTATAATTATTGTGTGTTTCTTAGCCTTTTGTGTAGATATAGCAGGTTAAAGTGAAAAAATAATAGGCAGATGAGATAGATGAAGTTATGCTGAAAAAGAAAATACTAAACATGGGTATAGTAAATATTTCTTTATATAGTATATAAAGGCAAATTCAAAAGAATAGAATAGTCTTTATTGTCATTGTCCAATACAAAAAACGAAATTGAAGTGCAAACCTTTAAAGTGCATTTTAAAAAATAAATAAATAATATAAAAACAACATACACCATCTTAAACCAACAAGTATAAGAACATTATAAAAAACTGTCAGATTAGTAGATTTTTTTTTGTTTGTTTCTTTTTTTTTTTTTTACAGGACAGTGACTATTATATTTTTCTGTAAATTTTTGTACTGCCTGAATTGTTGAGTTTGTCTTTGTTGTGCCATACTTTTCAATAAAAATATTTAAATAAAAAAAAAACCAACAACAACACACACCATCTTAAACCAACAAGTATAAGAACATTATAAAAAACTGTCAGATTAAAACTCAGAAAACAACTAAAAAACAGCCAGAATAGGCTCAGACCACTAAAGGTTAAAATGCAGCTCTTTCATAATTCACATTTTGAGTTCTTGTTTGTTCAGTATTAATTGTCAACCTTGTAAAAACAAGCTGGACTGACTGTACATATCCTGACCAAGGAAAATAAAATTAATTTCAGCAAAAAAATGTCTCTGACTCTTGAAAGTCTGGGGTCACCAGAAATGTGTGATGCTAAAATGGGGTCACGAGCCAAAAAAGGTTGGGAACCACTGCTGTAGCACATAGTAATACATTACTGCCTGAACTGGAACAAAATTCAGGTGTGAAAACACCCTAAATCAGTCCAGCTGCTTTTTGGCACCTGGTTGAACTCCAAAAAGCAGTTACACGGTCAAAACTCAGTAAAATCACAGTTTTAAAAAAACAAAAAAAACAAGGGAAAATCACAACACTGCAAACAACAGTAAAAACAAAAAACAAGGAAAATAGTGTAAAAGAAAAGCCCAAACCTCACTGCTCTGTGTTTTGTCCCCCATTCCACAGGGGGTGGGGGGTGCACTGAGCATGCTCAGATGTCTATGGAAAGAACAAGGTCTATTCCAGGGGTGTCAAACTCATTTTAGTTCATCCAGCCTAATATGATCTAAAGTGGGCCGGACCAGTAAAGTAATATAAACAATAGGAAAAGAACTTATGAGTGAAAAAAGTAAATTCTGTAAAATAAATAATACACTTAAATATGCTCAAAAATCCTACAATACACACAAAAATACACAATTATGCTCAAAAATCCTACAATACATGCAAAAATACACTTACATATGCTTAAATATCCTACAATACATGCAAAAATACACTTCATTATGTTCAAAAATCTTACACGCAAAAATTCACTTATATATGCTCAAAAATCCTACAATACACGCAAAAATACACTTAATTATGCTCAAAAATCCTACAATACAGGCAAAAATAGACTTACATATGCTTAAATATCCTACAATATACACAAAAATACACAATTATGCACAAAAATTATACAATAAATGCAAAAATACACTTAATTATGCTCAAAAATCCTACAATACACCCAAAAATACACTTAATTATGCTCAACAATTCTACAATACATGCAGAAATACACTTACATATGCTTAAATATCCTACAATACACACAAAAATACACTTAATTATGCTCAAAAATCCTACAATACATGCAAAAATACACTTAATTATGCTCAGCAATCCTACAATACACGCAAAAATACACTTAATTATGCTCAAAAATCCTACAATACATGCAAAAATACACTTAATTATGCTCAGCAATCCTACAATACACGCAAAAATACACTTAATTATGCTCAAAAATCCTACAATACACACAAAAATACACTTACATATGCTTAAATATCCTATAATACACGCAAAAATACACTTAATTATGCTCAAAAATCCTACAATACATGCAAAAATACACTTACATATGCTTAAATATCCTACAATACATGTAAAAATACACTTAATTATGCTCAAAAATCCTACAATACATGCAAAAATACACTTAATTATGCTCAAAAATCAAATAATACACGCAAAAATACACTTACATATGCTTAAATATCCTAAAATACACGCAAAAATACACTTAAAATTCCATTATTAAAATGTTTACATCTACGAATTGTACTGGAACATAACATGAACAAAAATGAACAACCTGAAAATTCGTTAGTAAAATAAGTGCAATGTTAACAGTATTACGCCTCAGTTTATCATTTATACATGTGAATCACAACTTAGAGATCACAGTGGATCTACAAATACACCAAACATTAAATAACAGGGAGAATATTATTAAAATTCCATAAACTTCTCTTAAGACATTTCAGATATTCAATTTTTTTTTTGTAAAAGACAATTCTGTAAATGTGAACATTTTGTGTAATTTTATATTTTTTACACTAAAACAAAGAGACAAATTTGCAGTTTTCATTATTTATAGTTTATTATGATAGTATTTTACTGTTCTGATCCACCTTAGAATGAATTGGCCTAAAATTATTTTAACATCCTTGATTGTTAATATTTTCAGTGTAATTTTTGTATTTCACAAATTCATCCCATGGGCCGGATTGAACCCTTTGGCGGGCCGGATTTGACCCCCAGGGCCACACCCCTGGTCTATTCTATCAACGTGTTTTGAAAATCTTCCTATTTAACAAACGGTTGGATTTTGATGACTATTTAAAATAAACGATACAGTTAAAAAAATAATAATAATAATAATAATAAAAATAAATTAATAAATAAATAAAAAATAAATAAATAAAATAAAACAAAATAAAATAAAATAAAATAAACGATACCTTCAGAACACTCCCCACAGACACGTCAGGGGTTAAAGGGTTAATGCACCTCTGAACCTAATCTTAGACATTAGACCTTGAAAGCCAGTGCACTTGATTTGTGTCGTTTGTTGTTGACTGACTGAGAACTAGCTCTGCCTTTCACAACATCAGGCTGCAGTCAACAGTCACTGCAATTAATGGACGGGTGAGATAATGCTCCCCCTGGCCCTGTATTATTCTCATACATGTCCTCACACGCTTCACGCTATTTTATACTTGGCACAATACAATGTGTTGACAAATCAGGTTATGAGAGCTTAATGTCACACACAACAATACTGTCAAACGCTGAAAAATAACAGTTCTCTGAGGGGTTCCAAAGGTGAATAATGTACTTTAATGTATAAAACAGCATGCAACCTTGAAAGAAAAACAGTGCAGTATTAAAACAAATGTCTGCTTTAGTTGTTGGGTCACCTTGTTTCACATAGCAAATGTTAGAGAATGTCATATGTGTGTAATTTGAAATAGGACAGTTAGAGTTTTAAGCTTAAAAACACATCAGTAAAACACAGTATGTACAGGGGTTGGACAAAATAATGGAAACACCTTAAAAAATCAACAATATATAATTTAATATGGTGTAGGTCCGCCTTTTGCGGCAATTACAGCCTCAATTCTCCAAGGTATTGATTCATACAACTTGTGAATTGTTTCCAAAGGAATTTTAAGCCATTCTTCAGTTAGAATACCCTCCAACTCTTTTAGAGATGATGGCGGGGGAAATCGACGTCTTACTTGAATCTCTAAAACTGACCATAAATGCTCAATAATGTTGAGGTCTGGGGACTGTGCCGGCCATACGAGATGCTCAACTTCATTAGAATGTTCCTCATGCCATTCTTTAACAATTCTAGCTGTATGGATTGGGGCATTATCATCTTGAGGTGAAGGTGTTTCCATTATTTTGTCCAACCCCTGTACATTAACTAGAAGCACTCGGAGAGCGCAGACCTCCGCCAAGGCTGATCAGTGGGCCCCCCCACCCCCGATCACCCCCAAAAGTTAATCATTTCTTCTTTATCCCATTTCCAACAAACCCTGAAAATTTCATCAAAATCTGTCCATAACTTTTTGAGTTATGTTGCACACTAACGGACAGACAAACAGACAGACAAACAAACCCTGGCAAAAACATAACCTCCTTGGCGGAGGTAATAATATGGTCAAAAAGCAGACAGATTTTAAAGCTGATTTTGGGGGATCCAGATGATCGAAAAACTGTTAAATGTGTTTTATAAAGAACAACAATAAACCATTATTAACTGGTTTTTGCAGTTGCAGGTGTGCTGGCAACACTTTGTTAAACTGCAAAATCTATGGTGAAAATGGGGAGCAGTTTTATCTGCAGTGCCACAAGTGACCACCAGGGGAAATGGTAGCAGTTGTTTTAACCCTTTCATGCATAGTGGTCACTACAGTGGACAGCTGTTCAAAGGGGTTCTCTTATATACTTCTGGATTTTGTTGTTTTAGTTCCATATCAGCCAACACAGTGGACGCTTATGTATCGTCCCATACACTGTAATTCATACCATTACTGTAAATTTGCTGTTCTAGATAAATCTGATCTGCAGTAACATGTTTGACTGTAAAAAAAAAAAAAAGAAAAAAAAAAAAAAAAAAAGCTAATTGTTATTAAACTGTAATTATCAGTTTTTTGTTTTTTTTGTGCATATTATCTATATGCAGGTATTGTTAAAAACGTAAGAAAACATCAAATCAGCAGCATTAAAAATGTTTTTACCTCATATCAGTAAATACATAATAATAATAATAATAATAATAATAATAATAATAATAATAATAATAATAATAATAATAATAATAATAAACTTTATTTGTATAGCACCTTTCATACAGAAATTGTAGCCCAAAGTGCTTCACATTGATTGAAAAAAATACAATATTAAAATACATTAAGATTTGATTAGAAATACAATAAAATAAAAATAAACATAAAAACAGTGCACATTAAAATATTTGATTATGCATAGAATTTTTGAAGTGCAAGAAATAAGATGAAATTTGAAATACAATAAAATAAAAAATAAAAACAGAAATACAATAAAATAAAATAAAAATAAAAAAACGCACATTCCTGGTTCCTTAATTGTGACCCCATTTTTATCTCCTTTCAAAGGCTAATGAGAATAAAAATGTTTTTAATTTGGTTTTAAATATATTCAGTGAACTGGCTTCTCTAATGTTTTTTGGAATTGTATTCCGTAACTTTGGTGCATAGTTAGTAAAGGCTGCGTCCCCCATTTTCTTTGTAATATTTCTGGGAGTCACTAGTAACCCTACGTTTGATGACCTCAGTGTTCTAGTTTGTACATAATTGATCAGTGAGTTTGCAATGTAAATACATGTTTCTTTGCTTCTAAAATCAAATGCTTGATGTTCAGCTGAGTGGACATTTTTGTAATTCCAAGAAAAATAGGTTGATTAAAAAAAATTCGATCACATTGTTTTTTTTTCTCTCATGCCTATAGAGGAATAAAAACACTCAAGAAAAAAATCTTGACTGAGGTTCTCATAATTTGTGCATGAAAGGGTTAAAGGGGTTGTTGAACTCATATTCTAAATCAGGGGTGTCAAACTCAATTCAGTTCAGGGGCCACATACAGCCTAAAATGATATAAAGTGGGTCGGACCAGTAAAATAATATAAATAATAGGATTAGAACTTTTGACAGAAAAAAGTAAATTCTGTAATGAAAATGTTTAAATCTACGAATTGTACTTGAACATAACATGAACAAATAGGAAGAACATGAAAATTTGTTAGTAAAATAAGTACAATGTTAACAATATTACACCTTAGTTTATCATTTATACATGTGAATCACAACTTACAGATCACAGTGGATCTACAAATACACAAAACATTAAATAACAGGGAGAATATTATTAAAATTCCACACACTTCTCTCAAGCCATTTCAGATATTCACATTTTTTGTAAAAGGATAGTCTGTAAATATAAACATTTTTGTGTAATTGTACTTCTTTTTTACACTAAAACAAAGAGACAAATTTACAGTTTTCATTATTTCTAGGTTATTATGATAGTATTTTACTGGTCTGATCCACTTTAGACTGAAATGACCTAAAATGATTTTAACATTCTTCATTGTTAATATCTTCAGTACAATTTTCACAGTTCATCCCAGGGGCCAGACTGAACCCGTTGGCGGGCCGGATTTGGCCCCCGGGCCGCATGTTTGACACCTCTGTTCTAAATTATCAACAGTAGGAGAAAGTTGTGTAACAAAATATACTTACAACCACTGATGAATTAATGTTACATCTCAACAGAATGTATCACTCAATGAATAAGATCTAAAACTCATAGTTCATACCATCATTATTATGGCGTCATCAAGTTTACATCAAACAAAAACTCACTCCATCAGAATAACAGTTTTATAATATTCACATACTGCATCAGCTGATAGTTTACCTCACAGCTCTGTTTTTAGACAGAAAACAGCCACAGTAAAACCACAAATCACCTCCATTTTTTTTTAATCGTTTCTATTGTAAATAGACACAGTTTCATCTGAACAGTATATTGACAAACTGTAGCAAATATAATAATGAAACATTTCCATTTTCTACTTTCATAAGCATGATCATCAAACTTGGAAGTGCTGTGATTTTAGCAATGAACTCTTTTATATATATATATATATATATATATATATATGTATACATATATATATATATATATATATATATATATATATATATATATATATATATATATATATATATATATACATATATATATATATATACATATACATATATATATATATATATATATATACATATATATGTATACATATACATACATATATATATATATATATATATATATATGCAATTTAGAGTGAAACTGTAAAAACAATGCCAATGCTTCTATTTTTTTTTAGCATTTTGTTTCTTTCTTTGACTCTGAAAGGTATTTCTTGCTGGCTCCATCTTCAACTTGGCCTTGACTCACTACTGCCCCTAGTGGTCACATATGTTCACAATCAGTTAGCCCTGTAAAGCCTGAACCATTAAATCATTGACAGAAAATTCCAGTTCTGTGAAACTGGAGCCTTTACTGGTCCTTATGAAAAACCGAAAAAAAAAAAAAAAAATGTTTTCAAACATCAATTTCCATGGATCAATTTCAATTTTGTATCATATTTGATACATCAGGTCTCAATGCTCAAATATTATTATTTTTGAACTAACAAAAACATAATATAACACAAACATGTCTAAGAAATTGGTAATTCCTTTTCAAAATTGTCAAAGTTCTGCCTCCTTCCTCATTACTGACAGTCTTGTAGCGTCACTGGAAAGAAAAGATGAGTGAAGTTCAAACCCATAAATTCAACCTCATTTATAGTTTAATAAATGTGTGGGCTGAGTTTTACAGTTTTCTGCTTTCAGTGTCTCTGCAAATACAAATGTTTTCTTTATGCATAAACTTGAATTTGTCATGCAGATTTATTTTCCAGTTGACCCCAATGTGATACTGCTGCATTAAACAGTGTTATCATCAAGGTAGGACTTCAACAAAACTGAGCATGAAGAATAAACTTCACCAATTAAGAAGTGAAGAAGTCTGTAAGGTTTTAGGTTTTATTATGAATTCTATCAAACAAGGTTCATCTCATTCTTACCAGTATCTAAAGATGACGATCAGCTAATGGTAATTTGACTGTACATGAGTTTTCTCATCTTAATTGAACAATGATTCAAGGTAAACTGCAGCAGAGGATTCAGAAAAGATGGTGTTCTTCAGCCCAGAGTCAAAACTGTACAAGTAGTTCCATCCTGACGTTTTTATTGCAGCCGTAACAAGATTACTTTGCAGGCTCAGTCACTGGCAGAGGGCAGAGACAGATATACATTCAGTTTATTTACAGGCACAAACACAACTAAAATAGACACTGAATGAAAAACGCTTGGCCTGCAGAAGATGCCGGAACAGTCAGAGGAAAGTAAAGTTCTTGGATGTTGTGAGGTAGTTTTAACAGGATGTTTAGGCCCATGAAACATTTTATTTTAGAACCTAGACTATTGGATGTCTGTCTCTGTCTGTTCTCCACTTCTTAAGAATAATCCAATAGATTAGTCATGTCTTTCCAAAACTAGAGGACAAGACCCTGAATGCATCGTAGAGAGGTTTCTAAGGGGTTCAGTCATGGTCATTAAAACTAATTTAGATTTTGCAAAATTTGCTACTGCAGTTTTTTTTTTTTTTATTAGTTATTTACTCTTATTTATTTTGGATACAGAAGAGTGATATAACCCTCCGGTATCCCGTCCAGCAAGGCCCTTACTAAGCACCAAGTGTGCCATTTTGGCACACTTGTGGAATAATGTCAAAAAATTTTTCATACAGTTTGTTTTTAATTCATTTACACTTTTTTCTATTTCATCAACTTGAGCTGTAAATAAAAATACCAAATACTCAATAATTGTCATGTTTTTTTTAACCCTTTAAATGCCGTGTTTGTAATGTAAACAAACCATTTTTTTGGATGCAAAAAACACAAACACAAAAAAAGTTTTTTTGTTTTTTTTTCAGTATACTACATAAAAAGTGGATCACATATTATTTGATTTTTGCAGTCGGGCATTTGTCAATGATTAACTCCAACATTGGTTAATTTGCATTATTATTTTTGGTGCTGGGTCAAATGTTCAAAAATACTAGCATCTGTCACCAAGTGTGGGTAAAATGCACACCTATAAATCAAACTATTAAATATTACACACTGATTTATTTTTCTGCTCTAATTTGATTTTATTTTTTGTAAATCAAGGTCAGCCCTAATCATACATATCAAATGGAAGAAATAGTGCGTTTTAGGCACACTTGGGAGACAGATGCTGGTCTTGTAATTTTCTTTTGCTTACATTGTGCAAATTTTAGTTGGTGGTCAGAATTTTAAAGATCATGTAAAAATGAACAACTTTTGAATTCTAACCTTATTTAAATTGTGAAAAATAATATGGAATTTTTTAAAACAAAGTGTGCCTAAAAGGCGCACCTGGATACCGGAGGGTTAAGCATTTTTAATTTCAAAGACTTTTGTTGGACAATAAAGAGCTACAGTATTGTGTGTAAGTCTTACTCCACAAGTCTTATTTTGTTGTTTATCTTATTTATCTTATTTTGTTGTTTTTGCAGGGTTTCTTTATATGCAACAGACAAATACAGGAAATATGTGCACAGCCTTAAAAGACACAAAAACTGATCTAAATGGGCTCTAAAAGTTAAAGACACTATTTAGTGTGACCTCACTCGAAAAAATCTAAATCTTACCAAGTGTATTTTTCTCATTTCTAGTCAAAATATCCCATCACACTTAAAATAAGACATAATTACCTAAAGAGTAACTTTTCAGTGAGATATAAGAAATTATTTTTAGACAATAGATCAGGGGTGTCAAACTCATTTTAGTTTAGGGGCCACATTCAGCTAAATTTAATCTGAAGTGGGCCAAACCGGTAAAATAATAACATAATAATATAATAAATAATGTCAACTCCAAAATTTTCTCTATGTTTTAGAGCGAATAAAGTAAATTTATGTTATGAACAGTTTTACATCTACAAACTATCCTTTCAAAAGATGTTAATAACATGAACAAACTGAAAAATTAATTGTAATTTTAACAATATTCTGCCTCAGTTTATCATTTACACATGTACATTATAACTTACAGATCACAGTGAATCTATAAACACACAAAACATTGAGTAACAGGCAGAATATTGTTAAAATTGTACTTACTTCTCTGGAGACATTTCAGGTTATTCACATTTTTTGCAAAATTATACTTTGTTTTAGTGTAAATACATGAAAAAATTTACATTTACAAAGACAAAAATTTGAGTTTGTCATAATTTATGTATTATTATGATAGTATTTGACTGGTCCTGCCCACTTGAGACTGAATTGTTCTGATGTGGAACCTGAACTAAAAGAATTGTTAATATTTTAGTGTGATTTTTGCATTTCACAAATTCATCCCAAGGACCAGACTTGACCCTTTGGAGGGCCGGATTTGGCCCCTGGGCCGCATGTTTGACACCTGTGCAACAGATCTAGAAAATCTAATTTTGAGAAATCTTACCAAGATAATTTTCATTTGTTCCACTGGCAGATTTTTTTTCTTTTTTGCTTAATTCAAGATTTTTTTTTTTTTTTTTTTGCTTAATTCATTCAAATGAGAAAAATACACTTAGTATGATTTTGGTTTTTGCAGTGCTCTGACCCCGTGACAAGAAGCTGCACAAACTATTAGAAAAATCTGAGATGTGTTGAATCAAACCTGGTATAAAACATCACAAAAATGGATGCAATAAATTTTATAATGTCTGAACAAAAAAGGTTAAAGACATGTTAAGTACAAAAGGAGGTCACACTAAATACGACCACTTTGGTTTATAGAAGCTGTTTTTTCCTGAAAGTTTTGTTTTTGCTTCTAGACATATTTCCCATATATCCAAATTAGATCTTAATACAGAGAGAAATGCATATGTGTGGTCATTAGATCTTAAATAAACCAAAAAACTTAATGTTTGATAAGAATTTTTGCACAATACTGTATATTAATACAAAGAGTTCATTTGTGTTTCTTTCAAAACTCTTGTCTGGAATAAAACAAAACATTATCACATAACAATTACAACAATAAGTACAGTCTGTCCATTAATTTCACAAACACTGACCTCGCCAAAGATGTAACAGAATGAAAATGGCATAAAAGTTAAAAGAAGATGCAACAAACACATAAAAATACAAATAAAAAAGACAAAATCTACATAAAAGAAGTGACAAGATAAAAGTGAAGTATAAAACTTATAATAGACAAAGCACATAAAAGGTCCAACATGACAAAAACACTGTAGAAATCCTAAGACAAACCTAATTTGTGTATCTGTACATTAGCATATGAATTGATGCGTGTGTCTGTTGGTTGGTGATGGTGGGTCGCTGCTTTGCCAACATCACATTACAAAAGCAATTTTTGTGAAGGATATTTTTCTATCCATGATTGACGTTCAGATATTACAACAAAGTACATTTATTCAGCTATGTTTTGACAATGGCAGAGCCTGTAAAATACAAATATGCCACTTCATGGTGTGATGTTGTAAATCTGAGTCCCAAGGATGAACGACATTTATATTTTATGTCTCAAGCTGAAAACCACTGGATTAATTTATTAAACCATCTAAATCTAGATACATACCATTAGTATTTGCCATCCTTTTTTGTGCACATACATGATTTATTATCAGCGTCATTTGCATATGTATAAGTGTGAGTATTGTATATTTCTAAGTATATGTGTATGTGCATGTATATGTATGTGTGTAAGTATATGTATATGTGTAAGTACATGTGTATGTGCATGTATATGTGTAAGTGTAAGTATATGGATATGTGTAAGTATATGTGTATATACATGTATATGTATAAGTGTAAGTATATGTGTATGTGTAAGTATATGTGTATGTACATGTATATGTATAAGTGTAAGTATATGTGTATGTGTAAGTATATGTGTATGTACATGTATATGTATAAGTGTAAGTATATGTGTATGTGCATGTATATGTATAAGTATATTCATTCATTCATTCATTATCCACCGCTTTATCCGGGGCCGGGTCACTGGGGTAACAGTCTAAGCAGGGATGCCCAGACTTCCCTCTCCCCAGACTCCTCCTCCAGCTCTTCCAGGGGGACCCCGAGGCGTTCCCAGGCCAGCCGAGAGACATAGTCTCTCCAGCGTGTCCTGGGTCTTCCCCGAGGTCTCCTCCCGGTGGGACATGCCCAGAACACCTCCCCAGGGAGGCGCCCAGGAGGCATCCGAAACAGATGCCCGAGCCACCTCAGCTGGCTCCTCTGGATGCGGAGGAGCAGCGGCTCTACTCCGAGCTCCTCCCTGGTGACTGAGCTCCTCACCCTATCCCTAAGGGTGCGCCCAGCCACCCGACAGAGGAAGCTCATTTCGACCGCTTGTATCCGGGATCTTGTCCTTTCCGTCATGACCCAAAGCGCATGACCATAGGTGAGGGTAGGAACGTAGATTGACCGGTAAATCGAGAGCTTCGCCTCTCAGCTCAGCTCCTTCTTCACCACGACAGATCGGTACAGCGACCGCATCGCTGCAGACGCTGCACCGATCCGTCTGTCAATCTCACACTCCATTCTTCCCTCACTTGTGAACAAGACCCCGAGATACTTAAACACCTCCACTTGGGGCAAAGACTGTATAAGTATATGTCTAAGTATATGCGTATGTGCATGTATATGTGTATGTATATATGTATTAAGCCTGTCACAGTACACAAAATTTTCGGTTCGGTAAATTTTCGGTTTTGAAAGCCACGGTTCGTTTTGGGTTTTTTTTGTTTTTGGTTCGGAAGAAAGAAAACCCCTCAAAATGTCTTTAATGCATTTATTATGAATTTTTGAATATTTTTCCCCCAGTTTTTGAAGACAATAGAATACAGACAAACAGGAATAATATAATTCTGATGCTATAAATCAAATAGCAAATAAAATAAAATATTACTAAATGTATTTTAAACATTAGTATTGCACTTTTCCTAGAAAGGTAGTTTTGAACAAACAACAAAAATGTAATCACAGTTCTGTCAGTTCACATTCTGCAGAAAAATAACAACAAAACAATTCCACATGAAGTGCAACATTAACAAGAGGACAAACTGGTATTCTGTTTAAACAAACTGAAGAGCAACACTGACAACAAAATGAACCTAATTATTTATTTTAGGACATTAACAGTTTAGGCCACTTTGTGTATTTGTATGTGTGTGTGTATGTGTGTGTGTGTGTGTGTGTGTGTGTGTGTGTGTGTGTACAAGAACTACCGAACATAGGCAGTAAATGTTTGTCTTATCAGCATCTCTTTCCTCATTGTTGTCTTTCACCTGAACCTGATCTGATCCCAAACTGGACTGTAATGAAGGTGGAGGGTCTTCATTCTCTTCCTTCCAGGCTGACATCATAATTGTTGTTTTTTTTAACCTTCTATCGGCTGCTGTTTCGTATTTCAGGTCAATGTGCGCTCCTTCAATATGTCCGTGTGGAACTTGCACAGACTTAAAGTTCTGCATCAAACGACGTCTTTTGTTCCTTTTTCTTTTTCTCAACATACTGTGCCGTTTCAGTACAGCTGTGTACCGAACCAAAAAAGTTTGTTTTTCATTGTATTTATACTGATATTTTAGCATCTGCCTATGTTAAAGTGTTTGGTTTAGCCAGCTAAAACTAGAGTTTGCTGCTGTTGAGGAAATGATGATGTGGAATTATTGTATGTCCATCAGCCTCTGAGCTGTGACATGTGGACATGTGACTTACAGATGCTTTTCAGTTATGCTAATGTAAAATAATGTTGTTTTATTATTAAAGTAAAGGGTAAAACAGTCCTCCACTGTCAAAGTAATCCATCAGTAATCCAAACACTGCAGTTGTATAAATAGAAAAATGTGCATCTAGATATTGATACAATATTTTAACTCTTTCATGCACGAATTATGAGAACCTTAGTCAACATATTTTTCCTGATTGCTTTTATTCCTGTTTAGGCATGAAAAAGCAATACCATAAAGTTTTTTTTGTTTTTTTTTAAGGAGTAACAAAAATGTCCACTCAGCTGGACACCATGCATTTAGTAATTGAAGCAAAGAAACTTGTATATAAAAAACCTAATATCAGAAAGTGATATGGAAAACAAAACAATAAAACCATTTTTAATGCTGCTAATCAGATGTTTTCTCACATTTTAACATACCTGAATACTAGTTATTATTCACTTCATGGTGAAAATATGCAAAAAAAACCTTTGTGTTAAAAAAAGAACAAAAAACTAAATTACAGTTTAATAACAATTAGCTATTGCTTTACACTCAAACATGTCACTGCAGATCAGGTTTATCAAGAACAGTAAAGTTACAGTAACAGTATGAATTGCAGTGTATGGGATGGTGCAGAAGCGTCCACTGTGTTGGCTGATATGGAACTAAAACCACAAAACCCATGAATATACAAGAGAACAGCAGGAGAATAACTGTCCACTGTAGTGACCGCTATGCATGAAAGGGTTAATTATTCTGATACTAAAATGACGCAAAACGTCAGAGTTCAGTGTCAGATAATACGATCTAAAAGACATCACACACATTCTACATCTCCAGAAACCACTTTGAGGAAAACTTATCTTGGTAGTAACTTGACTGCTGAGAAAACTAATTCAGGTTATAGATGATGATGATTTTACCTCAAAAAACGGTCATGATCTTTGGTCCAGATCGACCAGTCCCATGTATATGTATATACTGAGCATCCCAGGAGAATAACACCACTTTCTATAAATCATTCAAATTCCAGCAGTGCTCTCAAACAGTTTCTCTGTCCTAATACAAACACATAATCTCGTCACTCCTTCAAATATTGATTCCATTCTTACAGGTGCAGTATGTCAGGATTTGTTCTGCTCTGAGACTAGTGCTGAATGCTGTACATGAAAGCTAAACAAAATCTAATCTTTCCTTCATATACTGAAGTGAAATGGGACTGTAAAATAAGCAGCAGTTTTCCCAAAGAAGCACAAGGTTATTGACATATCCTTTACAAATCCACCGCTAGAATGAATAAATATGAAATATGCAACCTGTATATTCCTTCTGCTCTTGTAAAATGTTTTTGTTTATAGCTGTTATGTATCTGGAGTATTAAGAGCTTGAACATTAGTTTACCTACTGGCACACGAAGAGATGTGTGTGGCTTACTAACTAGTCCAAACAGGATTTTTATTTTTTCTAAAACTTACATTCCAAGGTAAATAAAGTCCAAACAGCATCCAACAGCAATATCCTCACAGAGCATGAATACAAATGAAAAGAGTGAATGTTGTGTTTATTCTCCTTGGCGTTGGTTTGCTAGTGTAATCAGCAGATCCTGTGAATGGTGTACGGATGTACTGCTTTACACAGAGTGGACCAGCTGACAGCAGCACAGAGCTTTTGACAAAATAATAGCCATCACATCCCGATGTAAGATGACACGGCGCTCATTTGCTTCAGAGGTGAGAAATACTCAGGGCCGTGGTGCTGAATGACCTTGGCAGTTCTATCCCCGAGGGAAAGTGAATTAATAGCTGACCTTTACTGTATCCTCCACTTTTTTCTCTTTCCACACAAGTATTTACTTTTAATACAGTGGGAGAGTAATGGGTGTTTTCCATGGATGGATGGATGGATGGATGGATGGATGGACGGACAGGAGGATGGATGGATGGATGTACAAGAGGATGGATGGATGGATGGATGGGCGTACAGGTGAATGGTCAGCTGGATGGATGGTCAGATGGATGGATGGATGGACGGTAGGTAGATGGATGGATGGATGGATGGACAGATGGATGGACGGACGGATGATGTACAGGTGGATGGTCAGATGAATGGATGGATGGATGGATAGATGGATGGGCGTACAGGTGGATGGTCAGATGGATGGATGGATAAACCGACAGATGGACAGATGGATGGATGACTGTTTGGATTTGACTCCTCCCTCACAAAGCAGCAGAACCACCTAAAATCTTAACTGTGTCATTTATAAAGAACTAAACCCAATACGGCACCTGATTATAAACCAGAGTATGTGTTTCCAAACATAACTTTGGTGTATCTTGCACCACTTACCATTTGTTGCATTGCTAAATTGCTCAGAAACTTTAAAATGACTGAACGTATTCATCCTCATGCAGATAAAGAGTGTGACATCTAATAGCACATTTGGCAGAGCTGATGCGATCACCGAACACAACACGGTTCAGATGAATGACTGGACATTTGGCTCCAGATGTCCTGTGAAACTCCACAAAACACCAGCATCAGTCAGTAAAAGAGGTAAAAGTAAAACGCTGCGCAACATCGGTTACGATTTATTATTTAACAACAACAAATCTGATGAAAAGAGACTGAAACGAAACACTACACCTGGCTAAATGTCTGAACTTAGGAGTATTTCTCCCTCAGTGTTTTGCCTCATTTGTTTACTTTTTGGCAGAAGTCACGCTGCTCTGGCTACTATCAGCTCCTGTTCACACTACACCGATAACAATAACACTGACACAAGAGAAAATGTACGGTTCTGATTATGAAGAGTCCAGATCTGACACCATAATAAGGCCCTTTGTGTCTCTGACTTGTAAACACACATTTATCCTATATACGGTAAAACCCAGTATAAAGATGGAGGGTCCTAATACTGATGTTACAGCGATAATTGTATGGAAGTAAATCTGTCTCATCAGATTTTGAATTAAAACAGCCATTGAATTTCTAGCACTGATATTTTTTTTGCACTGAAATTAAGTATCTGAATTTTTTGTCTCTGAATTCACTTATGTTCATAAATGTAGAATAAAAAAATTCAGATGCAAAAAATTCAGAAGCAAAAAATTCAGATGCAAAAAAATTCAGATGCAAAAAAATTCAGATGCAAAAAAATTCAGATGCAAAAAATTCAGATGCAAAAAAATTCAGATGCAAAAAATTCAGATGCAAAATTTCAATTGAAAAAAATTCAGATGCAAAAAATTCAGATGCAAAAGTTCAGATGCAAAAAATTCAGACACAAAAAGTTCAGATGCAAAAAAATTCTGATGCAAAAAATTCAGATGCAAAAAAATTCAGATCCAAAAAATTCAGATGCAAAAAAATTCAGATGCAAAAATTCAGATGCAAAAAAATTCAGATGCAAAAAAATTCAGATGCAAAAAATTCAGAAGCAAAAAATTCAGATGCAAAAAAATTCAGATGCAAAAAAATTCAGACGCAAAAAGTTCAGGTGCAAAAAAATTCAGATGCAAAAATTCAGATGCAAAAAATTCAGACACAAAAAATTCAGATCACACATCCGTGCTGAACATCTTCCTGCATCAGTGTCACATGACCAACCTAACGTAACTCGATTGGCTGGCTGTCGGTTCGACTTGAGATAGAATCGATTGCTTTTCCTTGGTGTCCCGGATGTGTGATCTGATTTTTTTGCCTCTGAATTTTTTGCGTCTGAATTTTTTTGCCTCTGAATTTTTTTGCGTCTGATTTTTTTGCTTCTGATTTTTTTTTTTATCTGAATTTTTTGCTTTGGATTTTTTTGCATCTGATTTTTTTTTTAATTCTAAATTTATGAACATAGTTAAATTGAGAGACAAAAAAATTAGATACTTAATTTCAGTGCAAAAAATTTCAGTGCTAGAAATTCAATGGCTTTTATAATTCAAAATCTGATGAGACAGATTTACTTCCATATCTGGTCCATATATTTGGTTTTAAATGTTAATGTTTGCTTGTATTTCCTCATTTACTTAGTATGTGTTGTCCGTTACCTTCTGGTTATGGAAGTAAATGTGTCTCATCAGATTTGGAATTATAAAAGCCATTGAATTTCTAGCACTGAATTTTTTTGCACTGAAATTAAGTATCTGATTTTTTTGTCTCTCAATTTAACTATGTTCATACACTTAGAATTAAAAAAAAAAATTCAGATGCAAAAAATTCCAAAGTGAAAAATTCAGATAAAAAAAAATTCAGACGCAAAAAAATCAGAAGCAAAAAATTCAGAAGCAAAAAAATTCAGAAGCAAAAAATTCAGAAGCAAAAAAATTCAGATGCAAAAACATCCAATGCAACAAATTCAGAAGCAAAAAAATCAGAAGCAAAAAAATTCAGAAGCAAAAAAATTCAGAAGCAAAAAAATTCAGATGCAAAAAAAATCAGATGCAAAAAATTCAGAAGCAAAAAATTCAGATCACACATCCGGGACGCCAAGGAAAAGCAATCGATTCTATTTCAAGTCGAACCGACAGCCAGCCAATCGAGTTACGTTAGGTTGGTCATGTGACACCCATGGAAGAAGACGGTCAGCAAGGATGTGTGATGTGACTTTTTTGTGTCTGAATTTTTTGCATCTGAATTTTTTGCACCTGAACTTTTTGTGTCTGAATTTTTTGCATCTGAATTTTTTGGATCTGAATTTTTTTGCATCTGAACTTTTTGTGTCTGAATTTTTTGCATTTGAATTTTAACATCTGAATTTTTTTGCATCTGAATTTTTGCATCTGAATTTTTTTGCATCTCAATTTTTTTTTGCATCAATTTTTTTCATCTCAGTTTTTTTGCTTCTGAATTTTTTGCTTCTGAGTTTTTTTATTCTACATTTATGAACATAAGTGAATTCAGAGATTTAAAAAAATCAGATACTTAATTTCAGTGCAAAAAAAATACCAGTGGTAGAAATTCAATGGCTGTTATAATTCAAAATCTGATGAGACAGATTTACTTCCATATCTGGTATTGTTCTTACACTGCTGCTATGTGCTGCCCTTTACCATTAGTGGTATTGTAGTTTTTTGGGGGGTTTTTCTGACCATTGTTGGTAACAAGGTCATAATAGTTTTGAACTGTTTTCATAATAGTTTAGTTTTATTTAGTTTTAACTATTTTTTCTCTAATTCAGTTAGTTTTAATTAGTTTTTAGGGCAAGTTTGCTAGTTTTTATTAGTTTTCATTATTTTCTAAATGCTTACTTTTAGTTTAGTTTTTTCATATCTTTTCTCTTCTTCTCCGTCATATTCAAATAAATCCCAGACAGGACTCTGCTGCTTTCTCCCAACTTTAGTCTCCATGTTTCCAGGTAGAGTGGGGACCAGAAGACGACTGGAAACCACAAGTGACAGACTGTTAAATATCATATGGTGCCGCTAGCTAAAATTGCTAGAGGGAAATAAATCGATTTTATGTCAATCTGACATTGACAAAGATGAAAACAAAGGAACTTTTATCCATAATTTTTAGACGTTTTAGTTAGTTTTGTAAACACAATAAAGTTTCAGTTAGTTATCGTTTTTTTCTTTTAATTATGATTTTTATTTATTTCAGTTCACGAAAATGTTTTTACAATTCTAGTTTTCATCATTTCATTAGTTTTCATTAATGATAATAACCTTGGTTGGTATGTAATCCTACTATATAACGCACGTTTCGGCCCCGCCCTGGTGTCCATCCCATTGATGTCCGACTGATGTTGCAAACACGGGCGTTTGGGTGCAATGCCACTGTTGCACCAGTTCCGCTAGTTATTATAATGTAAGTTAACGGTTAACTGTTACCCATGGAAACACCACCATGAATGTACTTTGTTTCTATTTTTCACACACATTTTGGTTCTATAATGTAAATACTGTCAAATGAGTTCATTCTAATTTGGTTTAGGCCTAATTTGTTCATTGTTCTGGCTTGAAGTCAGAGGACAGGAGTGAGTATTTAAAACGTTATTTTGTTAAGTTATTTGATGATGAGAATGGGGGTGGGATTAAATAAGTTTTTCTTTTCCCACTCCTTTTCGAGTGTAGATAAATGATTTTGGAATTTTGAATTTATGTCAGCTAAAATTTGCTTAGAGGTCTTATTTATGTCTTTGTGCATAAGAAATCAATATAAGTGAATCCCCAAAGGAACTTTGTGTTGGTAAATGCAAGTTCTGCAAATTTACAGGATTTCAGTTCTGTTGCAACATGTTGATGGTCATATGAACTATGTTTTCAGCTCAAAAATGTCCAATTTCATCACAATTAATGCTATATTTTCATGTCACAAATGACCAAGTTATATTTGAACTGAATTTACCTGAAAAAAAAAATCTATTCTTTTAGATTCCCCAATTTTTCTTACCAGATTATATACTACATATCACGTTTTATTTTTACAGGTTCAATATGGAGTATGGTGCTGATCCATCCTGCTTATGTTACACCAATACATGCATTAAGAATGTCACACGTCACTTTTTAAATCAACAGTTTTCTAATAATAAGCTTTTTTATAAAGAAATAACAATTCTATATTGTTATTTACTCTTTAGTATGATGATAAACTATACAATAAATAATTCTGATCCTAGTTTTTGCACAGGGATCATTAGTGTAAACGGTGACATGGCTGCCGAGCATCAGTATGATGGGATCTGTAACAACCATGTCACATCCGTCCACTGCCACATTTTGTGTTTTTGTGTCAGCTGTTATTGTTTTAGATCCACAATACTAACATTTATGAATAAGAGGAGAATTAGCAATAGTAAGTATATAAGTTTATTACTAATAAAGTACTGGTACTGACCAGAGCATCATGGGTAATGTCACATCCGTCCACCAGCAAAAGTTTTCACATACACGTGCTATTCAAAATCCAATATTTCTGAAAATAGAGCTTCCACTGTCAAATAATATCAGTAGTCTGTGCACAGATGGATTAGCATTATTTCAACACAGTTCTATGCATTTCTTACAACTTTTTTTTTTGACAAAAATGGCCACTCATTTGACCCCCTAAGTAAATTTTAGCCGCTGTAAATGCTCGAAATAAACAATGAATGAATGAACCCACTGCCATATAATACATAATACATACACATCTTTAACAAAACAGAAGATGATGTAGGTACTTGTTCATAACACATTAGGTAGTCCTAAAATAATAATCTATTCTTATTCAGTTACACCCTTAGTAAATATCAGACAGATAAGAGTGCCGAAGCCCCTATGACTCATCTTCTTTTCCTTGTCGAGCTGTGCTGCTAACGGCCGTCTCCCAGACCGTAATGCTTCTGTCACTCACAGCACTGATTCAATTTAGCCTCATTTCCTGATGCCTGGATGCCAAGGGCAGAGAGGTGATCAGATCAGTCCAGTTGCAAGTGTCACGAACAGAAAGGAAGTTAACCAGCACAACATCAACAGGGAACAAAAGAGGGCAGAGTAATACATGTCATGGAGTGACATTTATGTACGGTACAGCATGTGCAATATGATGGAACAGCTGATAGAAAAATATGCTCTGAAACATCTTCTCAGACTGGAAAATTCAACCTGCCTCAGGAAAATGTTGCTTATTTGTACTACATTTCTGCAAACCACAGACATGACTTCCAATATATCTGGACTAAAGCTCCTCCGTGATTATATTTCTACCTGTATATATTAATATTGTAGTGTCTTAACAGCTCAAGGGGCAACTTTTTCTCCCAGTTTATATCATTTGTAGCTATATTAAAGCAGCTTATAATGTTTCATCAACTCTATAAAACCTGAGTCATAGCCTAAGTATCACAACTCCGTTAGTCTTTCCGTGATTACGCACCTGAATCACTTCCCTCACGGTGAACAACTTCGAAGAGTACTCCGTCACAAGCAGTCCATACATACCAAACCGATATGCCACTCGTCTTTTTTGGAAATTTTCTTACTAAGTGCATTTTTGGAATGGGAATTCCACGCAGCCACAGTATGGTTGCAGCAACAACAAACACGGAAACCGCTTCATTGCTTCTTGCTGCTGCGGCTGCGTGGAATTCCGAAAAGGCCTGAGTGACAGTTTGGTTTCGGTCTGGTATGTAAACAAACGGACTACTTGTGATGGAGTCAACTTCGAAGTGAGGGGTGAGAGCTAATAAGCTATGTTTCTTCTCACTCCTTTTCGTATACAACTGTTTTTTTCTTTTTCTTTTTTTGTGTGAATTATTATTTTTTGCTTCCTTGAATTTCCACTTCTATATTATGTTGTGCAAAGAAGTCAATTAGTAGCAATCAGGAGCATGTACCATTTCCATATTCGAAATAAATCAATTAAAATAAATAAATAAATAAATTGTTCACCATGAGGGAAGGGATCCAGGTGCGTAATTACGAAAAGACTAATGGATTTGTGATACTTAGGCTATCACTCAGGTTTTACAGATTTGATAAAAAATTGGTGACGAATATCATACGAGGGCCGTTCAATAAGTTCATGGCCTCACCCAGAACAGAACAACACAGACTGATAATTTATATTTTATTTTTCAACATAATCTCCATTTACAGCAATGCACTTGATCCATCGATGTTCAAGCATCACTATCCCATCACGAAAGAATGTAACATCCTGTATTATAACAACCAGTATTTCTGGGTGAGGCCATGAACTTATTGAACAGCCCTCGTACGCTGATTTAAGTTAGTATTAGCGTATTTATTGTTCATTTCTAAGCTAGCACACTGCAAAAAATGGATATCTGACTTAGATAAACTGACTTGAACTTGGAATATTTACCTTGAAAGATCATTTTTCCGGAAGAAGCGGAAGATGATGGATGGATGGATGGATGGATGGATCATTTTTTAGATTTATTTACTTATTGAGACTTTATCTTGTTAAGATTATTTGACTTGTTACAAGAACTTTCATCTTGAGCTACCCCACTTAAATATTACAACTAATTTTAAGCAATATTTGTAACAAAACAAGCTCCATTGTGGGGGGATGTAACAGTAAATGTTTGCACTCATGAAATATTTACTTGTTTTATGCAGTTTCACCTATACATAGCCTATCGGAGTCATTATGTCTTCCATGTTCAAGGTTCAAGGTGACTTTATTTGTACCCATGGGTAGATTTGTTTTGCAGCAAGCTCTCGCTCATTGCTGGTCACTGCGTGCACATGCGCCCAACACAAATCCTTCGAAAGAATTACAGTGAAGATAATGCAAGCACATACATCACATACATAACACATAAGACATTATAAACAGAGTACACAAGGTCACGTGATGGAACTTTTTCAATGGATTTGGTTGTGGGAGGGGGACAGAAAGAGAAGAAGAATGTTCATAAGAACATTTATATATACCATAGATTTAAAAAATAAAATAAAATAAAAAATCTTACTAGGAAGACTACAAACAAGTGTATTCTGCTTAAAAAAGAATTTTAGCATTCTATAATCCTTAGATAATGTAGCTGTCACAGAAATATGTGTCTTTGTTTAAATATTTGATATGTATGTATTTTTGTTTGTTTAGTTATGCACCTTTCCCAAAATTGCATTAATTTGCTGTAACGTTCATAATTTATGACCCCTGCTGGTGGAGAAAAATTACACTTCAAGGTTGCATAGTCATGAGATGCATCCAATCAGTCATGTAATGTGATATAGCAGGGACAGTGAGTTTAGTTCTTTTGGAGTTTATGGGAAAAATTCATCTTCAAGAAGAGCTACTCCTTACTTCTGGTTGGAGGGCACACACGATATGGATTACTTGTAATTATTATTTATATAGATATGTATGACGTTCATGTTAAATGTTGTGTTAAATATGCTACTTGATGCTAACAATCTGATATTATATGTTATGATTTATATTATTTCAGTTTTTCATGGTGGTGTGGTGTCTAAGATATGAAAAAATAAACCAAGCAATCACCAACCATCAGTCGGAGCGTGGTTCTCTTCTCTAGCCAGAAGAAAAACCTTTCAGAGCAGCTACAGATAATATTTTCTTATTTTAAGAAAACTTGATAAGTACAATTTTCTTACTGCGCTGGCAGATAAATTTTCTTGAAATAAGACATTTTAACCCAATAATGAGTATATTTTCTTACTTTTGTACAGGTCTTTTTTGCAGTGCAGTTCTGTGGTTCCCAAATAATTTTAACTCAAGACCCAAAAGCTTAGTTTGGTATTTCCTCATAGGACCCAAATCTACAAAAAATATATCATCAGTTGAATAAATGCACTGTCCTTGAATGCATATCATGTTTACTGTGCTCTGTGCATTTACTTTTATATGAATGCTGGGCTAAAGACAAGCTCACATCACTCTCATCATTTATCAAAGTAAAAGGTCCATGTGAAAGAGATCCAAAATGGTCTCCCTGTCTCTGTTAAAAGTCCCTTTGCCATAATATTTTTGATTATTTAGGTGACAGCAGAGTGTTAAATTACCATGTGACCGGTTGTCACACTCTATAATTAATTGGAAATGCTGAAGTGACAATGACAGCGATCAATGATGAGTACACTATGATTGTGATCCCCTTCCTATTGAACTCTCACTGATGGGACGCTCACTATAAACCAAAGTGGTGTTGTTTTCAAAAGCCACAGTCAGATTAATTTAAGGTTAGGCAATTAGCTGGAGCGGTGTCACATTAAATTGCCAGTTGTGTTGCAGTAAACATCATGCAGTATTAACTGACTGGGATGATTTTATTTACCATGTATGTGGGAATATAAAAACCAAATGTCCAAATATGAGCAAAACCACAATAAGTGTTTTAACTGGGATACTGTTGTACATTTAATAAACACCAGCACTGTGTTTAGTTGACATTTCTAAGCACTGGTGGAATGTAATGAAGTAAAAGTACTTAGTTACTGTACTTAAGCAATTTTTTAATGCATCTGTACTTCAGTAAATTTATAAAAGGGTACTTTTTACTTTTACCTCACTACATTTTAGAGCAGGTATCTGTACTTTTTACCCCACTACTTTTTGAATTGTGTTTGCATTACACTTTTGTCGTCTTCTTGTTTTTGTAAACTGATTGTTTTACCATACGCACAAAGCGCTGTGTAACTATTCACATGACCATAATCGATCTTCTGTCCCAAAACAGCGCGACTCAATTAAAAAAAAAAAAAACTTTGAAAATCAACTCCTTTTGAAGTTGATTCATAAATACCGGCAATGTAAGGCTAAGAAGTTAAAGTAATTTATGTTGAAGAAATGTAAGGTTTAATAGTGAAATAAATTACAAGGAATAAGTTAATTCATGTATTTGTTAAAAAATAAATTGACAGTGTTTACCCAATTTACTATTTACATTTATGTTTCAAAAATTATTATTTACACATTTATAACTTTAACCCTTTCATGGATACTGGTCACTACAGTGGACAGTTATTCTCCAGCTGTTCTCTTGTATATTCATGAGTTTTGTTGTTTTAGTTCCATATCAGTCAACACAGTGGACACTCTTGCATCATCCCGTACACCGTAATTCATACCATTACTGTAACTTTGGTGTTCTTGATAGACCTGATCTGCACTAACATGTTTGATTGGAAATCAAATGCTTGTTATTAGACTGTAATTAATGTAATTTTTTTTAAAAACAAAAGTCGTTATTTTACGTTATCTTCATGAAATGAGTAATGACTAGTATTGGAGTATGATAAAATGTGAGAAAACATCAGATTAGCAGCATTAAAAAAAATAAAATAAATAATAATAATAATAATAATAATAATAATAATAATAATAATAATAATAATAATAATAATAATAATGGATTGGATTTATATAGCGCTTTTCTAGACACCCAAAGCGCTTGTTTTTATTTAATAGATTTCACACAGTATATCAGTAAATATATGTTTCTTTGCTTGAAATATTAAACGCATGGTGTCCAGCTGAAACTCCATGAAAAACAGGTTCATACATTTTTTTTCAAACGCATTGTTTGTTTTTTTTAATGCCTGAAGAGAAATAAAAACACTCAGGAAAAATTCTCATAATTCATGCATGAAAGGGTTAAATAGCAGCTAAAATAATCTGTTGAATGTGCCTTTCTAAATCACTTACATTTACCGATCTACGTACTGCTAGCTCCTGATTGGTTTGTTCGGTCATGTGAGTTGATGTTTCAGGAAGTGTTGTAGCAGTAGTTAAGGTATGTGAAAACTAAAGCACTGTTTAAGAAGAAATCCGTCTCCATCCTGCTGTCTCATTTTATAAAGAATGAACCATTAACCACCAACGAACCCTCACGTTACAGTCATATTCAGATGTAGAAATGTTTCTCCTTTTGGGCTGATGACTGTGTCAGTAGATTCTGTTCATTGTGGGTCCTGTTTACAGTTTCAGACCAGAGCTTGTTCTGTTTCTGTTTACAGTCTCAGTACTAAATAGGCTGAACAGTCAGTTATAATGCTGGTTGTTTCTTTGTATATTTACCAAACGTCCAGTTCCATCACTTTTAATCATTATTTACTTTATTAAGTATAATGGTCGAAACTGGATCAAATACTTTTACATTTTAAGTACATTTTAAAATGAGTACTTTTGTACTTTTATTCAAGTATAGTTTCCCTGGATAAGTACTTATTTGTGCTCTGGTTTCTTTGCTCTTTTTATTGTTTTTTATCCTTTTTTTGTGGGGTCTCTTTTGTTTGTTTTGGTCTTATTCTTTTGGGATACTGTTACAATTCTACATAAAACTCAATAAAGATTTAAGTTAAAAAAAAAAAAAATTTTTCCCTGGATACTTTTACTTTTACTTAAGTAAATACAATTCTGTATATGTACTTTTAATTAAGTAAAAAAAATAAAATAAAAATGTGAGTTTCATCCACCCCTGTTGCTAAGTTACTGTCTACATTTATGAACAGCCCATAAACTGATTTCTATGTACAGAGTTGGTCTTTCTGTAGAACTCCTTACATTCACTGCTCGGTTCTTCATGTTCTGTCTTCTGCCTCTACATCATCAACAGTGCACAGTTCTACCCACTGTTAACTGACAAATGCAGTTAGCTAGTGCAGACTCAAACACATGAGGTAAAGCCAATTACATATCTTCCACCCTGATCTTCAAAACTGACTCTAATGAAAACTCGTTTACTGCCTGAGGCCAAAAGCAAACAGATATTTGGATGCAGACTCTCTGTCCTGGACTGTATCTCCACTTCCTGTTCATCAGTGAAAGGTAAAAAATAACTTCTGCGAATGAGCTAACACTACACAGGGTTCGTATACATTTTTTAAGGTCAAATTCAAGCACTTTTAAGGGTCATTTTTAAATATCTCCTTATCGCTAGAGTAACATACACATCTACAGGAATACATATACTCATTTTTTTCCCAGTTTTTTATCACAATGATACGCTATAAACATCTAAAATTATGTTTCATAATAGCAAACAGTTTAGAAATGAAAGGAGAACACAAAGTTTTATCCAAAAAAAGGGATGACACGTGGCGTTCTTCAGACACACCCACACCGAGACAAAGATTAAGATCAAAATGTACCTGGAGTCGACCTGAGAACACCTGAAAATTTTCTTTTTTGACATAAGTTTTATTTTTCTAAATCTATCACCTCTCTATCAATTTTGGGCCCCCTAAGACATAATCATGTTGGGTCTTTGCTATAAGAAAAAGCTGGGGGGATGGGGTGGGGGGGTGGCTGTCTGTGATTGTCGGGGGTGGGGGAAAATGAAAGTGTAACTGAAGATTCTTTACTAATCTTCTAAGTCTCCAGGCACACTCCACTGCTTTATGGGCCCCTGGTAATGCTAGGCCGCTTGAATTTGTCATCCTTTTAGTTCAGGTTCCACATTCAGACCAATTCAATCTAAAGTGGGTCAGACCAGTAAAATACTATCATAAGAACATATAAATAATGACAACTCCACATTTTTTTCTTTGTAAATGTAAATATTTTCATGTATTTACACTAAAGCAAAGTCTACTTTCACAAAAAATGTGAATAACCTGAACAAATATGAACAACCTGAACTGTCTTAAGAGAAGTAAGTACAATTTTAACAATATTCTGCCTGTTACTAAATGTTTTGTGTGTTTGTAGATCCACTGTAATCTGTAAGTTCTAATGTACATGTGTAAATGATAAACTGAGACAGAATATTGTTAAAATTACACTTATTTTCTCAGTTTGTTCATGTTATTCACATCTTTTGAAAGGATAATTTGTAGATGTAAAACTTTTCATAATTAAAATTTTTTTGCTCCAAAACACAGAAAAGTTGGGAGGGGACATTATTTATATATTATTATATTATAATTTTACTGGTTTGGCCCACTGCAGATCAAATTTAGCTGAATGTGGCCCCTGAACTAAAATGAGTTTGACACCCCTGCTGTATAGAACCCAGGAGTTGGACGTTGAAAGTATGTGAAGTTTCACTTTCATTTCACGCCGGCATTAGTTACGTTAGTTATGGACCACACCCCCACTGCTGCTGCTGCAAAAAAAAAACAAAACAAAAAAAAAAACAAAACAAAAAAACCCCATCCTCCCCTCTGTTTTTTTTGACAAATCGCACCCTGATTATTACCACCTCTCCTGTCATGTCTGATCGGTGTACATATATTTGCAGAAATGTGCTAGAAACAGTTTTTCTAGTGAATGGGTTGAAAAATCACACCAGTCGTGACATTCACCGACCTCGTAGTCATCCCACACATCATGTTAACAACACATCGTGTCCAGCACTCAACATCTGAATATTTCACCATGTATTTTGCTCTTACAGTCAATATTTTATTGATGCCAAAGTGGTCAAAGGTGGGCAGGGATGATCTTAAAACAGGTCAATGTGACACTGGGTTGAAACTGAGGCCACCAGCACAGACGAATAAAAATCCATCCATTATTTATTAAATCACTGCTCGGTTGTTGAGATAGTCATCCTTATTATTCAGTATGATTTACAAAATATTCCCGTAGCTGGGGTTGATACTTTGTTCTTCACATCACCTTGTTGCCCTGCTGTATTTTTCACCGTAAAAATTCATTTCCACTTAGCTAAAGATTTTTCATTACGGCCTCAGTAATAGTTTGCCCTTTAAAAGAGAACAAGTGCAGGAGAGGATGAGGTTTCTGCTCAAATATGCCTCCCCTCCTCTCCACTTTCACACAGCGGCAGAACATTTGCATAACATTTCTGTAGCCGGTGTGGGGCTCTCTGATGAGTCGGAGGTCCTGCTCGGTGAAGAATATGGCAAGTGAAGTGTGAAATAAAGGAGCAGATGAGACCTTGTTCTCTAGAGGTGTGGAGGAGGCAGACGGAGATGGAGAACCAGACTGATAGAGCGCTTGTCACCGTCACAACCTGCACTAAAGGAATCCAGACGGAGGAAATGTTAACAATCTCTGCCTTTAAAACACATGGAAAGTAAGTCATCAGACATAATTAAGTCACCTAATTAATCACTCAGAATGTGAATGGAGTAACAGTAACTGATCAGATTTAACCCCAGCTCAGGCAAGTGACTATTTTTGGTAATTTCCGCAAACATTGAATACGAGGCCAATCCTGTGCCTCAATGAGGTCAAGAAGCATGTTGGTTTTTATAACACTATACAGTGATTCAGAAAGATTTTATAGAACTTTTGAAGCTGTAAATAGTGAATACAAGTGATTTTTGTCAGTTTATGACCTTATAACAGTTGTTTTATTGCATGTGTTTACTTTTTAGGAAGTGGTGCTCGGATGTTTTATGGCAAGAGGAGGGAGATGACCATGTCCAATAAGAGTAAAATTCTGAATTGCAAAGTATTTCAATGAGTGCCCTATAAAGGGTTAATATTGTTGCTGTCAAACGATGAAAATTTTTATATCTGATTAATCACAGGGTTGCTGTGGATTAATTTTGATTAATCGTGATAAAATATTCATTTTTAATCTATATTAATCACGTTTCATTTTGCATGAACAAACAGACTCAAGAAAGAAGGGAATATATGCACTTAGCGTTTTTGTTGCAAGCTGGGTGATGCGTTAGCTGAAGTGCTAGCAGAACTCCAGACTAACGTCTGCTTTGGAATGGAAGTGATGTGGATAGAAGTGAAAAGAAAACTCCTTCCTGCAGAGTGTGTATAATACTTATTACTAGGGATGCTCCCATACCAATACCAGTATCAGGCATCGGCTCCGATACTCAGTGTGTGTACTGGTACTAATACTCATAAAAGACATCCGATACAAATGCTCCAATACCACTTACGGCCGTGTGACATTCCCAGTTCAGTGCAGCAGGTACGCAGCAATGGAATAATGTGTGGGGAGTGTGAAGAGTGTGGAGATTTAACGAAATAAATGACGGTGATAAAAGTAACACTGACTGCAAGTAACGTTACAGACACAGACAGATACGGACGCAGCCTTCTGTCTGTCGTCTGCGTACATTCCATCCATTTTCCAGGTGCTGGTGGATGCGTACCCAGAAGGAGAATACTACCGGGAGTATGGAGCAGTGCGGACCGCCGCCAGCAGAAGTGAAAACAAAACTTCTCACTCATTTCTCTTTTCTCTTCCTGCTGAAACTAAACTTTTAAACCTTACCAGTGAAAACGCTGCAATATTAGTATCACATTAGTGTTACCTCTGTCGTCTCCATGTTTGTTATTACTGACTTTCTTCTTCTTCTCAAAAACTTTACTCTTCTTTGTGGTATTTGTCCAGTATGGTTAATTCAGAGCAGCGCCCCCTGGTGGATTAATTGAGAAACGATCATTCCAACACATTAAATGTCAGTAGCAGCACTTTGTTCCAGTCAGACTAATGACAACGACAATAAAGCACATTTACAAAAGGAACTAAGAACTGGAATGGGATTATTAAGTACTCGTATCGGTACTTGGTATCGGCAAGTACTCAAATGTAAGTACTTGTACTCGGTCTGGAAAAAAGTGGTATCAGTGCATCCCTACTTATTACATAATACTTTATGTCGGTCGACTGGTCCGTCTTTTTTTTTTTGTCCTCATATTTCCATCCAGAGGGCTAATGTGCTGTCTAGCGTCTTCCATCTTTATGGGTTGGTTCTGTTGTGTTTTTTTTTTATGTTAGCAGAACCAATAGGGTCTTTTAGTCTTTTATTCTGCATTGATTTTTATTGATTATTTATTGTTGCTTATTTAAATGCATTTATTCGTAGTTGCTTCCAATGATCTTGTATTTGTGCACTGATTTATTTATGTTTGTCACATTGCACTTTGGATGCGCGCTGATGTCTGCGGTAAGCTGCAAATGAATTGCCCGTATGGCATAAATAAAGTTTTCTGAATCTGAATCTGCTGCCTGTCACTATCGGATCAACTGCCCATTTGTTCATGCACAATGCTAACTCTACTTGGACAAACTGCCCAAAATGTGTTGGCAGAGACGTTCAGAGTCATTCTGCACTGCAGATGGATTAATTGCGCTAACATTTTTAATCAAATTAATCATGATGATGGATTAATCCACGTTAACATGTTAATTTTAACAGCCCCAGTTAATATATGACTATATTTTAATCAGCATGTGTTCGACCTCAATTCTACCCTGAACCCTGTTGTGTTTAGCATGTGGTTTATTTGGGATTTTAAAAAAACTAGATGGATCAGTCCATTAACATTAACTTTTTTCATGAAACGTTTGCATAGGTTTTGCATATATTAGACTTCATTTGACATGCAACATCTAGTTTATGGGTAAAACCTAACCTTAACTCTATTCATTCAGACATGGCTGAAACATTACCCTCATCTTTAAAATGGATTGCATATGACCTGGTGGATGCTAAGAGGTTTTCAACCGTACAACAAATGCAATTAATCAGTTTGCGCATTTTGCATGAACATTAGCAGAGATAACGCTTGACAAATAGTGACTATGTGTGACTATTTTTATTCACGTTGAATTTATTAAATGAGTCATGAGGGAAATAGTGAAATGTGTGCAGATCCATTCCTGAAAAATCACATCATTAATCCCAGCAGCAACTACCACCTAAAGCCCTGAAGTCTTTGAAGAAATTAGGAAATGATGGAGAAAAGTAGAACTTCAACAAAGAGTATATATATAATTACTGAAAAGCCAGGCAAACACATAATTTCCTGAATTTTTTTTTAAACATTCCACTCAAATGAAATGTCATAAAGAACTAAAAGTCTTACGGTGATTCAGGAGCCATTAAGTGATTAGACCACATACGTACACGGCTAATGAAAATTATGATCCCTTGTCATTTGTTCTTTCAGTCGAGAGAAAAGAAGTAGAGAATTTCCAACAATGCAAACGTGTGAGCCGGGCCTCGTGCATCGGCGCCGCTCTGTAATTAGAGAGTCACTGGTATCAATCACTCGGCAGTGGCAGGCTAATTTTTTCATCATCAATTACCTTGAACATTTTGGACGCTGATCAGACGAGACCCGTCTTAAACCCACTGCCGAGCTGTCATTGACACTAATGGAATTTTAAATCTTCCCTCACAGTGGAGTTCTACTTAAGTGCAAGTCCCAATTATGGAGAGGGTAATTTAGCTAATCTCCCTGAAAAGCAACGATAGGCTGCAATCAATATCAAAATGTGAGCCGCTGCTTAAGAGCGAGCCTTTTCCCACCAGTTTACCTTCACCCAGGACCAAATCTAATCATATTGTTTCTGTAGCCACCAAGTAAATAAGCAAACGGAGTCCTATTCAGTCATTAAATCTTTCTCGATTTGACAAGTACTCTTGATACCCACAGGCGGTAGCATGTGGTGGAGAATAATTATCCCTCTGAGATGGTTCTTGATCATTCTGGTATTGATTTCTGCTCTTGCACCATTATCACCACCAACATTTCCTTCTGACCCGAACACTTGATGAGAGAAGTGCTATATGTGGAAAACTGCACTGCTGGTCATATCGCTGTGGATATTTGGGATCCTCAGGTGAGTCTACTGCTACCATGGGAATTTTTTTATTTTCCACAGGCACTATAACATATATTTTGTAATATTTGCCAAACTGCCACATTTTCACTTTCATTCTATAATAACCACTTTTTAGAATGATCTACATTTTGTAACATACAACCTACATAAATATATTATTTGGATTATGTTATTTTTAGAGCTTGAAAGAAGAAAATAATGTTAAATTTTGTGACAAATATAACATCCACCAGTTCCAGAGACCCACGGTTGACATGGCTGAACTGATGTAGTTTAGGTTGTGTTTTAGTCACATGTTCAATACAAAAACTACAACAGGTTCCAGCTCAGGTGAAATTCAATTCATGCATCTTGGCAGTGAACACTTAAACCGATGGGACTCATGGACAAAATGTAATTAGATTAGATTAGATTAGATTAGATTAGATTAGATAGAACCTTACTGATCCTTTGGGCAAAGCCCTCGGGAAATTCAGGTTCCAATAGCAGCACAACCTCGGATACACACACAAGAAATAGTACAAGACAATAGCAAAATAATAACTATAAAAAAGAAAACAATATTGGGAAAAAACAAAAAACAGGCAATTGCATATTGTAAAGTACTAGAAGTACTAGTAGAAACAACAATTAGCAAGGTGGTAATAATAAAGTAGAAGTAATAATAATAATTAAGTAATAAGAATAAATAAATAAATGAATGAATAAATAAATAGTTTAATAATCACAGCATAAAATGTATAACAAGGTGGTTACAGTAACAGTCATAATGATATAATAATTATTATTGTTGTTATTATTATTACTATTATTACCTCTGCCAGGAGGTATTGTGATCACTTTGCTTTGTGTGTTTGCGTGTTTGTTTGCATGTTTGTTTGTTTGTTTGTTTTTTAGCAGAATAACTCAAAAAGTTACGGACAGATTTTCATGAAATTTTCTGGAAATGTTGATACTGGCTGAGTGCTTTTCTTGTTATTATTATTATTAGTAGTAGTAGTAGTATATATGCTTCTGTTTTCCTTATTACTATGCATAAATAAAACAAAACAGCAGTTCATAATCCAGTGGGTGACCTCATGGTTCCTCTGCTTATATACAGTCTATAAATTAAACCATATCGTGAAATATGGTATTTCATGAGGCCATACATTTATTTACAAAACAATATTTGTGTCTAATTCTTGAACTCTTAGCCTTCCAATAAATTGGATAATGTACAGTAAACCAGTAGTTGTAAAATAAACGTCTTCAGGGTAATCCAGACCTTCATCCCCCAGGCTGTAGTTGGTAATAATGACCAGCTGACCTGATCCCAGTCCACCTCAGGGGATCTTGAATTCTTCACTTGGATCATGACTTGTCTAATGAAATTGTCGTCACTATAAATGAGGCTGCAAAGGCTATACGACATAATAGTGGTTTTAGAAATTAAAGGATGCTGTTCAGGATAAAATACTGTATGAGTCTGGGTCCTGGAGGTATGTGGACTAGGGGTTTTGTTTTGGTTAATCTTTTACACAATTTCATCTGCTTATGTCCGTTATGTCATTTTCACCTCACTACTTTTTTTTTTTTTCTTCTCCCTTCATGGGCATTATATTCAGGTCCTTCTGTCCATGACTGTACAGTATGATTGACTTGAAAATTGTACAGAAGCTCAGTCTCTACTACATCTCAACCCTCCTATAAGATCATCTGGATTCTAGATTTTTTTCAAGTGTTTTCTAGGATCATCATCCACTGGCAGACGCAGCAGATTTTGACACTTTTGACATGTCATTTGTGTCATTATCTTGGAAATGAAGACAGTTATTGTAGTGAGAAAAAAAAAAAAATCACACATAATGCATGACAGGATCTATCAACACAAAGAATTTCATGCTGATCTGAAAGACAATCCAGAACAGAGGGTGTATTTAAATTTTTAGATACTCTATATTAGACTGGCCTTCATTGTCGGTGCAGTATGACAATAATAATTCACAAGTGGTGATGGAAATATCCAACCTGTGGCAGTATGTTTTAAGGCTCATGGAATTCATATATAGTGCATGTTTCTTTAACTGTGTTCACAATATTATAACATTTAAGGGTTTTGATTTGGCTTTTGCATAATTTCATCTTGTTGCATCTCATAAATTTTTTAGTTTGTTGTTTGTCTTAAAATGTTATCCAATCCAACTTAGTTTGTAAAGCACTTTAAAACAACCACAGTGGACCAAAGTGTTGTACAGAAAAATAAATAAAAACCAAAATAACAGAGTAAAATTTATTTAATTATTTTAATATTTTATATTTGAATATAATTTGAATATAATTATTTAAATTATTTATTGAAGTAAAATATTATGTTTCAAGAATGTTCAACAAAACCATATCCAATTTTTATTTTTATTTTTTTGCCATTGCTGAAGTAATATTGTGTGAGTGAATTTCTAAATATCTGCTTTGGTGTTGGTAGTCTATCTTTGTATCTTTATTTATTTATTTATTTATTTGGCATGTTTGTTTCACTAAAATGAACATAAATACTGAAACCTTGTAATGCTATTTGCACAAAAGCAACAATCCCAACTGTAATGTTAATAACAGTTGTTTTTTTTTGTTTCTGTGAGTTCTTCTCTGTCATCTTGAATTAAATAAAATAAAAAATAAAACATTGCTGTAGTTGTATTTTTTTTGGTTGGAAGTGACTATTGTATGAAACCAAATACTGAAAAAGAAGATTAATTGACAGCCCTATAATACGAACCCTTTATTAAAATTCAGTCCGATATATAAGTACATCTTATTAAAAGCCATAGTGTTAATAAAACATGTTTACAATGGATAAACTGTCCTTTTCATTAAAAGTAAAGCAGGATACATTTATGGACTATTGACTTTGAACAGAAACACTGTACATGAAGCTGAATTAGAACACTATCTTCCACTGAGCGTCCAAACATTACCTACAAAAAAACCCTCCATAAAAATTCTGTCTGATGAATTAGGCCGTTGGCGCCTTCAGGCTTTGATTCTATGCTGTTTAATGACATTTTATATCATATCAATAATTTACAGCTTTTTGGAAGTGAAATTTTATAGGCTTCTCAGTTTAGCAGCTATTATAGTCCTAATATCTCAGCATGACAAGCTACTGTGGAGCTCCTCTCTATGAATAGAGTCTTTATCATCACTCATCTCTATTTCGACTCACCTCTTAAATTAACCATCCAGTTCTTCAGACTTGAATGTATGGGTGACTCTGTCTCGTGTCAGATGTTGACATTTTATAACTGATGACCTCAGAACCTGCGCTGGCTTATTCTCTGATCAATGTCTTGAATAATTTAACCCATAAAGACCCAGTGCTACTTTTGTGGCGGTTCCCAAATGAACGTTTCTCTCTATTTAACTTTTATTAACCCTTTAAACCAGGGGTGTCAAACTCATTTTAGTTCAGGGGCCACATTCAGCTAAATTTGATCTGCAGTGGGCCGAACCAGTAAAAATAATAACATAATAATATAGAAATAACGTCAACTCCAAACTTTTCTCTACGTTTTAGAGCAGAAAAGAGTAAATTTACATTATGAGAAGGTTTACATCTACAAACTATCCTTTCAAAAGATGTGAATAACATGAACAAACTGAAAAAATAAGTGTAATTTTAACAATATTTTGCCTCAGTTTATTATTTACACATGTACATTATAACGTACAGATCACAGTGGATCTACAAATAAACAAAACATTTAATAACAGGCAGAATATTGTTAAAATTGTACTTACTTCTCTGAAGAAATTTCAAGTAATTCACATTTTTTGCAAAATTAAACTTTGTTTTAGTGTAAATACGTGAAAAAATGTACATTTACAAAGAGAAAAATGTGGAGTTGTCATTATTTATAGGTTATTATGATCGTATTTTACTGGTCCCACCCAAATGAGATTGAATTGGTCTGAATGTGGAACCTGAAATGAAAGGACTGTCAATATCTTATAAATAATAATAATAATAATAATAATAATAATAATAATAATAATAATAATAATAATAATAATAATGATAATAATAATATATTTTTGCATTTCGCAAATTCATCCCAAGGGCTGGACTGGACCCTTTGGTGGGCCGGACATGGCCCCTGGGCCTCATGTTTGACACGTGTCCTTTAAACCTTAAGCCTAAAATGGTCCACCTGGATTTTTTTTTTTTTTTTCATATTTTGACTATAAAAAGGTTAGAAAATATGTTGTGAGTGAGTCTGTTTGCCCATTTTGCAGATGTACACTACCAGTCAAAAGTTTGGACTCACCTCTCATTTAAATGACATCAGATGGACCATAGATGGCCAACACGTGCTCAGCATCACTGGGAACTCCTTCAAGACTTTTGGAGAACATTTCAGGTGATTGCCTCATGAAGCTCATCGAAAGAATGCCAAGAATATGCAAAGCAGTAATAAAAGCAAAATGTGGCTATTTTGAAGAATCTAAAATGTAAAAGACCCTTTGAGTTATGTCACACTATTTTTAACTACAGGGTGGGGAAGCAAAATTTACAATATTTTGAGGCAGGGATTGAAAGACAGTGTATGACCAATTAGTTTATTGAAAGTCATGAGAATTTATTTGCCACAAGAAAACTGACATAATAGAAAATGTTTTTATTCTATGTGTCCTCCTTCTTTCTCAATAACTGCCTTCACACGCTTCCTGAAACTTGCGCAAGTGTTCCTCAAATATTCGGGTGACAACTTCTCCCATTCTTCTTTAATAGTATCTTCCAGACTTTCTCGTAATAGTTTTGCTCATAGTCATTCTCTTCTTTCCATTATAAACAGTCTTTATGGACACTCCAACTATTTTTGAAATCTCCTTTGGTGTGACGAGTGCATTCAGCAAATCACACACTCTTTGACGTTTGCTTTCCTGATTACTCATATGGGCAAAAGTTTCTGAAAAGGTATGGATAATAGTGTTCGGTATGATTATGACATCAATATATGTTTGGTTTCAAAACAACTGACGTAGTGCCTGCTGAGAAAAAACAACTAAATGTTCATTGTAAATTTTGCTTCCCCACCCTGTACATAATCACCTCCGCCAAGGAGGTTATGTTTTTGCCAGGGTTTGTTTGTTTGTTTGTTTGTTTGTTTGTCTGTCCGTTAGTGTGCAACACAACTCAAAAAGTTATGGACAGATTTGGATGAAATTTTCAGGGTTTGTTGGAAATGGGATAAGGAAGAAATGATTAAATTTTGGTGGTGATCGGGGGTGGGGGGGCCCACAGGGGGGGGGCCACTGATCAGCCTTGGCGGAGGTCTGCACTCTCCGAGTGCTTCTAGTCTAATAATGCTACTAAATGTTTTGTGCATTTGTAGATCCACTGTGATCTGTAAGTTGTAATAATAATAATAATAATAATAATAAGCTGAGACATAATATTATTAAAATTGCACTTATTTATCTGAAGAAATTTCACGTTCATGTTATAAATTTTTTTTGAAGGGCAGTTTTGCAAATTTTGACATTTTCATAATGTAATTTGACTTTATTATTACCTCCGCCAAGGAGGTTATGTTTTTGCCAGGGTTTGTTTGTTTGTCTGTTTGTTTGTCTGTTTGTTTGTTTGTTTGTTTGTTTGTTTGTTTGTTTGTTTGTCTGTCCGTTAGTGTGCAACATAACTCAAAAAGTTATGGACAGATTTGGATGAAATTTTCAGGGTTTGTTGGAAATGGGATAAGGAAGAAATGATTACATTTTGGTGGTGATCGGGGGTGGGGGGGCCCACGGGGGGGGCCACTGATCAGCCTTGGCGGAGGTCTGCGCTCTCCGAGTGCTTCTAGTTCCATATGTGTTCATTCATAGTTTTGATGCCTTCAGTGAGAATCTACAATGTAAATAGTCAGAAAAATAAAGAAAAATCAGGTAAGTCCAAACTTTTGACTGGTAGTGTAGATGAGTAGATGCCAGCGGATGTTTGGGTCTTTATGGGTTAATAATTCCAGACCTCATTTAGTCATTTCTGTATTAACGCCCCATTCTAATCTGTTTTAAAGAATTTTAAAGTTGCTTCAAATACACAAAAGCCTTGAACATGACCTGTTGTTGAAGGTGCACAGACACTGCCAAAGCTGGAAATAATGTGTCTGAAAGTTTAGTCTGAGTCGACAGAAAGGCAGTGTGTGTTTGCCAGAGATGTCATTTACTTCGAGAATGGGTTTCATCTGCTGTTTTACATGCGCTGAGTACTTTAGCTTCTGGCTTCACTCCAGTTGAGGTTGTTTTAGGGTTAAGCTGTTTATGTGAACTCTTGAAACTCTGTTATTGCCATGAATAAACCGATAAATATAATATTCTTCACTCTGTTTAAAAATGTTCATATACAAGAGATTCTGGGCTTGAATGTTTAACATTGAGTCTGAATGCATCTGCTGTAGCTTTAACAAAAACCAATTGTTCCTGTATATTGTGGAGCAAGGATCCTGACGTTTAGGTTGGGACATAAAAAAAAAAAATCACATTTGTCCTTGAAAACAAAACAAAGACGAAAACACCGGTGTATCCCACTTGTACTGGCACTAAAACACAGAAAGATAATTGAAAATTCACCTGAAACCACAAGAAATTAAAGGTTATAAAGTGTCACCACACGGTCTGTTCATAAATAAGTGTGTTATATTCAATGTTGCCTTTAATGCCTTCACTAGAGCAATTTTTCACTGTCAATAAAACTATTTTTCAGTAGTTTCACTGGCACCATTTCCTTTTTTTAAGGTAGGTCTTTTATGCTAAAGGTCAAACTTAATTTCCAAATTCCAGCCTGGAATTGTGGCCTCTAAGCTGTCCTTCCTCCACTTCACAGGTACATTTTTACTGTGTTTTAATTATTTTTGCATGCTGGTAATATCTTGTCTAAAATGAACAGATTTCAGCTTTTATTCTCTGTTAAGGCTTACATTTCCATGAACCAAGATGCCAATGGATTCAACTCTAATCCTCACTCAACCATTAAAGCATCATCTAAGGCACAGGTGTCAAACATGCGGCCCAGGGCCAAATCCGGCCCACCAAAGGGTCCAATGCGGCCCGTGGGATGAATTTGTGAAATGCAAAATTTACACTTAAGTTATTAACGATCAATGATGTTAGAATCATTTTAGGTCAATTCAATTTAAAGTGGATCAGACCAGTAAAATACTATCATAATAACCTGTAAATAAGGAAAACCACAAATTTCTCTCTTTGTTTTAGTGTAAAAAAGGTAAAATTACAGAAATATTTACATTTACAGACTAACCTTTTACAAAAAAATGTGAACAACCTGAAATGTCTTAAGAGAAATTTTATTAACATTCTGCTTTTTACTAAATGTTTTGTGTATTTGTAGATCCACTGTGACCTGTAAGCTGTGATGTACATGTGCAAATGATAAACTATGGTGTAATATTCTTAAAATTGCACTTATTTTTCTTAAGAAATTTCAGGTTGTTCATATTTGTTCGTGTTATGTTCGAGTACAGTTCATAGATATAAACATTTTCATTATGGAATTTGATTTTTTTCACTCAAAAATATAAGAAAAAACTTTGGAGTTGATATTATTTATAAATTCTTATCCTATTATTTATATTACTTTACTGGTCCGGCCCACTTTAGATCAGATTAGTCTGTATGTGGCCCCTGAACTCAAATGAGTTTGACACCCCTGGTCTAGGGCGTGATGAGTTGAAACTGTCAAGAATTTAGTTTATTATTTGTTCTTCTTAAAAAAATTAAAAATACAGGGTGTCCCATAAGTCTCCATACATAGGAAAAATAAACGTTTCTTGACATAAACCATTTTTATTTATATAATATGTTCTATATGACTGCCATTTTGTGGGGAACAAATTGATCCAAAACACTTCCTGTTTTTTTTAACTTGACAATAAGTTTTGCCACAGACGTCGTGTGTGATATTTGTCCCATGTTTTCTGTTAAATGCGCTTGCAACCATACGACTGCTTGCTGAACCGGCCATCAGGATGATTTCAATTCGTTGCTCTTTATTCAAATGCATTCTTTGGGTTATCTGAAATATAAAGAAATACATGTTAGAACCATATATGTATGGAATGTATTATGTCTCCTATGTATGAAGACTTATGGGACACCCTGTATATATACATTTATTTATTTATTTATTTATTTATTTATTTATTTATTTTTAATTTATTTATTTATTTTTAATTTACGTGTCTGTTTGATGCAGCCACACCTTTTGAAACACATTCGAGTCAACACAAAGACCAGAAGGAGCTACAAGAAATGAGAAGAAGAGACAGAGTACAGTTGTGATAGTGTTTCATATATAGTTACATAAATGGTAGTGGTTTCTATTATTGCTACTAATAGCTGCAGTAGCAGTATATCCACTATTAGTACTTGTATTTGGAGTAGCTGTATTAACAGTTATGGGTATTTGTACTAGTTATCAGTAGCTATAAAAGCAACGGCAGTTCAAGTTTTTAACAGTTATATTTCAGTTTGCTGTGCATCCATTTGACTGATCAATTGATTGAGTAGGTTTGTAGAATTACATTGCCACTATCCCGTCAGTGGTCACAGCAGTTATGTATTTAAGCCTCTAAACTTGTCTGAAAACCCTGGTGATTGGCCAAAAAATCAGGCCATCAAAGGATAGATTTTCTACAAATTGAAAACACAGAAGTCTTGTTTTATAAAAATACAATTAAGATTTTAAGGTCTGGAATCCATTGGTTACCACAGGACAGTCCACTGAAAATCTAGTCTTCAAGTGGAAGCAAGAACCGCTTTGGGTCATCTGTTTTGGCCCACAGGCTGCATTATGGCACCCCTGCTTTAACCCATAAAGACCCAAACATCCACTGTCTACCAAAACCCTCTACTGATATAAATTATTTAATCCCCGTTGATCCATTAATTCAGTGTTTTTCAACCTTGGGGTCGGGACCCCACATGGGGTCGCCTGGAATTCAAATGGGGTTGCCTGAAATTTCTAGTAATTGATGAAAAAAAAAAAAAAACCTGACTAATAAAAAAATATGGAGAGTTGATAGAGACAATCCCAATCCATAAAGGACATGACAAACTGTGAAGCTGAAACTGAAGCACTGCGGTACTGTTTATCTGTCAAATGTTCATTGTGGTCAGTTTCAGATGCTGCAGCTCTTTCATAATTCATAGTTTGAGTTATTGTTTGTTCAGTATTAATTGTCAGCCTTGGAAATCCAAGCTGGACCTGGCTTTTCTGCCTACATCCATAATAATAATATACATTATATAGACTAAATGTCATCTGAAATTAATGTTTATTTGCAACACCGTATAGTGAACTTTTACATGATCAAAAACAAATTAATTTTAGCAAAAAAAAAAAAGTCTGTTTGAAATGTCTGGGGTCGCCAGAAATTTGTGATGTTAAAATGGGGCCACAAGACAAAAGAGGTCAGGAACCACTGCAATAATCCTATCAATGCATGTAAATAACTGGTGTAAAATGCAGTTTGTCATCTTTTCATGGACATCAGATATGAACCATTTGGATGTTCAGAAGCTCCGTAGTTACCATGGAAACACCGTCATCTTCTACAACATTGATTCACCAGTACAACCCATGGAGTTGGATTAACGACAGTGGATGGAGACGCTTGTTTTTATGTTCAGTTAATAACAGATTTTGCTGAAAAAGTCAGTTTTTCTTCAGTTTTCTCTATTCCTGATAAAATAATCCTCAACTTTAGTCAAGCTTTTATGAACATCTGGATGACCAGTGAAATCTGAATCACAGATTTTCCCAGGATTATCTCTGGACTTGCTGCGGTGGTCCTGCCTCTCTCCTGCCTTCATCACCATCACTCACTTATCCTCAACTGTATCCATGTGTCTACCCCTACTCCCCCCTTCTCCCCCAGTCTCTATCTCTATCGCTCTCTCTTTCTTTACCCTCTCTCTTTAACCCCAACTGGTCAAGGCAGACGTCCATCCTCCAGGAGTCTGGGTCTGCTCCAGGTTTCTGCTGTTAAAGGGAAGTTTTTCCTCACCACTGTCACCAGTCACAAGTGTTTGCTCCTGGAGGATTCTGTTGGGTTTCTGTAAATTGGCTTAGAGTCTGGTTTTGACCAACTCTATATATAAAGTGTCATAAGATAATTTTTTTGCTGTGATCTGGCGCTATATAAATAAAATTTGATTGACTGAGTGATTTGATTAGTTTTCCCCTGTAAGTCGCTTTGGAAAAAAGCATCTGCTAAATGCATAAATGTAATGTAATGTAATGAATTAAATGTTGGAAAATACCTGATTTTCACTGAAAAAAAACCGAAAATACAGAAGATAATATTGCAATAAATGGTGACAAACCACTTAAGAATAGTTAAATATAGAGAAAAATTCATTTGGGAACTGCCACAAATGTCAGACTGGGTCCTTATGGGTTAAAGTAAAGTATGTTAGTTAGACTTTTGCTTCTGTTTATTTTTCTTTCTGTGACAAACAACTGCAAAATGAGGTGGGAGCTGAGTTTCTATTGGAGGGAGCCTCAAGTGGCCACTTCAGGAAATGCAGGTTTTCTCAGTTTAGTGTTGGCTTGTTTCCCTTGGGTTGATTCTAGTAAACTGTAATCATGCACAAAACGACAGTGATTTACATTGGAAACAAATAAAATGCTTGAGGTGTATAACCTTTGTGTGTGAATGCCATTCAGCGTGAAGGTGGGTCCAACACAAACCCACTGGGATAATACCACCTCCATAACAGGAACCACTTTTACTCTAATCTGTTCCTGATCTGACCTGGCTAACTATTTGGATATATGCAAGACTAAGTTTTTGAGCGTCTGTTCACAGAATCAACATGAATGCATTTGAGAGTTAATTAAAATCTAATTAATCTTGGCCGAATCCCACCCAATAGAAGCTAGATTTCTCTTTTTAAGAATCGATTTTTCTGTTGCACATCAGAATAAGAGCGATTTCTCTATGTTTTCCTCCTCCTCTTCCTATTTCACTTCCTTTTGAATGTGTTCCCATTAGTGCAGGTTGCCATCATCATTATGCAGGCCTCGCTAATTAGTTTTGAAACTGTGAAATGAATCATGAATTGAAGCTACAAATTAATACCTCTATCTCACTAAAGACCTTTCACATTTTTCTAACTCGGTGTTGCAACACATCATGTGAACAGCTCTTGTGCTGTTAACAGTGAGTGGCAATGCTGGAAATGCTGTCCTCTAAAACAGGGTCTCTCAACCTTTTTTGAACCAAGCCCCACGAACAGCATCCTGAACCAACTGGCGCCCCCCAATGCCCGAAAAAATTTGCGGGACTGGGGGGGTACGTCATTCTATAAGTAACGCAACGGACCTGTATCTGGAGGACGTGGTGGGTTATACAGGGTGTCCCATAAGTCTCCATACATAGGAGACATAATACATTCCATACATATATGGTTCTAACATGTATTTCTTTATATTTCTTCTTTATAGTTCTTCAGCAGACACGCATTGAAATGCGTTCCCGACAAAATGGCAGTCATATAGAGCATATTATATAAATAAAAATGGTTTATGTCAAGAAACGTTTATTTTTCCGATGTATGGAGACTTATGGGACACCCTGTATAGCTCTGTAGATAAAACTGGGAGAAACTGCAAATGAAAGTCAGGTCCCTTCACCATTGACTATCTGCTGCCCCCCAAAGACGACAAATTTGCAACCGTGGGGTGGACGATGTGCCAGATGATATGCCCCCCCACTCACAGACCACAATCCGATCCGTGAGCTTGGAGGGGGAGGAGTGACTTATAATGTTGTGATGTACAACAGTAGTCACTAACACACCCACATGCACGCATGATGATGTCACTCACAACCCCACCCCCCATGTGTTTGCGCCCCCCACTTAAGAGAACCACTGCTCTAAAACAAATACAGAGTAACAGACAGATACCAAACCTGGATTGTTGAACTACTTGTGTTAATAATATCCAAACATATAAGTTAAAGTTCATTTTGTTGTGTGTTTTTAAAGTAAACATACAATAAAATGAAGTTTAACCCCAAGAAATCTGTCCCAGCAAACTGCACATTTCTATTAATAACTCCACCAAAGTAATATCCATCGAAATAATTTATATATTGATTCTTACCATTGTGTTGTGTGGAAAGCATCTGCTTTTTCTGCCTCTGGTCGGTCCCTGAAGGCAGCATGCACCCCTTTCTATGACTCTCCATTGGATAGAGCTTTCTATGTTAAAAAAAAAAAAAAAAGTAAGAAAACAATGAAACTAGCAAAACAAAAAAAAAATATTTCACTCAAAAAACTTTTTTTTATTTTGATTTTAGGCATTGTTTGTCTATTTATTCAGCTATTTTTCATGTTACACTACTTTTCTGAACAAAACAAATTGCAAAAATCAATCAGTAATCTCCAAATTTCCATTCACACATAGTGAAGGTGTTTTCAGAATTTTTTTTTTTTTTTTTTTTTTTCCAATATCGGAATTTTAATTTTTCTGCTTCAGGTCCCAATGTTTTAATCATAGTGTTCCAGTCTTAACTCTTCTGATAACTGACAATGTTCTGCACAGTTTGATATGCAACACATGGGACATCAGGGTATATGAAGTGTCTAAACAGCTGATTATAAGCAGACATGGAAAAAATAGACATTTATATTACAGAATCCTTAGGGGACAGGTGGGGGACATGCGGCCTGGGGGCCAAATCCGGCCCGCCAAAGGGTCCAGTCCGGCCCTTGGGATGAATTTGTGAAATGCAAAAATTACACTAAGATATTAACAATCCTTTTAGTTCAGGTTCCACATTCAGACCAATTCAATCTCAAGTGGGCAGGAACAGTCAAATACTATCATAATAACATATAAATAACTAGAAGCACTCGGAGAGCGCAGACCTCCGCCAAGGCTGATCAGTGGCCCCCCCCGTGGGCCCCCCCACCCCCGATCACCACCAAAATGTAATCATTTCTTCCTTATCCCATTTCCAACAAACCCTGAAAATTTCATCCAAATCTGTCCATAACTTTTTGAGTTATGTTGCACACTAACGGACAGACAAACAAACAAACAAACAAACAAACAAACCCTGGCAAAAACATAACCTCCTTGGCGGAGGTAATGACAACTCCAAATTTTTCTCTTTGTAAATGTAAATATTTTCATGTATTTACACTAAAACAAAGATTAATTTGGCAAAAAAATGTGAATAACCTGAAAAAAAGTGAACCTGAAATGTCTTAAGAGAAGTACAATTTTAACAAGATTCTGCCTGTTACTAAAAGTTGTGTGTATTTGTAGATCCACTGTGATCTGTACGTTATAATGTACATGTGTAAATGATAAACTGAGGCAGAATATTGTTAAAATTAAAGTTTGCTCCTGTTATTCACATCTTTTGAAAGGATAGTTTGTAAATGTCAACCTTTTCATAATGTAAATTTACTTAGAGAAAAGTTTGGAGTTGACATATAATAACATAATAATACATAAATTTTACTGGTTCGGCCCACTTCAGATCACATTTAGTTGAATGTGGCCCCTGAACCAAAATGAGTTTGAAACCCCTGCTTTAGGGTTTAAAGTCAACTTGACTTATTTTTTCAACACCAATGGGGAAATATAGTCACTGAATTTCACCTATACACACACTAACATTAGCGATTAGCATTAGCAGATAGTACACATTAGAAGCAAGGCAAGATTTGATCCACAGGATTGATACTGAAATGAACATTTAAATAGAAAACACACATTTAAATAGAAACAGAGCGAAGTGCAAAAAAATAACAATAATGATAATAAATAAGTACACATGAAGAGAAGGAGAAATTACTGAAATGTAAACAGATTATTGCACATATATCACAGTAATTGTACTTTTATATTGTGTAGCAGTTTGCATAGTTATGCTGTACTGTTAATATATTACACATAATGAGCAGGACCAGAGTGGGTTATTGTTCAGTTGTGGTGTGAGTTGTATAGTCATATTGTGTCCAGGTAGCAGCTGTTTTTGTGCCTGGTGGTTCTGGCTCTGATGCTGTGGAGTCTCCTGCCTGATGCCAGGTGGACAAACAGGCTGTGTGGGAAGGTGGAGGGAGGGGGGTCCTTCATGATGCATTCTTTTTCATGAAAAAGAATGCATCATGAAGGATAAAATTTACTTAGGGGGTCAAATGAGTGGCCATTTTTGTCAAAAAAAAAAAAAAGTTGTAAGAAATGCTTAGAACTGTGTTGAAATAATGCTACTACATTTGTGCACAAACTACTGATATTATTTGACAGTGGAAGCTCTATTTTCAGAAATATTGGATTTTGAATAGCGTGTGTATGTGAAAACTTTTGCTGGTGGACGGACGTGACATTACCCATGATGCTCTGGTCAGTACCAGTACTTTATTAGTAATAAACTTATATACTTACTATTGCTAATTCTCCTCTTATTCGTAAATGTTAGTATTGTGGATCTAAAACAATAACAGCTGACACAAAAACACAAAATGTGGCAGTGGACGGATGTGACATGGTTGTTACGGATCCCATCATACTGATGCTCGGCAGCCATGTCACCGTTTACACTAATGATCCCTGTGCAAAAACTAGGATCAGAATTATTTATTGTACAGTTTATCATCATACTAAAGAGTAAATAACAATATAGAATTGTTATTTCTTTATAAAAATGCTTATTATTAGAAAACTGTTGATTTAAAAAGTGACGTGTGACATTCTTAATGTATATATTGGCGTAACATAAGCAGGATGGATCAGCACCATACTCCATATTGCAACCTGCAAAAATAAAACATGTGATATGTAGGATAGAATCTTGTAAGAAAAACTGGGGAATCTAAAAGAATAGAATACTTGTTTTTCAGGTAAATTCAGTTCAAATATAACTTGGCTTTGTGACATGAAAATATAGCATTAATTGTGATGAAACTGGACATTTTTGAGCTGAAAACATAGTTCATATGACCATCAACATGTTGCAACAGAACTGAAATCCTGTAAATTTGCAGAACTTGCATTTACCAACACAAAGTTCCTTTGGGGATTCACTTCTATTGATTTCTTATGCACAAAGACAGAAATGAGACCTCTAAGCAAATTTTAGCCGTCATGTAAAATCTTCAAACTGACATGGGGCTTGGTCTGATTGTCTCTCCACCCTTAAAAATCTGCATAAGTACTGCAATAAAAACAATTTAAAAAACTATGAATAATTAAATAAGATTATAAAACAATCATAACAGTAATGAGATTAAGGCAGTAGTGGCAACTTGCATCAAATTTACATGTGCTCCCGTTCTGTAATCTGACCATCCGAGGGTAAAAACTGTCTCTGGTGGTCATTTAGAAGTATCTCTTGTTACTAAATTCAAGGTGGCAGACTTCCTTGCCACTTCACACTGAGGTTTATCACACTGGATCGGACAGAATACAGAGAAAAATCCCTCCTGTGTAATATCAGTAGAGCAGCGATCAATGCTGGAATAATACACACAGGTGGGTTTCAGAGAGAATGGAAATGTTCCCTTCAAATGTGCAGAGGTATTATTATACAACGCATGCTATCATAATCCCCATTATTCTATTAATGGAGACTTGGGCGGACTTCTGATTAAAATGTCAGTGCCACGAAGGCAAAACCTCACCGTGACCTCCCTGAATTTGAATTAATGAGATATTTAGACTGTGGTTTTCTTTCCCTGCTGCCCTGAGGGCTACACGATTATCCAAAGCTGTGGAGTACATCTGTGTCTATTAATTTTCATCTGACACTAAGTAGGCAAGCACATATTCTGCAGACATCCTGGTCACACGTAGTGCAGTTGTGAACTCGCACTGCTGTGGGTCACCAGTCAGTTTGTTGTAGCTGAGGAACTCTTCAACCGATAGCCACCGTGGCATTTCAGCTCCTTAAGCATGGACGAGTACTGGAGCTTCTCGCCGACTTAATTATGAATATATCTCATCACCTTCTGAGGATGGTATTACTTCGCTGTCATATTCTCACTGTTCTTAACACATCGCTACAGTAATGATATCAAGAGAAGCTGTTCTAAGCCTGAAATGTTCAGAAGTTGACTGTGAGGTCTGTGTGAAACAGGGGCATGTACAGGTCAGTCCTCAACACGGTTCTCTTTGAGGTCCACATAGTGTACTACATGAATCCAGATTAAAGTGTTAAGGGTTAAAAGTGGTGGTGCGAAAATGAAGCCGAAGATGAACTATCTTTGTGGCAGTTTCCAAATGATTTTTTTTCAAAATTTAACCTTTTTTAAGTGATTTATCACCACTTATTATGTCATCCTCTGCATTTTCTATCTTTTGGTATTTTTTTTGCATTTGATTTACTGACAATGTAGATGTTCAAACAAGCTTAGACTAAATACAAAGGTTATTATTAGGGATGCACTGATACCAATACCAGTATCAGGCATCGGCTCCGATACTCAGTGTGTGTACTCGTATTCATACTCATAAAAGTAATCCGATACAAATGCACCGATACCACTTACAGCCGTGACATTCACAGTTCAGTGCAGTAGGTACGCGGCGGTGGAATAATGTGTGTGGAGTGTGAAGAGTGTGGAGATTTTTCAAAATAAATGACGGTGATAAAAGTAACGCTGACTGCAAGTAACGTTCCAGACACAGACAGATACGGACGCAGCGTTCTGTTCGTCCTCTGTGTACATTCCATCCATTTTCCAGGTGCTGGTGGATGCGTACCCAAATGGAGAATATCACCAGGAGTACGGAGTGGTGCGGACCGCCGCTAGCGGAAGTGAAAATGAAACTTATTGCTCATTTATCATTTCCCTACCGGTTGAAGGTTTAAAAGCTAAGCTTTTAAACCTAAGCTTCGCTTTCAAACCTTACCAGCGAAAACGCTGCAATATTAATATCACATTAGTGTTACCTCTGTCATCTCCATGATTGTTATTACTGACTTTCTTCTTCTTCGTCTCAAAAAACGTTACTTTTCTTCATGGTATTAGTCCAGTATGGTTAATTCAGAGCGGCGCCCCCTGGTGGATTAATTGAGAAACGCTCATTCCGACACATTAAATGTCAGTAGCAGCACTTTGTTCCAGTCAGACTAACGATAACGACAATAAAGCACATTTACAAAAGGAACTAAGAACTGGAATGGGATTATTAAGTACTCATATCGGTACTCGGTATCGGCAAGTACTCAAATGTAAGTACTCGTACTTGGTCTGGAAAAAAGTGGTATCGGTGCATCCCTAGTTATTATGAAAATCTGAGAAAATTGAAGAGAAAGTGATGTTTTAAGCAAAATCTATCATGAGCCCTGTAAAACCTGACCCATTAAAAACTAGCCACAAAATTCCAATTTTTTGGGATTGAGGTGTTTATTAGATCTTCTAACAATATCTGCACAAAACATTTTGCTATATCATTTTGTTCATGATATATTTTTGTATCACATTTGATACACTGGGCATTTTTATAAAGCACCTATATACCTACAGTATCAAATCTGATACACTTGTTTTTAACACAATTTAACTGTACTATAAAGCATCAATTATCAAGTAACTATGGATTGTTTCAATACATGAAGTACTTATTTAAAAAAAAAAAGAATAACAATATGAATATTCTTCTTAACATAACTTTCTAAAAAGTACCAAAGACTTTCCTGCAAAAAGTGTGTGGGCGATTTAACAATAGCGGCCAGAAGAAATATTAAAATGTAGGGTGTAAATATAGGTGAGTGTTTCTGAGTCTTTCAGCAGAGAAGGCCTTGTTGGTGCTGATAATCCACCCCGACTATCTCTGAACGTCCATATGAGTCATGTCTGATTCCATTAAAAAGCAGAAAAACTCAAAAGCTGAAACACAAGATGTCAAAACCATGAAATGATGTCATTGTTATTTTATACATTTTTGGTAGAATTTCCTGAACAGCAGATATGACCCCGATATCAACTTTAGTGTGTCTTTCCAGTCTCATGTTTTTAAATCAGGACAATCTTGCCTTAAAGTGGAAACTACACCAACATGAAGCCTTTTGTGAAGCAGCTCGTATTCTGCTCATACTTTAAAATGTCACACTGACAAATTTTGGCCCATTTTTACAAACATTATCTTTCATCAATGTTCAAAGTCATCTATTCGGCACCAGATACCATCTCTCCTGCAAAAAATACAGTTATTTATCTGAAGAGCTGAATTCAGTTCATAGTAAAGTTTCATAGATTTGACACATATCCTCCACAGCAAGATTATAATAGTTTGGGATTTTTCATTATAGTTTAGTTTTATTTAGTTTTGACTTTTTTTTTTCTCTTATTCAGTTAGTTTTAATTAGTTTGTAGAGCAGGTTTGCAAGGTTTTTATTAGTTTTCGTTATTTTCTAAATGCTTAGTTTTAGATTTTTTTAAATATCTTTTATCTTCTTCACCGTCAAATTCAAATAAATCCCAGACAGGACTCTGCTGCTTTCTCCCAACTTTAGTCTCCATGTTTCCAGGTAGAGTGGGGACCAGAAGACGCCTAAACAACAAGTGACGAGAAGTGACGGATCGTTAAATATCATACGGTGCCGCTAGCTAAAATTGCTTGAGGGAAATAAATCGATTTTACATCAATCCGACATTGACAAAGACAAAAACGAAGGGAATTTTATCCACAATTTTTATGTTTTAGTTGGTTTTGTCAACACACAATACAGTTTCAGTTAGTTATTGTTTTTTTCTCTTAATTATATTTTTTATTTCAGTTAACAAAAATGTTTTTACAATTCTAGTTTTTGTCATTTCGTTAGTTTTCGTTAACGTTAATGACCTTGCTCCACAGTCAATCATGAACTTACGGTTATCTCGGACATTAAACCATTAAACCCTCAGCCACACTGGCTGCAGGGTATTGTCATCAGTTGGTCATCCATCTGTCTGTCTGTCTGTCTGTCTGTCCATGTATGTGCAAAAACTTTGGCATGTACCAGTGGTTCTCAACCATAGGGGGGCAGCAGATAGTCAACAACAATAAGGTGAGGAGAGCTCACTTTCACTTTCTCACAGCTTTATCGGCACGTCGTTCACATACAGGTCCGTCACGTAACTTGTAGAATTATGTACTGAGGTCGAACTGAGGATGGATTGAGGTCCGTGAGTGGGGGGCATCAAGCTCATCGTCCTTCCGTCCGCCTGTCTGTATGTGCAAAAACTCTGCTGTAGACTGAAGGCCAAGAGTTTTGAAGTGCAGACATGTAATATTTTGTCCCTCTGTTCAACGCCTATACTAGGTTTGAAGTAATTCCACACTTATGCCGTGTTTCCGCAACAGAGTACCAGCTCGGCTCGACTCAACTCGACTCGGCCTTTTTGCGTTTCCATTACGAAGAAGGACCTGGAATCTGGTACCTGTTACTAGTTTTTTGGTATCACCTCTGCCAAGGTTCCAAGACTGGGGACCAGATACTAAAACATGACATGTAAACACTGCAGACCACTGATGGGTCAGAGTCGTCTCTGTGACCCGCCATTTTACATAAAGTAGATGCGGAAGTTTACAGCAAATATAGCAGTAGGTTAATCCCCATGATGACAGCCTGCGAAACTACACCATGGTCGGTCGAGGAGATTCAGTCTTTGGTCGCCGATGTAAAAATTCAGCATGAGCTTGACGAGACAACACGCAACGAGCGAATTTATCAGCAACTCTCTGAGCAGACAACATGGAAGTAATGCGCCACATCGCTATGATGACCAGGTACTGTAAAGTTGGTAGTATCCTGTAATGCAGGGGTGTCAAACTCATTTTAGTTCAGGGGTCACAGTCAGCTAAATTTGATCTGCAGTGGGCCGAACCACTAAATTAATAACATAATAATATAGAAATGATGTCAACTCCAAACTTTTCTCTATGTTTTAGAGTGAAAAAAGTTAATTTACATTATGAAAAGGTTTGCATCTACAAACTATCCTTTCAAAAGATGTGAATAACAGGAACAAACTGAAAAAAATAAGTGTAATTTTAACAATATTCTGCCTCAGTTTATCATTTCCACATGTACATTATAGCTTACAGACCACAAACACACGGAACATTGAGTAACAGGCAGAATATTGTTAAAATTGTATTTACTTCTCTTAAGACATTTCAGGTTATTCACATTTTTTGCAAAATTATACTTTGTTTTAGTGTAAATACATGAAAATATTTACATTTACAAGGAGAAACACTTGAAGTTGTCAATATTTATATGTTATTATGATAGTATTTTACTGGTCCTGCCCACTTGAGATTGACTCGGTCTGAATGTGGAACCTGAACTAAAAGGATTGTTAACATCTAGAGTGTAATTTTTGCATTTCTCACATTCATCCCAAGGGCCGGACTGGACGCTTTGGCGGGCCGGATTTGGCCCCCGGGCTGCATGTTTGACACCTGTGCTGTAATGGAAACGGTCTCCAGGAATAGGACCTGGTATCCGAGTCAAGTTGAGCCGAGTCAAGCCGGTTCCATGTAGTGGAAACACGGCATTATACATGGACACCTGGAACTGCCCGACCCCATTCCCAAGACAGCTCAGCTTGTTCTGGATCTGGTCTTGAGGTTGGGCATGTGATGCTGCAGCTCAGCAGATTTGCTTTGCGACTCTTTTCTCAGTTTGTGGTCATCCACTGGGCTGAGCTTCAGTCTTGGTTGGTTTGTTGTCTGCACAGCTGCTATCGTCTGCTGATACCCCTCAGGCAGTCTGGAAATCTTCTGATAAAATAGTGGTCCTTGATCCTGGGCTGAGCAGATGATTGCTAGTGTTATTCCGGGGCCATGTGGCTCTGCAGGCTGGATACCTGGAAGGACCGGTGGTGAGTCCATAGCAGTGGGAAGCAGGTAGTTATTATGCAGAAGGTATTGTAAGTGCATGTGAGTGGGAGTCAGTGCCCCAGACAAGGGCACAGAACCCAGCTGGAGCCTATAGCAGGACCACGGCAGTGCAGTAGCATCTGCTCCTGCATTATCCAGCCAGCCGCAGTCGCACTTAGCAGCGGCTGGAATCTACTGGCACATATTGTGTTTATTAATATTCACCGCCGCTTTGCAAAAAAAAAAAAAAAAAACAACTTCAAAATTCAAAGCTACAAGTAATTAGGGGTGTAAGAAAATATCAGTTCTGCAATATATCACGATAATTCATTTCACAATACTGTATCGATATTAAACCCCTTTAGCCCACGGGCCTAAAAAATTATATTAATATTCATCTACTATAAAAATATAATAAATCAGGACAATGGATGTTTTTTTTAACTTTTACTCAAAGTTTAGACCCTAATGTTAATAAAAGTACATCAAAAGTGTATTTTAGTGCAAACTTTAATGTTCAAACATGATTTTTAATCTTTGTGGGGTGAAATATACGCTATTAAAAATCTCCGACACGAACAATTAGTTGAAGCATATCATCGGCAATCCAGCCGAAAAAAAACAGGCGAGGATAAAAAAAATTCTAATTTCTCTTTTAGTTTGTTACAGTTTACTCAGGCATAGTAATAGATACAATATTTTAGACAATGGGAATAGATTCTGTGAGGTCTGTAAATGTCCATAGACACCAAGAACATCCATATGAACCTTAGTATTGTGAAGTAATTCTTCATTTACTTTGGGTATGTCTGTTTAGGAGTTTTTCCCCTGAAAATATGGTCAGGGTTAAACAGGTTAACCCTGTCATGCATAGTGGTCACTACAGTGGACAATTATTCTCTTGTATATTCATGATTTTGTTGTTTTACTTGCATATCAGCCAACACAGTGGACGCTTATGGGTCAAAACAGTAACGTCCAGTCAGAGAGCGAACTTTAATTGATTGCCATTCCAACATTTATTTCAATATAAAGTAGTTCCTTGTTTTGGATAATCCCTTATGGTCCAACGAAAGAACAAAATGAATTTAAAAGTAACTAGAAGCACTCGGAGAGCGCAGACCTCCGCCAAGGCTGATCAGTGGCCCCCCCCCACCCCCGTGGGCCCCCCCACCCCCGATCACCACCAAAATGTAATCATTTCTTCCTTATCCCATTTCCAACAAACCCTGAAAATTTCATCCAAATCTGTCCACAACTTTTTGAGTTATGTTGCACACTAACGGACAGACAAACAAACCCTGGCAAAAACATAACCTCCTTGGCGGAGGTAAAAATGTAGGTAATTTAGCAACACTAATCTGTCAAATTGTCTCTAAAATGTCCTGTCAGAGAGATTTCAAATACTGTTTTTAACCCTTATGCACCATCCCACACACTGCAATTCATACCATTACTGTAACTTTCCTGTTCTCGATAAACCAGATCTGCAGAAACATATTTGTGTGTAAATAAATTGCTAATTGTTATTAGACTGTTTTTGTTTTGTTTTTTTTTTAACAAAAAGTTGTTTTTTTTGGTTGCATATAATCTGAGTGAGTAATAACTAGTATTATAGTGTGTTAAAAATGTGAGAAAATATCAGATTAGCAGCATTTAAAAAAAAAAAATTTCATAATTTCAGTCAGTAAATGCATGTTTTTTTTGCTTCAAGAATTAAATGCATGGTGTCCAGCTGAATGGTCATTTTTGTAACTCCATGAAAAATAGGTTCATAAAAAAATTAAAAAAAAATTAAAAAAATCCGTCGCATTGTTTTTTTTATGCATAAAGAGGAATAAAAACACTAAGGAAAAAAAAAAATCTTGAATAAGATTCTCATAATTCATGCATGAAAGGGTTAAAAAGTACTGCATTGATATTTTTAGGTATTTATTTAAATTCAGATATTGTGGAGGTTCATTTTGCTTTTGCTTTTTTGTTTATATTTATTATAATTTAACACTCTTTCATTAAATAATGTTAGTTCCTTTGATGGGATTGCACAAAAATAATGTCATGATGTTAGTTCTGAACTAACAGAATATGAACATTTGAACAGGATCGTAAACTGTAATGTCTGCAAAAGATATTTTAAGTTGTAACAAGGAACATTTTGTGATATTGCATTAGATACTGTTGCGATCAAATAAAAAAATAATAAAAATGTGTTAAGTATTTCTGCAGATTTCTGGTGTAATTCAATTCTTCAAGGAAATAATCATTTAAAAATAGAAACAAACAAAAAATTGCCTTTTTCATGATATATCGTGATATATCGTATCGTGATCCTAGTATTGTGATTTGTATCATATCGCCAGATTCTTGTCAATACACACCCCGACAAGTAATGGTAGTTTCTTACTCCAGCCACTTAGGTAGATGTTGGTGATAGGTTGGAGCTCTCTCCAGACCATTCCCGTCACCATTAGGTCTGTAATCTCCCAGACTGTTTCCATTTTGTCATGATAGAAACTATGACTTTAATCCAGGAGGACTATGTTGGAAATCCCACTTAGCTGCACTTCACTTCACCTGAAAAACAAAACTATTGCTTAAGATGACATCATTAAACCTTTCCTGGAAAGAACTCACTTTTGCTGCTGTCAGTTTGTGTAGTCGTCTTCATGCATGTGGTTTAGTGATTCTTAACCGGAGCTTCGTCCCTGGAGAACATGTAGGTTAAACTCTCAAAGATTTCCTCAGCTCACAGTAACTGAAGTAACTGAAACAGACAGCCATGGTACACTGAAAACAGCATAGCTTCATGAATAAAATAAGTTAACATAGCCTAATGTCAAAGTTTGAGTCACATTTTAATTTAATTTAACTTAACTTAAAAATGAAGTTTTGTTATAACAGTTCATTTGTCACATATCATGTCATGGTTTGGCTTCTGTACCATGCCCACTCAGGACAAACATTAGACATCTGCAGCTAACCACAAGCTAATGCTAATGCTAATGACCCATCACGTAACGCTCTGTATAATTTAGGTTAAAAAAGTTTAATTAACTAAATGTTACTGATACAGTACACTTCATTTGTTTAATCAAGTTACCTTAAAACAATACTTCAGTTATAAATCATTTTTATGCTTAAATTGTTATTAACCCATAAAGACCCAAACATCTACCAGCAACCAAAATGATCTACTGATGTAAACTGTTTAATACCTGCTGATCCACTAATTCTATCAATTCATGTAAGTAATTGGTGTAAAATGCAGTTTGTCATCTTTTCATGGTCATCAGATATGACCCATTTGGACGTTCAGAGGCTCTGTTGTGAACGTGAAAACACCATCATCTTCTACAACAGGGGTGTCAAACATGTGACCCGTGGGCCAAAATCGGCCCGCCAAAGAGATCAATCCGGCCCACGGGATGAATTTGCAAAGTGCAAAAATTACATTGAAGATATGAACAACCAATTATGTTGAACTCTTTTTAGTTCAGGGGCCACATACTGACCAATGTGAGCTCAAGTTAAATATAATAGTAACTTAACCTATGTTTCCACATATCCTTCTTGATTTAATGTGAAAAACAAAAACATTACATTATACCTATAAATATTATGCCAAATATTTGTTTGTTTTATTGAAAAAATAAATAAATAAATAAATCATGAAAATATTTACTTTTACAAGCTACCAAACAAAAAAAGATGAGAATAACCTGAAAAAAAAAAAAATAAGAAAATTAAGTGCAATTTTGCCAATATTCTGCCTTTTACTAACTGTTTTGTGTCTTTGTAGATGTATAAATGATACAATGAGGCATAATATTGTTAAAATTGCACTTATTTTTCTAAAAAAAAAAAAAAAAATCATTTTTTTCAGGTTATTCTTGTCTTTTTGGTTTGGGTAATTTGTAAAAGTACATATTTTCATAATTTAACATTATTTTTTTGCACTAAAACAAAGAGAGAAGTTTGGAGTTGTCATTATTTATAGGTTGTTATGCTATTATTTTACTGGTCCGGCCCACTGGAGATCAAAGTGGACAAACGTGGCCCCTGAATGAATATGAGTTTGACACCCCCGTTCTACAACATTGATTCATCAATAAAATCCATGGAGTTGGATCAGTGACAGTGGATGGAGACACTGGGTTTATGTTCAGTTAATGATAGATTTTACTGAAAAAGTCATTTTTTCTTTAGTTTTCTCTGTTTCTGACATAATAACCCTCAAAAAATCAGAGCTTTTATGGAGATCTACATGATCGGTACATTAGATTTAGGGAAATAGGTGATTTTCACGTAAAAATTCAAAATCCAAAGCATAATATTACAATAAATGGTAATAAATCACTAAAGAAAGGTTAAAAATAGAGGAAAAATTCATTTGGGAACTGCTACAAAACTAGTACTGGGTCTTTAGGGGTTAAACTCAATTTGTTTTAGGCAGTTTCCTTGAATTATTTACATTAAAATAACACAGTGTAGATTTAATAATAAGTGTTATTGAAGTTATATGTAGAACTCTAGTGTAGTGAAAAATGACACAGGGAATTGCAGTTTGTGTGGAGGAAAAGCAGTAAAAACATGTTGAGTCAAGCTTTAAATGATGACATTTGTGTTGTTTTGCTTTTATGCGTACTGCACAAGGGTCTCTACATAAACCCCAGCTCACATGGATCCACACACCAACGACTCAAAGTGTAGAATTAAACATGCAGTCCTTTCTGAAAATCTGAGCTCATACAATAATCAAACATTGATGGTTGACTGTGGGGATTTCATAGAATTTCAGAGATCTTGTGAAATTCTGTGAAGTCCTCACAGGCTCACAGCCGCCATTTTGATTTATGCACAGTCTGAAGGATCGAATTAGAAAAGGTTGATGGAAATAAAGAAATGTGGAAAACCTAGCTAGTTTCACAAAACAGCTTCTTACTTATATATTATAAGCTCTAAATATACAAACATACTAGCTCTGAAGATAGATAGATAGATAGATAGATAGATAGATAGATAGATAGATAGATAGATAGATAGATAGATAGATAGATAGATAGATAGATAGATAGATAGATAGATAGATAGATAGATAGATAGATAGATAGATAGATAGATAGATAGATAGATAGATAGATAGATAGATAGATCTTATTTCACAGGTGTCAAACATGCGGCCCGGGGGCCAAAACCGGCCCACCAAAGGGTCCAATCTGGCCCCTGAGATGAATTTGTGAAATGCAAAAATTACACTGGCGATATTAACAATCAAGGATGTTAAAATTATTTTAGGCCATTTCAGTCTAAAGTGGGTCAGACCAGTAAAATACTATCATAACCTATAAATAATGATGAAAACTACAATTTTTTCTCTTTGTTGTGTAAAAAAAAAAGTAAAATTACATAAAAATGTTTACATTTACAGACTAGCATTTGACAAAAAAATGTGAATAACCTGAAATTTCTTAAGAGAAGTATGTGGAATTGTACCAATATTCTGCCTGTTATTTAATGTTTTGTGTAATTGTAGATCCACTGTGATCTGTAAGTTGTGATGAATATGTATAAATAATAAACTGAGGCATAATATTGTTAAATTTGCACTTATTTTTCTTAAGAATTTTCAGGTTCATATTTGTTCATGATATGTTCAAGTATGGTTCGTAGATGTAAACATTTTCATTACGGAATTAGACTTTTTTTCACTCAAAAACGGAGAAAAAAAACTTTGGAGTTCACATTATTTATAAGTTTTTATCTTATTATTTATATAATTTTACTGGTCCGGCCCACTTTATATCATATTAGGCTGTATGTGGCCCCTGAACTGACATGAGTTTGACACCCCTGTCTTATTTATACAATCACATACATTGGGATGGATAGATAGATAGATAGATAGATAGATAGATAGATAGATAGATAGATAGATAGATAGATAGATAGATAGATAGATAGATAGATAGATAGATAGATAGATAGATAGATAGATAGATAGATAGATAGATAGATAGATAGATAGATAGATAGATAGATAGATAGATAGATAGATAGATAGATAGATAGATAGATAGACAGACAGACAGACAGACAGACAGACAGACAGACAGACAGACAGATAGATAGATAGATAGATAGATAGATAGATAGATAGATAGATAGATAGATAGATAGATAGATAGATAGATAGATAGATAGATAGATAGATAGATTTCATGTATTTTCTTGTTTTATCTGAAGAAGAGACAGTGATAAATGATATGTACGCTCATTTTAACACTGTAAAAAGAACAAAGCTAAAGGTGGTCTCAGACTTGTACATATTCACCATAAATATACACGCCTGCATAATCCCACAATTATCCAATTTATTTTTTAATGGAATGTCCTTTGCAATGAACAGCATTTTTTTTTTTTACTGAAACTGTCAAACTTTTGTCCCCTACAGAGGACAAAAATGCATTGCTGGGTCTCAGGAGGACATGAACTAAAACAACTAAACCCATGAATACACAAGAGAACAGCTGGACAGTAGGTGTCCACTGTAGTGACCACTAAGCATGAAAGGGTTAATTTACTGATCATGTACTTTAATCATCATGGTGTGATTACATTTGGAGATTATTATATCAAAAAACAGAGTAAACTTAAGAAAATTTGAGTTTTTCAGTAAAATTATCATGATCTGAATGTAAAAACAAGTGTCTTCATCCACTGTCATTGATCAAACTTTTACTGGTGAATCAATGTTGTAGAAGATGACGGTGTTTCCACATTCACTACAATAGACAGACATTTTAAAACACTCTATTCAGATGTTCTACATCAGGGGTGTCAAACTCATTTTAGTTCAGGGGCCACTTTCAGCCAAATTTGATCTCAAGTGGGCCGCACCAGTAAAATAATAACAGTAAAAAAAGAGTAAAATTATATTATGATCAGGTTTACATCTACAAAGTTCCCATAAAAATCTGAACAACATGAACAACTTGAATTGTCTTTAAAAAAAGCAAGTGCAATTTTAACAATATTCTGCCTCGGTTTATCAGTTTACCATTTACACATGTGTGTTACAATCACACAAAACATTTACTAACAGGCAGAATATTGGTAAAATTGTATTTACTTCTCTTAAGACATTTCCATTTGTTAAAATTTGTTCAGGTTATTCACATTTTTTGTAAAAGTATAGTTTGGTAATGTAAACATTTTCAGGTAATTTTACTTTTTTACACCAAAAAAAGAAAATTTGGGGTTGTCATTATTTATAGGTTATTATGATAATATTTTACTGGTCTGACTCACTTGAAATCTAATTTGTCTGTATGAGGAACCTGAATTAAAATGATTTTGACACTATTGATTGTTAATATCTTCAGTGTAATTTTTGCATTTCACAAATTTCATCCCGCGGGCTGGATTGGACCCTGTGGCGGGCCGGATTTGGCCCCCGGGCCGCATGTTTGACACTTGTGTTCTAAATGGATGTTCCCATAAACCATGTCTGGTCGTAACAATAAGTTATTTCTGTCTCATCTATTTAAAAATGAGGCTATGGCCATTTTAGATGAAAACAGCAACAGGGTGCTCTACTTTTTCCATGTTACAGTATGACACAGACACCATACTTTCATTGAACACTCATGCTTCACTTTAAACAACTTTTTTTGAGTTTATTAAGGACAACAAATGACACGGAAATTGTACATATTAGTATTATTTTCTACTTTAACCCTTTCATGCATGAATTATGAGACCTTTAATCAAGATTTTTTTTTTTTTTCCTGAATGTTTTTATTCCTCTTTAGGCATGAAAAAAAACAATGCCTAAAGAAAATTTTCTTATGAACCTATTTTTAATGGAGTTACAAAAATGTCCACTCAGCTGGACACCACATGTTTAATTTTTGAAACACAGAAACATGTATTTACTGATATATTGATATTATTTTTTGCTTATTTTTGGTATATCTCATTTATCAGACAGGGGTAGTTGTTTGTTTACTCTCTTTACTAGTTTGTCTGATAAATGAATGACCTACAACAATTATATGTGGGAGACAGTATGAACCTTTACCAGACATTTATTTTTAATGCTGCTACTCTGAAGTTTTCTCACATTTTAACACTAATACCAGTTATTACTCACTTCATGGAGATAATATGCAAAAAAAAAAAAAAAAACTCTAATTTTTACAAAAACTGTTAATTACAGACTAATAACAACAATTGATTTACACTTAAACATGTTACTGCAGATCAGGTTTATCAAGAACAGCAAAGTTACAGTAATGGTATGAATGTCAGTGTTTGGGATGATACATAAGTGTCCACTGTGTTGGCTGATATGGAACTAAAACAACAAAATCCATGAACATATAAGAGAACAGCTGTAGAATAACTGTCCACTGGAGTGACCCCTATGCATGAAAGGGTTAATTGATATAAATAATTAACCCTTTCATGCATAGTGGTCACTCCAGTGGACAGTTATTCTACAGCTGTTCTCTTGTATATTCATGGATTTTGTTGTTCTTTCCGTTGTTTTTTTGTTTTGTTTTGTTTTTTGTTTTTTTTAACACATATCTTTATTAAAGTTTTAAGACACTACATATCTTTTCTGACATGAATTGGTAACATTATGTAGATCTCTCCTGATCATAAACCCCCAGAATTACAAGCCCTCCCCATAGTTTTCACACAATTTATCAGTAAATATTTCTGTGCATCAAAAATTAAACATGTGGTGTCCAGCTGAGTGGACATTTTTGCAATTTCGTGAAAAATAGGTTCATAAGAATTTTTTTTTTTTTTTTCATTTTTTTTTTTTTTTTTAAATATTTTTAATTTTTTTTTCAATTATTTTTATTTTATTTATTTATTTTTATTTATTTTTCAAAAGAAGAAAATTTTCAGTTGCATTGTTTTTTTCATGCCTGAAGAGGAAGAAAAACACTCAGGAAAAAAATTTTGATTAAGGTTCTCATAATTTGTGTATGAAAGGGTTAAATCAACTTCAGTCCTGATTATAACTATCACATCATCATTTATTGGAGGAATTTGACCACTTTAAGGGCACTTTTATAGGTTGTTTGACCCTGATTTTTTAACAACTCAACCCCCCCAGATGGTTATTTTTCCATCATGTTGGTGCATGGGGGTGCCCGTTGACGGCTGTGATGGAGGATGTTGATCGTGTTGCTGTCATTGTGGACTTGTTAGCCACTGGTTCAGGTCTCAAACTGCAGTGGGCTGAGTCTACTTTGACAGGTCTGCTGCAGTTGTCTTGACCAAGTATCTGTGGGATTAAGTATGAGATGAATTCCACAGGGTGACAGTTCTATTCAGTTTATCTGACGCCCACAATCCTGATGTTGAACCTGCCTCCGTGTCGTTTGCTTTCGTTTTGAGGAGACCCTTAGCTGTGGCTCATTGCATGCAGCCTCCAGAATTGTACGCTATTATATCAGCAGCCAAAGGGGACTTGTCCATACTGTTCATGTGAACCATGTCAGACACTGAACTAGCACAAGACAAGCACCGTAACTGAGAAATAATCAGTGTAAGGTGCACAGAAGAACCACCCTAAATTAAAATTAGTTGGAGCTTTAAAAATAATGTAGATATATGATACGCATGTCAATAAATTATCTTTAAACATTAAGAAAACAAAATTTATGGTTTTTGGGAATTTAAATGCAAGTGATTGTAATGTTAAATTAAAAATTTGTAATGTTGATATTGAAAGAGTTTCTGAGACTAAATTCCTTGGAGTTGTCGTTGATCAAAAGCTAACATGGAAACAACATATTGAATACATTAAAGGGAAAATCTCAAAATCACTTGCAATCCTGTATAAATCTAGAAATGTATTGAATTCCAAGGCCTTTCATTTAATCTATTACTCATTGATTGTTCCCTATATAACTTACTGTGTGGAATTGTGGGGATCCACCTTCAAAACCACCATAAATTCAATAATAAAACTGCAAGAAGGAGCTATACGTATTATCAATAAGGCTGATTATTACGCTCACACGGAGCCACTTTTTCTAAATTCTTATGTGATGAAATTTTATGATCTCTTTTATTATAAAATAATGCAAATTATGTTCAGAGCAAAATCAAAAATGCTCCCTGACCCAATACAGAGGTTCTTTTCAATTCAGGACGTTCCATATAATCTCAGAGGTGTTTGCAAATTTACTGTACAAAAAGCTAAAAAAAAAGGTATGAAAAGGAGATGTGTGTCCATTATTGGAGTTAAATTTTGGAATGATGCCAACATAAATTTAAAAACATGTAATTCTTTTTTGGTTTTTAAGAAAATGGTTTGTAAAGCTATTTTTGAAGCTTATAAATGCGATTAATTATCTGTTGTTGTTGTTTCTTTGGAGGTTGGTAGCCTAAAAAGTTGTAATATAGGATAGGCTTTGATAAGCAGTCTGCTTCTGCCTATACCTTTTCAGTCATTATTCAACACATTATTCAACACATGATTCAACACATGATTCTTGATTTTGTGATTCTGTGATTCTTTTCTTTCGTTTGCGTGAAATGTCAATACTGTGTACAATATTTGGTGTTGTCATGACTGAATAAACTACTACTACTACTACTACATGTAAATTATTATGATTATTATAGTTACTTTTACTACCGTGTGACCTGAGGCTGTGCTCTCATTAAAGAATCAACTCAGGTTTTTGCATCCTGTAGGACAGGGGTGTCAAACTCATTTTGGTTCAGGGGCCATATTTAGCCCAATTTGATCTAAAGTGGGCCAGACCAGTAAAATAATGATTTAATAACCTATAAATAATGACAAATCCAAGTTTTTCTTTTGGTTTTAGTACAAAAAAAAAAAAAAAAAGAAAATATTTACATTTTACAAAAAAAGTTGTGAATAACCTGAAAAAACAGAAATTTCATTTGAAAAATTAGTGCAATTTTAACAATATTCTGCCTCGACTTATTATTTATACATGTACATTTACATGGTGCTCCATAAACATTTGGTAACAGGCAGAATATTGTTAAAATTTTTGGAGTTTGGAACTAAAATTTGAACAATTTCTACAATATTCCATTTCTTATTATTAACACAACTACAGATCACAGTGGATCCATAAATGCACCAAACATTTAGTGACAGGCAGAATATTGTTCAAATTGCACATTTCGGACCCAGCCCACCTAGCACAAGGGGGTCAGCCCATAGTTTGAAGATCAGTTTACAAGGATTATAAAAGTGATGTGCATTCGAATGTCTGGATCCATTCCCTGCTTGGGATGTGGATCCTCAGCGCTGAGTTATACTATGTACTGTGTTTGTGGTCACATAAGCCAAATGAAATGTATAAAAATGAGACCTAAAAGAATCCGGACTTTTTCTTGGAGCTTCCAACAAAAGAACACGTTAACACAACTCACGAGTATACAGGGTATGGCCGGGCCCTCACCGCTCACTCGCTTGTTACTATACGTGTATGATAAGCCTACACGATGACATATTCTGAAAATGTGATGAAACTGATGTCTAAGTATTGTTTTTCGCGATCAGACAATTAACTTACAGTGATTCCTTCCACTTCTGCTAACCCGGTAGCGGACACGGTTTCATTGCTTGTTGTCTCCATGTTTGTTGCTGCTGCATTCCCACAATGCACTTCGCGACAAAATTTCCGAAAAGGTCTGAGTGTGTATCGGTTTGGTATGTAAACAAAAGCAGTGCTTGTGATGGAGTCATCTTTGAAGTTTTTGAAGTCACCGTGGGGTAAGAGATTTAGCTGTGAAAGACTAAGGGATTAGTGATAATTAGGCTATCACCAGGGTTTTACACATTTGAAAAAAAATTTGTGATGAAATCCATACGCTGCTTTATGTGATTTATCACCATTTATTGTAAAATTATCCTCTGTATTTCGCATTTTAAAGAGAAAAATCATGTATTTTCCTGTTTTTACTTTACTGATAATGTAGATGTTCTTTAAAGATCAGAGTAAATTCAGAAGTTATTATATCAAAAACAGAGAAAACTTTTCTTAACCTCCTAAGACCCAGGACATGTCAGCAAAGTACAAGCTTTTTTGTTTTTTTTATTAAATAAGTGCCTATATTGGAAACATCATGATACAACAGTTGTTTCAGATGCAGTTTTTAAAATTTTTATGGAATGTCCTTTGTGGTGGACAGTTTTCTTTCCTTTTTTTGTATAAAGTTGTGAAACTCTTGTCCACAAATGTGTACAGTGGGTCCTAGGAGGTTAAGTGATTAATCATCATTTATCATAATATTATCCTCTGTATTTTGTGTTTTTTCATTGAAAATCAGGTATTTTCCTGTATTTAATTTATTGATCATGTACTTTAATCATCATGGTGTGATTACATTTGAAGGTTATTATATCAAAAAACAGAGTAAACTTAAAAAGTGACTTTTTCAGTAAAATCTCTCATTAACTGGACATAAACCCAGTGTCTCCATCCACTGTCATTGATCCAACTCCATGGGTTTGACTGGTGAATCAATGTTGTAGAAGATGACAGTGTTTCCATGGTAACTACGGAGCCTTTGAACATCCAAATGTTTCATATCTGATGACCATGAAAAGATGATAAACTGTATTTTACACCAATTATTTACATGTATTGATAGGATTAGTGGATCAACAGGTATTAAACATTGGGTCTTTATGGGTTAATAACAATTTAAGCATAAAAATGATTTGTAACTCAAGTATTTTTTTTAAGGTAACTTGATTAAACAAATTAAGTTTATTGTATCAGTTACATTTACATTTACAATTAAACTTTTTTAAAATGAAGACTAACTTAAATTATACAGAGCGTTACATGGATCAACAGGTATTAAACAGTTTAGATCAGTAGATGGTTTTGGTTGCTAGCAGGGCTGTAAGAAAATATTGGTTCTGCAATATATCGATATTTCATTTCACAATACTGTATTGATATTAAAAAGTACTGTATTGATATTTTTAGGTATTTATTCAAATGCAGATATTGTGGAGGTTCATTTTTGTTTTTTGTTTTTCTTTTTTGTTTATATTTTTTATTATTATTTGACACTCTTTTATTAAATAATGTACGCTCCTCTGTTGGGATTGAACTATAATACTGTTCTGATGTTAGTTCTGAACAAATATAATATGAACATTTGAACAGGATCTTAAACTGTAATGTCTGTAAAACATAATTTAAGTTTTAACACAGGAACATTTTGTGATATAGTATTAGATCCTGTTCTGATCAAATAAAAATGTGTTTAGTATTTGTCCATATTTCTGGTGTAATTCAATTTTTCAAGGAAATAATCACTTTTAAAAAAAGAAACAAACAAAAAATTGCTTTTTTAACAGTATCATGATATATCGTGATATATCGTATCGTGATCCTAGTATTGTGATTTGTATCGTATCGGCAGATTCTTGCCAATACACAGCCCTAGTTGCCAGTGGATGTTTGGGTCTTTATGGGTTAAAATTAAAGGCTTATGGCGTGTCAATATACAAATATTATCAGCCAACCTGCCCATAATAATGATAACCAATAGGGGGCAACACTGAGAAACAAAACCCCCATTTCTACACAGGAGCGCCCCCTTCCAAACTCTTCACTCCATCATTCTCATTGTTTCCGATTAAAAACTACCCCTGGAACTTCACTCCTTATTTTACATTCCATTTCCTCCAATTTCTGGAAAGTTTTGCCATCGCTGTCACAGCCCGGTTTTAAAAAAGAGAAACTACTACAACACGACAAAAGGAATCACACTTTTTCTCTTTCACCGTTGGAGCCCCTTCACTCGCCTGCCCACATACTGTACCTTCCCCTATTACGGACCATTTTTCAAAGCCATTAAACTTATCTATAATGTAAAGCTGAGCACTAAATGGGCCAAGACATGGTCATTATGGTCGTTTAGATGGACGGCCACCACAAATCAAATCATAAGTGAGCGCAAAACTCCGACACTAAACTCCTGCGTCATGGAAAATCGCGGCAGTTCATCCGTTTTCCCGACACAACAGTGCGAGGTTTTAATGATAACTTTAGCTCCCACCTTCCGAACCACATGACCTCGATATCACTCGCAGCGCCAGCTACCTGTTTGTACTGGCGAAGTTCAGTTGGTTTAATTTGAGCAGACGAAGCTAAAAAGAAATACAGAGAGGTAGAAAAATCCATACAAGCAATGTAACTTTCCCCTGTTCAATCAGAAAATATCTCTGGAACAGTGAAGTTATACAATCCCAACCCCTTTGTCTATTGATTTCCCCGTGGATGCCAACACAGTTAATTTAATACAGTTCATTTTCTGAAGTCGGAGGCAAAGGAAGCGAGATAAAGAGCAGGAGAACGATGGAGGGGGAGGGAAGGGAAGTGGAAAAATCAAGCCACGGTAACGCTAGCTGCCACTGGTTTGCAGAAACATACTGTGCTTTTGACGGCAGGCGCTGGTAGTTTGATATAATAAAAGACCGCCTTTCAAACACTGTTATTTTTGTACAGACTAACTCAAACGGCTGTATCACAATGAGCTAGGTATTCTCACTTCAGTTTGATTGAGACCTTGAATGCTGAATAAGTGCGAACATTTCAGAGTTGAATAAATAATTGGAACAGACATCTAGATATGAGTTCTCTTGCTTACTGAAGCCAAAAACAAAATACAAACTATCGCAGCATCAAATTAAAAAGGTTTGATCCTGAACGCCTGTAGTTGTGAACAAGTATCTTTGGAGTTGTACATGAGAGATGAGGAAAATTAAATTATTCTCCTTTTAATTCATCCATTTCTTCCTACAAATCATTACAGTCTAGTGCAGGGGTGTCAAACTCATTTCAGTTCAGAGGACACCTACAGCCTAATGTGATCTAAAGTGGGCCGGAGCAGTAAAATGATATAAATAATAGGATAAGAACTGATAAATAATGTCAACTCCAAAGTTTTCTCTATGTTTTTGAGTGGAAAAAAGTAGTGATGTGACGTTCACGAATGAATCGAATCTTTAGAACAGCTCTTTGAAATGAACGATGGGAACCGAGTCTTTGTAAAGAGTCGTTCATTTTTCTTTCTTTTCTTTTTTTTTTTAAGGAGGGAGTATCCGATTACCTGTGAATTTAGCATCACTGGGGAGGCATTGGGCAGGAGGAGAATATTCGAGCAGAAAAAAAAGAGTGTTTGAGCACTGTGCATGTCTCATGGCAAGAAGTTAGCAAAAAAAAGACAGTTTGAAGCATGAGGTGAGCATACTGGAGGAGGCGGAGCTGGAAGACTGGAGGAGGCGGAGCTGGAAGACTGGTCAAAACCGGTATGCATGTCATACAGGTTTTTATAATGTTCAAAAGATATTTATTTTTCTACAATCCCTTATCTTTATATACAGAGTAGAAGTGAGAGAAATCCTGATGTGGTGTCATTTTGATATTTACATTACAGATATCAGGTATTTTGCAGTGTGACTTGAAGTATTTTATTTGCACTACAGTTTTTTAGGTATTTAAGTACTGTAATTGCAGTGATTCATCACTGTTGTGTTTTGTGCAATTTTTTCCGTATGTTTACACATATTTTTTTATTGTTCTTGTTTTGAGGAGAATAAAATGTTATTTCATAAGAAAATGTTTTATTTTCTTCTTCATTTTTAGGCTACAGACTAGTCCACATAATGTACCGTGATGTTTTTTGTTTTTTTTTTTTGTCAAATTCCAGCATTTGTCTAATGTCACCTCTCATGTCATGTATTCAGCCCACACATTTGAACTAACTATTCTTTTGTACGGTAAGATAATATTTACTGCCGCGCCAATTAAACACCTTTAAAATGTAATGTCAATCATCACATGTAGCCTATTTAGTCATTAAAACATTGGTCTTTCAAAATAATGCATAAACATAAAAGAGTCAGTCTGCTGAACGGCTCTTTTCAGTGAACGACTCCTGATTGAACGGCTCCCTTCAAAGAGCCAAAAGTCCCATCACTAGGAAAAAGTAAAATTCCATGAGGAAAATGTTTACACCTACCAACCGTACTTGAACATAACAACAAATATGAACAACCTGAAAATTCTAAAATTCTTAAAGATTTAGTAACAGGCAGAAAATTGTAGAAAATTCCACATACTTCTCTGAAGATATTTCAGATTGTTCATATTTGTTCAGGATATTCATATTTTTTGTTAAAGGACAGTCTGTAAATGTAACTTTTTTTTCTAATTGTACTTTTTTACATTAAAAGAGGAAAATGTGCAGTTTTCATTATATATATATATATATATATATATATATATATATATATATATATATGTTATTATGATAATATTTTACTAGTCTGATCCACTTTAGATTGAACTGACCAAAAATGATTTCAATATCCTTGATTATTAATATCTTCAGTGTAATTTTTGTATTTCACAAATTCATCCTAGGGGCCAGATTGGACCCTTTGGTGGGCCGGTTTTGGCCCCCGGGCCGCATGTTTGACACCTGTGCTCTAGTGTGTGTAATGTTTGTTCATGAATAACATATTTGTAATAATAGTCTTTGTAATAAACTTAAACATATGCATTTTAATTATTATTTTTTAAGTAAAACCACATAACATATTCTTATGAACTCACCTGACAGCAGCTATTGTGCAGAATCCATCAGATAATGCCAACTCGTCAATATTCAGTATTATGAAAATAATAAATGTAATTTCTTCATAAAATAGTCTTTCATCTTACCAGTGAATTACACATCGATGCCTAATAGTGTCGAATGTTTTGAGGTTTTTTATTTTTTCAGATTCATTTTTTAACCAAATTGTATTGACAATACAAGCTGTTATGTCTCAAACTACGTGGTCTTTGTGAATAGACATAATATTATATTAGGTATAGTAGTGATGGAGCGTACAGAGAAAAACTGGTAAAATGATTCATTAGTTACAGAGATCGAGTAAGATGATGTTTTTATAATCCACCTCAAATATCAACAGCTTTTGTCATAGGATTTAAAGGGGTGGGTGTTTGAAATGTCATTCACCTGCTGATTCTGATTTGGTGAGGTTCTGCTGATCAAATAAAACATCCATCCATCCATCCATTGTTCCATCCATCCATCCATCTACCCATCCATCCATCCTATCCACCCCCAACTTATGACCTAAGGCAGGGGTGTCAAACATACGGCCCGAAAAAATTGGCCCATCAGTGGGTTCAATCCAGCCCATGGGATGCATTTGCAAAGTGCAAAAATGACACTGAAGATATGAATAACAAATTAGGTTGAACTCATGTTAGTTCAGGGGCCACATACTGACCAATGTGATCTGAAGTAAAATAATAGGAAAATAACCTATGACTCCAAATATCCTTCTTGGTTTAATGTGAAAAACCAAAATACGACATTATGCCTATAAATGTTATGCCAAATATTTCTGTTTGTTCTAGTGAAAAAAATAACATTAAATCATGAAAATGTTTGCTTTTACAAACTACCCACACAAAAAAGATGAGAATAACTTGAAAAAACTGAAATTTCTTAAGAAAATTAAGTGCAATTTTAACAATATTCTGCCTTTTACTAACTGTTTTGTGCCTTTGTAGATGTATAAATGATACAATGAGGCATAATATTGTTAAAATTGCACTTATTTTTCGAAAGAAATTTCAGTTTTTTCAGGTTATTCTTGTCTGTTTTTGTTTGGGCAGTTTGTAAAAGTACATATTTTCACAATTTAATGTTATTTTTTGCACTGAAACAAAGAGAAACGTTTGGAGTTGTCATTATTTATAGGTTATTATGCTATTATGTTACTGTTCTGGCCCACTGGAGATCAAAGTGACTGAACGTGGCCCCTGAACTAATGTGAGTTTGACACCCCTGACCTAAGGTGAGACTTGTAATGATTCTGTCACACAAATATTTTTATAAAATTGATCAGAACTGTATTCATCAAAACTCAGCTATGTTAGCTGCTGCTGGTAATAATATGGTATGGCAGTCCATGGTCTGTGTCATACCGTGGTGATCAAGCAAACCAACATTAATTTGTGTGTTATACATATATACGTGGTTGATACTTTTATCAAACACAAGATTCAAGATTTTTATTTATCACATGGATGTACAGGCACACTCACAGCGAAATGAAATTGCAACAAGCACCCCTGTGCAAACTGTGTTTAGCATGGAAAATAAAATATATAAGAACATATAAAAGTAAAATGTAAACTATAATGAAATACAGAATGTGCATAGGGACAAGTAAGTGTTCAATGTAACAGCAGCAATATGTTGCAATATAGTGCAATTGGAAGCAGATTTTTTTTTTCTGGATTTCACCAAAAAATCCAAATTGTGCATTAAGACCTGCGGTCTGAACGTAGCCTTATTCATAAAACAATGACATGCTGATAATTATGTATTTATTTAGTGAGTTAGTTATGCTCAGCATATACACTATGGCCGATAAAGTTGGAATAATTTTTATTTTCAGATGCGTTCCTGTTTATTCCTATTTACACACATCATTAGTCACCTTTGACCAGGTGTAATGATCAGTCCCTCTAGAATTTTACGGAATTTTTTTTTTATTGTTGCGGCCTAAAATGTCTGATTTTGTGGCAGCTTTTCCAAAAAAATTGCGGTGAAAGTTGCGATAATTTGAGGCTTCTGTTATTAAAGTCACAGGAAAATGGGCATTTACAAATGACCTACAACAGTGTTTTTTGAGTTTTTAGCCTTAAAAAGCACCAGGAAGCAATGATTTTAAACAAAACAGGCTTTTTTCATTGATTCATTTGTTTGTTGTGAGCTGCCAATGAGAGTGGAATGTCACAGAACACCAGCCAATGAGAGCGCCGCGTCACAGAATGTCAACCAATGAGAGCACGGCATCACAGAATGTCAACCAATGAGAGCACGGCATCACGGAACACCAGCCAATGGGAGCACCGCGTCACAGAACGTCAGCCAATGGGAGCACAGCATCACAGAACGCCAGCCAAACAGAGCGCAGCATCACAGTATGCCAGCCAATGAGAGCTCAGCAAGACAGAAAGTGAGCCAATGAGAACCCAGCGTCACAGAAAATCAGCCAATGAGAGCGAAGCGTCACAGAACGCCAGCCAATCAGAGCGCAGCGTCACAGAACGCAAGCCAATCAGAACGTAGCGTCACAGAACGCCAGCCAATGACAGCACAGAGTCACAGAACGCCAGCCAATCAGAGCGCAGCATCACAGAACGCAAGCCAATCAGAATGTAGTGTCACAGAACGCCAGCCAATGAGAGCGCAGCGTCACAGAACACCAGCCAATCAGAGCGCAGCTTCACAGAACGCCAGCCAATCACAGTGGATCGTCACAGAACGCCAGCCATTCACAGCGCAGCGGCACAGAACGCCAGCCAATGAGAGCGCAGCGTCACAGAACGCAAGCCAATCAGAGCGCAGCGTCACAGAGCGCCAGCCAATCACAGCGGATTGTCACAGAACGCCAGCCAATGAGAGCGGAGCGTCACAGAACGCCAACCAATGAGAGCGCAGCGTCACAGAACGTCAGCCAATCAGAGCGCAGCTTCCCAGAACGCCAGCCAATGAGAGCGCAGCGTCACAGAACGCCAGCCAATCAGGGCGCAGCGTCACAGAACGCCAGCCAATCAGAGTGCAGCGTCACAGAACGCCAGCAAATCATTCCTTAGTCCTTAGTTTTTCTCTCTCCTGTTGTGCTGTTACACAGTTATAGCACACATTTTTTTGTAATAAATAAATATATACAAATGCCATGTAGAACATCACTTCCATTCAAATAAATGCAGTACGACTGAGTCCCACTTACACTTTATCAAGGATAAATCACACTATCCCAGTCATTTCACTAGGAGAGGTAAAAATAGTTTATTCCAACCTTATGAAGAACAGTGTACAATATAAACAATCAAAGCTAAGGTTATGAAAAAACAACATGCCCTTACTGTTGGTGATGTATGCCAGTGGAGGCAAAAACTTCCAGCAGTTTTAATTTTTACTTAATTTTCAGGGAAAATTCAGGAAATTAAATGTTAATCTTGTTGTTGTGCAACAGAGAATGTGTCAGCCTTACCAAAGAAATGACCATTCAGCCTCTGGGGAATGATAATCTATTCATTTTAGTTGAAATAACTCAGTGTGAGTTAGAGGTTGACCCATACATGTTTTGCTAAAGCTGATACCGATTTTAAAAAATTTGGTCAGCTGAAGGCCGATATCTACAGCCTATTTTTGAGGCCGATTTTTTTTTTAAAGCACACTGACTGTAAAATACAATAGAAACACTCAGATTCAGATTTTTATGCAGCAATATAAATAAATTACTAATACGCATACACATATTACTCTTTTAACATTTAACTTTAAGTGCTGCCCACACAAGTGCCTGATCAAATATCTTGTAAGATTTTTACTACAGATCAAATATTGGCTTTCAAAAAAAAAAAAAAAAATTAAGGCCAATATTGAAAAAATCTACATATTGGCCGACCAATATATCAGTCTACCTCTAGTGTGAGTTAAAGTAATGTATCTCACCAGCCAAGCAAAAAAAAAATATTCCATGTATATAAGACTGTATATAAAAAAGTGAATCATTCTGTAAATTCGACTTGACATTTGTCTTTTGCTCACTTTAGCTTCTACTGTGTGCATTAACTTCACGCCCCCAAACAAAACCAGTCCATATTATCACCCTTTTAATTTTGTGCTAAGTATAGAGTGTATAATCTTTACATTAACATATCAGCTAAAAGTTACTTAAGGGGTCAAATGAGTGGCCATTTTTGTTTAAAAAAAAAAAAAAAAAAAAGTTGTAAGAAATGCATAGAACTGTGTTGAAATAATGCTACTACATTTGTGCACAGACTACTGATATTATTTGACAGTGGAAGTTATATTTTCAGAAATATTGGATTTTGAATAGAACGTGTATGTGAAAACTTTTGCTGGTGGACGGACGTGACATTACCCATGATGCTCTGGTCAGTACCAGTACTTTATTAGTAATAAACTTATAGACTTACTATTGCTAATTCTCCTCTTATTCATAAATGTTAGTATTGTGGATCTAAAACAATAACAGCTGACACAAAAACACAAAATGTGGCAGTGGACGGATGTGACATGGTTGTTACAGATCCCATCATACTGATGCTCGGCAGCCATGTCACCGTTTACACTAATGATCCCTGTGCAAAAACTAGGATCAGAATTATTTATTGTATAGTTTATCATCATACTAAAGAGTAAATAACAATATAGAATTGTTATTTCTTCATAAAAATGTTTATTATTAGAAAACTGTTGATTTAAAAAGTGACGTGTGACATACTTAATGTACAGGGGTTGGACAAAATAATGGAAACACCTAACATTGTGGCATCATAGAAGGTGTTTCCATTATTTTGTCCAACCCCTGTATGTATTGGTGTAACATAAGCAGGATGGATCAGCACCATACTCCATATTGAACCTGTAAAAATAAAACATGTGATATGTAGGATAGAATCTGGTAAGAAAAATTGGGGAATCTAAAAGAAAAAAATATTTGTTTTTCAGGTAAATTCAGTTCAAATATAACTTGGCCATTTGTGACATGAAAATATAGCATTAATTGTGATGAAATTGGACATTTTTGAGCTGAAAACATAGTTCATATGACCATCAACATGTTGCAACAGAACTGAAATCCTGTCAATTTGCATAACTTGCATTTACCAACACAAAGTTCCTTTGGGGATTCACTTCTATTGATTTCTTATGCACAAAGACAGAAATAAGACCTCTAAGCAAATTTTAGCTGACATATTGGCCGACCAATATATCGGTCTACCTCTAGTGTGAGTTAATGTATCTCACCAGCCGAGCAAAAACATATTCCATGTATATAAGACTGTATATAAAAAAGTGAATTATTCTGTAAATTCAACTTGACATTTGTCTCTTGCTCGCTTTAGCTTCTACTGTGTGCATTAACTTCACGCCCCCAAACAAAACCAGTCCACATTATCTCCCTTTTAATTTTGTGCTAAGTATAGAGTGTATAATCTTTACATTAACATATATTTTACATATTTAACACCATGACATCTGCTAAGGTGATTATTTGTACACCTGTACCGGCTCATTTCCATTCACCATGCAGATTGCTTTGGCAGTGTTTATGAGATGAGGTCCTCTATCCCCACAGGTCACAGAAGTTGGATAAGAAGAACCAAACAGCCATAGAGCGAGCGGATAATTTGATTAGGTGCCTCAGGTTTAACTGTTGCTGTTATTGTGGACAGAAGAAGAAGAGGGCGCGGAGGGTACACCCAATCTGATCACTAAACAGAGCTGTGACAAATAGCTCTGACAATCCTGTCAGCGGAGCAAACACTGGGCCCCAGCGTCTGAAAGTGAATGGAGACCTGCCAGGCCCTGCGTGACAAATGGTCTCAGACTGACAATCTGTCTGCCTGCACACAAACTTTCTGCACTCACACAATGTTGAGTCAGAGTTCTCAGATTAAGGAATAAATACTGTATTTTCACTTTTCTTACTTTCTACTTTCTCAGGTTTTTTTAACCCATACAGACCCAGTGCTCATTTTGTGTCAGTTCCCAAATGAATTTTTCTTTCTATTTAACATTTTTATAAGTGATTTAGCACCATTTATTATAATATTGTCCTCTGTATTTTACTTTTTTTTTACTGTAAATTGTGTATTTTCCTATATTTCATTTCCTTTACTTAATTTAGATGCTCATGAAAACTCAGTAAATCCAAACTTCATATTAAAACAGCGAAAACTGAAGAAAAAGTGACTTTTTCAACAAAGATTTCAATAACTGAATGTAAAAACAGGCATCTACAACTGCTGTTACTTGTCATATCCATGGGTTTTACTGGTGAATCAATGCTGTAGAAGATGACGGTGTTTCCACTTTCACTACGGAGTAGGGGTGTAATGCAGAGGCGCCGCTACCAGTTATGGGCCCCATGAAAGTGTAATCGTTGTGGACCCTACGAAAATTGACTAACTTTTCAATCTTTTGGACCGTGTGTGTGTGTGTGTGTGTGTGTGGGGGGGGGGGGGGGGGGGGGGTCCACAAACAACTAGGGCTGGGTATCATGGCCAATTTCCATAATCGATTCGATTTCGATTCATAAGGTTCTGGATTGATTAATCACGATTCGATTTGATTCTATCCAATATCGATTCGATTCAGTATTAATTGATTGATTCAGATTAATATAGTGATATCAAAGTACAATTCTGAATTGTAACCTGATTATTTGACTACTGCAGTCATGGAACACATCAATACTGATTTTAGAAAAGAAATAAATATGACATTTCAGCAGGAAGTAGCTGAACCTGCTCTTAAATAATGAACGGGATACAAACATTCCCATGATTCTACAGCGGCTCAGAACGGACTTCTCCGTCATCTTTATTGTGTTTTATGGCTGGTGCCTTCTATTCACTGGGGGGAGGGGGCTCTGTGATTGGAGTGGGGGTGAGGTTGCGCTCTGTGATTGTTGGTTGGGGAGTGTGTGTGTGTGTGTGTGTGGGGGGGGGGGGTAGCGTTGCGGTCAGACATTGTCACTTTATTCTTCCTCTAACTCCACACTCAGCCATAGGTGATAGTATGGATCCAAGTTAATATTCCAAGAACGACCAGCTTCTGTGACTCGCCTCGGAGAACCTCCAGGCGGCCAGTTCCTCCACACTGCAGGTTCGAGTTTAAGGCTGGGAGGACCTCCAGCTGAGGGGTTTTCCCCACCCTTCCTCCTCGTCTTTTCCACACCAGAGCTGTCGCAAGTGAGACCAAGATCCCCAGGGGTTTGCAAGACAGAGCCACCTGCGCTTCCGCGTACTCCTGGTCCTGCTCTGAAAAATCAATCTCATCCACCATTAACTTATTATGCAAAATTAAAACAACATCGATCTAAGATTGATTAAATCGATTTTTTTACCCAGCCCTACAACGTCACTTACGATAACATGAAAACGAAACTGAAACTTGCTTTCAACGTTTTTCTCCCGACTTCTGCACCTCTCTGACACAGCAGACCTTACATGACATTTTCACAACTTCTAACCTGTATCCTCCACTGCTTTATGGCCCCCCCACCAATACTGGGCTCCATGAATTTGTCATGCCCCCCCCCCCCCCTTTTTTTTTTTTTGGTGCCCCAGGTGTAATGGTACAGACAAATTTTGGTTTGGTAGGTTTTCAGGACAGGGGTCTTCGGTTCAATATATTTTTGATATATTTTCGGTACAGTAAAGGACACTAGTGGAAAAAGTGTGTGTGTGTGTGTGTGTGTTTGGGGGGGGGGGGGGTATAGGGGGTGTGTGCTCCTTAACTACTGAAAACCTAAAGTGAAACTTAACATGCTTCGAACATCCGACCCAGCTTCTGTGTCTCTGTTCTACTCTCTGTTGTCATGTTTACTCCCCCTTATCGGTACCACAGCCTCAGAATAAAGTTTTTTTTTCTTTGTTTGTTTGTTTTTTTGCAGTGCCGTTGAGAATCCAGTGTACCCTGGGTTCTGCTTGCGGCCACCCTCCTTCCCAAGTGTTTGCATTCTTCACATAGGCTACATGTATTGGTTCTGTACACCTCCATATTGTATCGAAGGCCCAGTACGAATGAGTACACCCTTACTACAGAGCCTCTGAACGTCCAAATGGGTCATATCTGATGACCATGAAAAGATGACAAACTGTATTTTACACCAATTATTGACATGCATTGATAGAATTAGTGGATCCACAGGTATTAAACAGTTCAGATCAGTAGATGGTTTTGGTTGCCGGTGGATGTTTGGGTCTTTATGAGTTGAAGTATGTTTTCTGTGCTCAGGAAAATAAATAAAGGGCCATTTTATTTCAAGTGGCTCTTGGGTAATAAGCCATTTTATGGTTGGATGTCAAGGATTAAAGTGGATAAATAATATAAAAAAGCTCTGTACACCCATCATTGGCTTATCCAAATGTATAAAATGCAGTTTCCCCTTTCCTCTACACGTTTCATTAATCTTTCCTCAGGTGTCCTTAAGAATCAATGAAAATATATGAGCAATGCTAACACACTCACAATTGTCATTTTCAATTTGTCAAAAAGTGCTGGAGATATTATAATGTGTGTGGCTCTCACAACATTGAAATAAAATATGGGGATAAATTGGTTTATGTATTTTATCTTCACAAAGTTTCTGTTATATGTTCCCTTCTACATAAATTCTAACCAAATTTTCAGAAAATCTGCAAAAAGGAAAACACACAGTTGAATTTATTGCTATTATCTTCTTTTTTCTTATCTTTTTTAACCCATAAACACCCATAAAACAACCAGCGACCTAAACCATCTACTGATCTACACTGTTTAATACCTGTTGATCCACTAATCCTATCAATCCATGTAAATAATTGGTGTAAAATACAGTTTGTCATCTTTTCATGGTCATCAGATATGACCCATTGGGACGTTCAGAGGCTCCGTAGTGAACATGGAAACACTGTCATCTTCTACAACACTGATTCACCAGTAAAACCCATGGAGTTGGATCAATGACACTGGATGGAGACACTTGGTTTATGTTCAGTTAATGAGAGATTTACTGAAAAAGTCACTTTTTCTTCAATTTTCTCTGTTTTGATATAATGTTTGAATTTACTTTGAGTTTTCATCAGCATCTACATTAAATATAGCGAATTAAATACAGGAAAATACATGATTTACAGTCAAAATGTAAAATTCAGAGGATAATATTATAATAAATGGTGATAAATCACTTAAGAAATGTTAAACTGAGAAAAAAAAAAAATCATTTGGTTAGTGCCACAAAAGTAACACTGGGTCTTTATGGGTTAAAAGAGATGGAAAAGGTATATGCTAGTACTTCCTTTTATTCCATTTCGGGGTTTTTTATTTTAGTCCAAACACCTCAACTTTCTCTAATATAGGATGTATTTATTTATCCAATTTAGTATGTCACAGCATGGAATGACACATTAAACCAGTAAAGTGTGAAAATAGATTTTAAACTAATCTTATGTCATAATACAGTGATTGGTTTATATTAAAGTAATGACAAATAAAGATCAAGAAACGTGAGCTTGATAACTTGTTAATGAAAAATATTATTTTTGTATTTGCCTCTGCCTTTACTCCTTACATTCACTATCACATAATAGTAGTAAATGGAAAAGAATACAGACCTAAATTGTTGTTGTCTTTTGCAGATTATCATATTATTAGCTTTAACTGCTCCTTCCTTCAAATCCACAACATGGGAGATTTTGTCAGTATGTTGGACAAAGGAACAAATGCAGTTGGTCTATTGTAAACAGCTCTTCTGTGAATACTAAACCATCCACTATCCCACTCTATATTTTAAATTACAGGCAAGTACTTTCATGTTGTCACAATTTTCTGATGCAGCAATTTAAGTGAAAATGTCAAGTACACAATAAATGAATGAAGTTGAAAGCAATACTTGCATACAAATTATTAAGTTATGTTAAAATGTTGTCTTCAGAACATTGCATTGACTCTGCAGATGCAACCAACTCAAAATAAGACATTTAACCCATGCAAACCTGATGTTTATGAGCCTGCAAGTAAAAGGAGCAACCATGCCTGGTACTAGACTAGAAAATACGGGTTAGTTTACACAAATCACTAAATAGCCATTTTGTTTCTGAACTGCACCTCCAGTAGCATCTTGTCATGCAGGGCTTTTAGTATTTATTTTTTGTGTTTTTCAATAGCTCCCAAGTACATTGCAGGTAAATAGAATTTTGTATTTGTGCCGCTCCAGGCAATAAAACAAGAGTTTAGAAATTTCAACACCAATATGCTCTGCTGGAAAATAATTCTCCATTTCTTTTGGGAAAACTGACAGTCCTCACTCTGTTTTATTTGGACACTATTTGGCCAACTAGTCCCAGTGTAAGTGACAACAGGCACTGCAACACAAAACAGAGCTTATGTTTCCCCTTGGTTTATAAAATTTTAGATTTGGAGCGAGGAAGATTTTTAATGAGGCTTTCTGCTTTGGCGCTATAAGAAATGACAGAAACACACATGATGTGACAGCACTGTAATATACGACCACGGACTGGAACACAGACATGTGTCAACACAGGCTCTAGGATTATATGTTTACACCGAACATAGCTGACTTTTTTCTAAAGCATTCATGAAGAAATATATTATAACCTTTATATAACCAGGAAAAAAAACTCTTTTTTACTATAATAATAATAAAAGAAGAACTATATATATATATATATATATATATATATATATACATATATATATATATATATATATGTGTGTGTGTGTGTGTGTATATATATATATATATATATATATATATATGTGTGTGTGTGTGTGTGTGTGTGTATATATATATATATATATATATATATATATATATATATAAAATCCACCATCATGATTAATCTGATTAAAAATTTTAAGGCAATTAACCCATCTGCAGCGCAGAATGAGTTTCTGGCTACGTATTTGGGGCAGTTTGTCCAAGTAGAGTTACCGTCACACATGTGCAGTTGATCTGGTAGTGACAGGCAGCAGAACCAACCCATAAAGATGGAAGACACTAAACAGTATACTGGTCTTCTGGATGGAAATATGCGGACAAAAAATACCAAGACAGAACAATTGACCAACAAAGTATTACACACACTCTGCAGGAAGGAGTTTTCTTTTCATGGAAGCACTTCCACATTAACGCGAAGCACACATTAGTCGGGGATTCTGCTAGCACTTCGGCTAACGCATCGCCCAGCTTGCAGCAAACACATTATGTGCATATGTATTCCCTTCCTTCTTGAGCCTGTTTGTTCATGCAAAATGAAACACGATTAATATTGATTAAAAATTAATGTTATTTAATCATGATTACTCTAAATTAATCCACAGCAACCCTGTGATTAATCTGATTAAAAATTTTAATCGTTTTGCTAGCACATATATATATATATATATATATACATATATATATATATATATATATAGCGACCGTACATTAGGAATGGATGCAATGACAGATGACAAACACAGAGGATTGTCAGAGACCACAGACCACAGTGAGATGTGACTGAACCAGCATGGAATGGACATGACAAACAGCCTCCAGCCAAAACAGTAAAACTGAAGTCAGCCATCATTAATGTGATTATTTACACCTGCATTTTCCCTTTGGGGACATGTAAAAATGTCTGTTGTGATCAAGGAAATTAATCAAAAAAGAGCGTCACTCTACTAACATGTTTCTCAGAGAACTTTTCATTTCCTCCTTTACTGTGCACTGTAAGCATTGTTTGACTTGAGTCACATCAACATAAACTGTCAATGAACCTTATACATCTGTGTAACATGTATTCTCATAGTATCCAGCTGATCACATGTGGGTTTCGTTATTGTGTAAACACTGTCGTCCAAAGTGTTGTGTGACACTAACAAAGCACCTACATTGGTGCTGCTTTACTGATATTGTGCTTTGTCCCTTCAGGTGTACCTCACGGAACCTAACTTAACCTGACATTAACCTGGTTAACCTGACATTTTTGGGTTTTTTCTTTTTAAATCCTGTTTGAATTGTGTCACCATTTACATGTTTCTCAACTGAAAAATCCAACAATCCAAGAAAGCCTGAGTTTGTAATGAATATAGTAAAGCAACATCTGGTTCAGTGTGCCACAGCTCAGTGGACTGCATCTCTTGTTGCATGTAACACCCTTTACCAATGCTAAAACAGCTGTTACGTGGCATAATTCGCTTCATTCTTTGAGAGGAAGGTGAAAAGGTATTAAAAGGAGGTGAAAATGAATTTGGTCATAATGAAACTGCGGCGATATCTTGAGCGACTCTGAACAGAATGTGGAGAGAAAAAGATATGCCAATGTTATATCTACGACTCTTGGTTTTATATTTATATACTCTCACACAGTTTTATTTCAAATGACACACATCATGTGTGTAAATGATGACATAATCCACCATTGTTTCTCACTATTGACTGCATTATAGTTTTTTTATGGAATATGGTCCCATGCAGTACTAATGGAAGGGGTGGGACTTCACTTACAGTGCTCTGTTCTCCTATTAAGTTTATACTGCGTCTTTATGTATATGCAGTTTTTTTTTCTTATTTCACTTACCTTACATATATTTTATTATATCTTGTATTTATAATTAATAGAGACAACCTCTACTAGCAAAGAATTCCTTGTATGTGTTTACTAACTTTTTATAAAGTTAATTCTGATTTGGATAATATTAGTCACATCATAGCAGTGGACTTTATGTAATGATAAATTCACCAATGCTACATTTTCTGTTAGGGCATTGTAAGACATAAATCATTATCTTATGTCAGGCAGAATGGGCTACACTTGGGCTGACTTCATGTGGTCTGCAGCTCTGACAGAAGTGGACAGGTATATGTAAACCATTCTTATTTGCCAGGGTTATACACTAATGAAAATACAGTCACAGTTTGATTATTAACGAAGAGTTCCACATTTTTGTAGCCATCATAGGGGAGAGTAGGGCTGCACGATTTTGGCAAAAAATAAAACCCAGATTTTTCCACCGAAAAACTCGATTTTCGATTTCGATTTTTGGGTAAAACTATAAAAGACAACAGAAGTCAGCATGCCATTTTTGTGAGCAGCCCGCAATGCAAGGCACTGTTCCCAACCTCAAATCTGTGATGGTATCATATTATGAGTGGGTCATCCAATAACCGAAGGGTTGGCGGTTTGAATCCCGCTCTGTCCTAGTCAGTCTGTTGTGTCCTTGGGCAAGACACTTCACCCTCCTTGCCTCCAGTGCCACTCACACTGGTGTATGAATGCGTATGAATGTTTGGTGGTGGTCGGAGGGACCATAGGCGCGAATTGGCAGCCACGCTACTGTCAGTCTGCCCCAGGGCAGCTGTGGATACATAAGTAGTTTACCACCACCAGAGGGAGAATGTGAGAGCGTATGAATAATAGGTCAATAATGTAAAGCACTGTGGGTGTCTACACAAGTGCTATATAAATCCAATCCATTATTACTATTATACTAAGTCAGTGACAGACATCAGTCAGTCGTGCGTGTGTGGACCACGTAATATGAGTGATCCCCATGTGGTTCTATTTAAATTGGGGGGATCTGGGCGTGGAAGAGACCGACCCAGGACACGCTGGAGGGATAATATCCCCAGAGCTGGTGGATGTGGTTGGGTAGAGGGCTGTCTGGGCTCCTCTGCTGAGGCTGCTGAGGCTGCTGACCCCGCGACCCGGACCCGGAAGAAAATGTTACGGTACGGATTCAGGATGATGTAAGATGAGTGATCCTCATGCAGTTATAGTTCAATTGCGGGATCCGTGCATGAAACCACTGCTTACATTGGTATCACTAGAAGCACTCGGAGAGCGCAGACCTCCACCAAGGCAGATCAGTGGGCCCCCGTGATCCCCCCCTACACACCTCCCACACCCCCGATCACCACCAAAATTTAATCCTTTGTTCCTTGTGCCAGTATCAACATTTCCTGAAATTTTCATCCAAATCCGTCCATAACTTTTTGAGTTATCTTGCACACAGACAGACAGACAGACAAACAGACAAACTAATGCCGACAAAACCTTAACCTCCTTGGCGGAGGTAACTACTGCAGGCTCATTAACAGATTTAACGTCCGTGGTCGTTACACGGACTTATGTGAAAGACCGCTCTGACAGACAGGAAGCGGAGCCTACGGTAGCCTGCAGGCAAGCGGCTCGGAGGCACAAGAGAGATGAAATCGATTTGACAATGTCCCTTTTTAAAAAATCGTCCTGATTAAAAAATCCGATTTCGATTTAAAATCGATTAATCGTGCACCCCTAGGGGAGACTAAGGAAATGGGTCTTCAGTTCAGTTGGACTAAATATTAAACCCTGAACCTTTATGGGGGATAAAATAGGAACCTATATTCAGTGAAAATGGCAGAGCTTTAAATGACTTTGAAAACGTTCTCAGGTAGAACACTAAATCAATCCATAATCATGACAGTTACTATGTAGAAAAACATCTTAACCTGCGCTTCTTAATAGTTATTTAAGTATGTGAATAATTGAGGCCTTGTTTGACTCTGCCTCCAGTTCTGCAATGATTGAGTTATTTAAATAATTGAACAAACCGCCCTAAATTGCAGAGAGATGAGCAACTTAACTGAAGGTCACATTTGCATACAATTTTCCTCTATTGACTTGTAACCTCAACAACGGTGCTCAGAGAGGTGAGCATCCCCCCTGACAGCTGCAACACGCTTACGGCAGGCGCCCAAGCCCTGAGCTGTGTAAAGACTCCCGCTAACGTGTTTGTCACACACGCTGAAGCTCATTTTTTTTCCCCAGACAACAAGATTTCCCTCCTCCTTCTCCTCCTCAGGCCAAAGCAGGCAGGCAAAGCCACCAACAATGATTTAAAAAAAAAAAAAAAGTGCGTTTGGTGCGTAAATGTCATGCAAATCGACTCTTTACTGAATCTGGAGCTGCTGCAACCTCTCAAATAAAAGTTTAAAAGGGAAAACACATTTCCAGTGTGTCTGCACAGATGAAAAATGGGTCACTGATGGCAGCTGCCCTCCATCTCTTCTTGACACAATTAGAGCCCGAGGGTGACGTGGAACTCCTCAAGCACCTTGACTTCTGAAAATCAGCCCATTAAGATTTCCAGTCTGTAAAACTCTGTATAACAGGCTGGGTTCTGATTGTTGTACTTATGCAACCTGTGACAACAGCTCCCATTAATTTAATCATACACTTCACCCATGGTACTTATCACTGGGTCATGCCCCATTATAAATACAGTTTTCTCTATTCATGCACACAGTGATTCCCAGTAGGGCCGAAGAGTAAGTGATTAATTTGATTGGCTTTCCCTTCTGGCGTTTCTTTTTCCTTTCTTTTTTTTTTTCATTGCATGAGCAGATGGGAACTGCTACCTCCCTCCTGACAATATTTTATGTAAGTATAATCTCACCTCTGCTCAACACTTTAACGAATACATCCTCTAACAGATAGATAGATAGATAGATAGATAGATAGATAGATAGATAGATAGATAGATAGATAGATAGATAGATAGATAGATAGATAGATAGATAGATAGATAGATAGATAGATAGATAGATAGATAGATAGATAGATAGATAGATAGATAGATAGATACCAGTGCGTTGACCCCTGGGGAACCAACCAGGTTCTAGATCCTGGACTTCATCATTGTCACTGTACCGAGGGTGGGATGCAAAAGGGGGGGGGGGGGGGGGGGGGGGTTCAAATTCGCATCCCATCCACATCCCAACCCTGAGGGGCAACATCCTGGTCCCCCAGCACAGATATTTGTTGTGTATTCACACATGCTGTACCGCATTTGTCCAGCAGTCAGCACTAAGGTGTTCATGTGATTCTGGCCACGGTAACATGATTATAAGGCTAGTGTATTCCAAAATTACCAATATCTCACAAAAAATTGGTCCTATCAGTTTGACGTTTTTGCTCCTTGACCAAAAATACACAAGCATGCCAAACTGCAGCAATCAACTCTTTCTGGATTTTGTGTAATGCCCGAGACACACACGAACACACACACGAACACACACACACACAGAGTCCACTTCCCTTTTATAATATAAAGAGAGATATATACACATACATATATACTTTTTTTTTTTTTATTTTACTGATGAAACAATACAGTGATTCAGAAATGAAAATTACTTTAATTGAAGCTGGCACAGCTCGACCAGAATATTACTAAATTTTTATGAAAAAATGGCTGCTTTAAATGTTTTCCACTTTAACCCATTGTTTATTGCAACTCCTTACCCTGTTACATACATTTCAGTCTAATCAAATATACCAGCAACTATTACAGAGTCAATACCCTGGTACTAATAAGATAGTTATGTGCTATTGTGTAAGGTTTTGTTACATAACATTGGTGTCTCCTTGCCCATTAACATGACATTTGTATTGAAGTCCATTTCAGGAGCTGGTCTTTTGTTAACTCTGTTTCTAATGCCGCGTTTCCACTACGCGGTATTGACCTGGCTCACCTCGACTCAACTCGACCTTTTTGCGTTTCCTTTACAAAAAAGGGCCTGGAATCTGGTACCCGATACTAGTTTTTTGGTATCACCTCCGCTGAGGTTCCAGGACTGGGGACCAGATACTAAAACATGACGTGTGCACACTGCAGACCTCTGATTGGTCAGAGAGTCGTCTCTGTGACCCCCTGTTTTACAAAAAACTGATGCAGAAGTTTACAGTAAATACAGCGGTAGGTTAATCCACATGACGACAGCTCACAAAACTACACCATGGTTTGTCGAGGAGGTTCAGATGTAAAAAATTAAGCATGAGCTTGACGAGACAACACGCAACGAGTGAGTTTATCAGCAACTCTCTGAGCAGACGACTTGGAAGTAACGCGCTGCATCACTATGACGTCCAGGTACTGTAAAGTCTGTAGTATCCTGTAATGGAAACAGTCACCAGGAATAGGACCTGGTACCCGAGTCGAGTCGGTTCCACGTAGTGGAAACGCGGCATAAGTGTCTCAGGTGTCTACACCCATGATGATAAAAAGGCTTCTGATCGTGTTCCTCTAGCAGCAGAAGTGTACAACATCATCTACTATAAGCCTAGAAATGGTGTTAGCTAATGTCAGCAGCACAACACAGACTCCAACACCAACTTCACACAAGCTTATGAATGTTTATTACCAAACTACTAGCATGTTACTACTGAGCTGTAACGTAAAATGCTGCTATGTTATCAGGATTCAAAACAAGAATACTCCATTCAATTTGTCCATGTTGTCAGTTTGCTTAGTTTAATTATATGTGCAGAGGACTGTCCTCATGTACCGACACCTTCAATGTTAACGTGAAGACAGAGACATGCATGCATCTATGCATATCCCATTAATCTTGTTATAGTCCCATCCTCTTTCTCACTGTTAAATATGCATTAAAAAGAATGGAGTCATTGAGTATATTTGGCATATAAAAGATACAGGCTCATCATTAAAAATCCATGTAAGCCCTTTAAAGCTGAAGAGAGGTGATTTCATGCTTGGCTGCATCATTTCGTAGGTGCTACACTCCACCACCGCCGCTGCGGCCCCCGCCAACCTTATAACACTCACACAAACACACACATACACACACACAGTATCAGACAGTGACGTCCTTGGTTGTGCTGCCTCCCCCGTGTGAGGCTCGGCGGGATGGATGCGGTGTCTGAACTAATGGAGCAGGGAGAACAGGATGGCTTTGAATAGAAGGAGGTGGAGGAGAGATCAGGGTGCTCTTGAAGCCCCTCTTTGCTTTAGCACAACAGCAGGTTACTGTCATCGTGTTTTTTTGGAGAGCTGAATTGCCTAGAGTAATATTTAGTGCAGAGAACTGCTGGCTGTGCCCTGGGAGTTTGAACAGAAGACGCTCCCTCTGGACTGTTTGGGCTGCAATTTAAAGGTCCCTTCTTTGTGTTTACATGAAACTTGCTGCAGAAAAAAAAAAAAAAAATCATGGTGTTCAATCAGACTTCTGCACTAATGATACAAAAGTGCCAAAAAGTCCCCTGAAGAACATCAGCGGCTCCATAACCATAAAAACATTTTTGCCTCTGATTAATGTGGTATTCTTAGACTCATGGCTCTCCTTAGCAGACCACCAGACGAGATGTTCAATCAACTATGCATGACTTGACCTTAATGGATTTTTCACTGGGAGGCTTGGGTTGGTTATTAGGGAACCAGCTCATGTGGAACAACCTTGTCCCCTTGGGAGGGGAATTACACCAGTTCAGAGGAAACCCACATTATGGCATGAGGAGAATAGAGGAAAGCACCATTTCCTCTTGGCTCGCATACGTCTTTCAGTTTAAAATGTGCCAACTGTGTGATCTCAAAAGAAAATTTTCCATCTGCTGGCTGATTACTAATTCCCCTTGCTTTCTTTATAGTTAGTGCTGCTGGCCTACTGACAGAGGCAGCGCTCATTTGTCTTCAGCAACACAGGGTTTAATGTCATCTATTGTATCAGAAACCCGTTTTGTTCCACACTTGTGAAAAAAAATATGGCCACATTATGTCAAACTAATTTATGGCAGTTTCTCCTTTTTTTTTTTTTTTTTTTTTTTACTCATTATGAAATTGACAACTAAACTTCTCATTCTTAATTATAAATTTTTGTTGGTTTTGTAAACTGAAATTGACAGTATTTTTATTACCTGAATCTTATGGGGGTTTTTTTGTTTGTTTGTTTGTTTTGTTTTGTTTTGTTTTGATAGAAGTTCACAAATGTCTCATTTCTCCTTTCTTGACTGGACTGGTTGTTAAAAATATTTACACATCTTTAACCACATTTTAGAAACTAGGGATGTAATGATTACCGGTATAATGATAAACCATGGTAAAATTCCCGATGGTTAGTATTACCATTTAAAATCTAATTATCATGATAACTGTGTTTGATTACCGCACTTTGAAAACTCATGGTACTGCTCATTTCCTGGAGAAGCAGCAGCACTCCAGGCACTAACTATCTATCTATCTATCTATCTATCTATCTATCTATCTATCTATCTATCAAAAAGAAACTAAAACAACTCAAATTTGATATGGAAAATGGTCAAACAGTGGCCATAAGGTGACATCTTTAATGTACATTTGTATATTTGATCGTTTACATGTTAATATTTGAATGTTTCTGCAACAGAAAGTACATTGTGGCTATTATTTAATTTTATTTATCTATTTATTTTTCAAAATACAACTTGGTTAAATTATTTCTGTGTGTATAAGTACTTTTTGAACATTTTGAGCACAATTTCAACAATATTGCGATAATAATGATAACTGTGATCATTTTTGTCACAATAACTGTGATATGAAATTTTCATATCGTTACATCCCTATTAGAAACATAGCTTAGCCTAGTGTTGGCATCAGGTTGGCTTATGACCCGGCCTTTACACATCACATCACATTATCATTGTGTGCATCGGAAAGTGTACAGTGGGCGGGCACTGGTCGTACATTGTGCTACTTTATTGGACAGTTGGCCATGGATTGACAGCCCTGACAATTTAATGACTTCATCAACTAAACAGATAGATAGATAGATAGATAGATAGATAGACAGACAGACAGACAGACAGACAGACAGACAGACAGACAGACAGACAGAGACAGACAGACAGACAGACAGACAGACAGACAGACACAGACAGACAGATAGATAGATAGATAGATAGATAGATAGATAGATAGATAGATAGATAGATAGATAGATAGATAGATAGATAGATAGATAGATAGATAGATAGACAGACAGACAGACAGACAGACAGACAGACAGGAGAAAATTAACAAAAATAAACACAAATAAGCAACAAAAACAACAAGATAATAAAATTAATGAAAAATGAACAAACTTTTACAAAATAGGCAACAAAATGAACAAAAAATAACCATTAATAAGCAACAAAATGAACAAAAAGAACAAAATATTGATAGATAGACAGACAGACAGACAGACATATTTCACGTATTTTTTTGTTTTATCTGAAGAAAAGACAGTGATAAATGATATGTACGCCCATTTCAACCCTGTAAAAACAACAAACCTAAAGGTGGTCTCAGACTTGTACATATTCACCATAAATCTACACACCTGCATAATCCCACAACTATCCAATGCAATTGTAGTCATTTGTGTCCATTAATAGTCTAATAATAGATAGCTGTGTCGTTGTTTGCTGCAGTTGCTAAAGGATAAAGTCAAACATACTTAACCCATCAAGACCCAGTACTACTTTTGTGGCAGTTTCCAAATGAATTTTTCTCTCTTTAACCTTTCTTAAGTGATTTAACATCATTTATCATATAATATTATCCTCTGTATTTTGCATTTTTCAGTGAAAATCAGGTATTTTCCAATGTTTAATTTACTGATCATGTACTTTAATCATCATGGTAAGAATACATTTGAAGGATATTATATCAAAAAACAGGGTAAACTTAAGAAAAAGTGACTTTTTCAGTAAAATATATCATTAACTGAATGTAAAAACAAGTGTCTCCATCCACTGTCATTTATGAAATTCAGTGGGTTTTACTGGTGAATCAGTGTTGCAGAAGATGACAGCATTTGAGTCTTTATGGGTCAACAAAGCAGTCATCATATATACCTTTAACTATGATTAAAATATAAGGCAGTGTTTTTCAACCTTGGGGTCAGGACCCCTTGTGGGGTCACCTGGAATTCAAATGGGGTCGCCTGAAATTTCTAGTAATTGATCTTTTTTTATTTTTTATTTATTTATTTTTTAACAAATGTACTAATAAAAATCTCTGTTTAGTCGACAGAGACAACCCAATCTCTAACAGACAAACTGTGAAGCTGAAAGTGAAGCACTGTGGTACTGTTTATCTGTCAAATGTTCATTGTGGTCAGTTTCAGATGCTGCAGCTCTTTCATAATTCATAGTTTGAGTTCTTGTTTGTTCAGTATTAACTGTCAGCCTTGTAAATCCAAGCTGGACTGACTGTACATATCCTGACCAAGGAAAATCAAATTCTCACTTTGTGCAGTAATCTACACCTGGCTTTTCTGCCTCCGTCCATAATAATATATATTATATAGACTAAAATTAATGTTTATTTATAACACAGTATAGCAAACTATTACATGATCAAAAACAAATTAATTTTAGCAAACAAAAAAAGTCTCTGTTTTGAATGTCTGGGGTCGCCAGAAATTTGCGATGTTAAAATGGGGTCATGAGCCAAAAAAGGTTGGGAACCACTGACATAAGGTGTGGTGACTCAAATTACTTAGATCACAGGTGTCAAACATGCAGCCCAGGGGCCAAATCCAGCCCACTAAAGGGTCCAGTCCGGCCCTTGGGATGAATTTGTGAAATGCAAAAATTACACTAAGATATTAACAATCCTTTTAGTTCAGGTTCCACATTCAGACCAATTCAATCTCAAGTGGGCAGGATTCAGTAAAATATTATCATAATAATCTATAAATACTCACAACTCCAAATTTCTCTCTTTGTAAATATAAATATTTTCATGTATTTACACAAAAACAAAGTATAATTTTACAAAACATGTGAATAACCTGAAATGTTTTAAGAGAAGTAAATACAATTTTAATAATATTCTGTCTGTTACACTGGTCTACAAGGAAAATGCTTCCAGAATAAAAGTAATGAAATTTTACCACATGAGAGTCACTGATAAAGGAAAATCAAGTCAAAAATGCTGGTTGGCTGAACTTTCCAAGATACAGCCTTGGGTCAAAATGTGAAATTCAAGAATTAACGAGAGAATGGGTTTGACTCAAAAGGAATATTTGTCTCAGAGCTACAAGATCTACTTCAAAACACTGTCTGCACATTAGAATACATTCACTTTACAGGTTCTATTTAGTGGAAGATTTATAAAACTATTATATAAATGTACATAAACCAATATATATGCGTAATAACACTTAATCATATACCTTGAAAACATCAGCAAACCGGCACCTTTGTCATTTATTTTCCAATTAATCTTATTAAAATATGTAACATTTAGCACATTTAATCTCTGAAGCAAATCATTTCTAAAAAAAATTGTAGACTGGTGTTATTAAATGTTTTGTGTATTTGTAGACCCGCTGTGACCTGTAAATTATAATGAACATGTGGAAATGATAAACTGAGGCAGAATATGGTTAAAATTACTCTTATTTTTTCAGTTTGTTCATGTTATTCACATTGTTTGAAAGGATAGTTTGTAGATGCAAACATTTTCATAGTTTAATTTCACTTTTTTCACAATAAAACATAGAGAAAATTTTGGAGTTGCATTATTTATATATTATTATGTTATTATTTTACTGGTGCGGCCCATTTCAGATCAAATTTAGCTGAACGAAAATGAGTTTGACACCGCTGACTTAGAGCGAATCTGAATGTCCACCAGTGGGTGAGGGTGGGGTACACTCTGGACAGGTTACCAATTCATCACAGGGCTGGAAAACAGACAGACAACCAATTACTCTCACATTCACCCCTTGAGGCAATTTACAGTATATGTGTGTGGAGTGTGGGAGGAATGTGAAGAACCCACAGACATGGGGAGAACATGCAAACTCCACTCAGAAAGGCCCACGCCAGCTGGATGAGGGTTCAAACCCAGGATCCTCTGACTATGATGTGACGGAGCTAACCAATGAGCCACAGCGCCAAGCGATTTATCCTGTTTCATGTCAAACACTGTTTTACTTGAAACATGCCAGATGCTTCACGTTCACTGGGACTTTTTGTTGTCATCGCTGCAGATAGTTCACCAGCACCACCTAACAATTTATAGGAAAAAAAAAAAAAAAAAAGACTGTTTAGGACAGGAAGTGGCTTACACCTGTCACAATTCTCCATCTCCATTCATCTGTGTAAAAACAGTGTGATGAAACTGACAGAAATAAAATATTAAACTGATATTTCCACATCATTTTCCTACTGTTCAGCTGTCAGGTTTTAATATCATCTTGTTGTGACACATTTTGCTTCTGAGTATAACAGAGAAGGAGTCAAATTAGTCTTTATTTTGATATTGTCTCTTCATCCTTTACCCCACATTTCAGTAGTAGAGTTTGTCACAGTTTGTATTTATCTTTTTAGCCATTATATACAGTTTATTATGATTCTGTATTTCAGCATATCTCAGCAATAGACACTGTAGACCTCCTCCTTGCCTGTTTTTAAATCTCTTCTTCAAACCCACCTGTTCTCTTTGGCTTTTTAACACTCGTACAATGTTGACATTTTGTTTCGGTTTTTATATTTTAGCTTATTTTAATTATTTAGTTTTATTTGATTTTAATGTTTTTTAATGCTTTTATTAATTTGTATTGTGCTTTTAGTCTTCTGTCCAGCACTTTGGTCCACTGTGGTTGTTTTAAAGTGCTTTATAAATAAAGTTGGATTGGATTGTAAATTTGAGATAAATCAGCCCAATTTACTTTTTATGGACGTTTTTTTTTTTGGTTTTTTTTTGTTTGTTTTTTTTTAGCCATGGCACATGATTTTACCTTTTTTTAAGTATGAATTTATTCAGTTTGTACATTAATCATTGCACTTAGTACAATGATTATAATGAACATAAAAATGAAAAAAGGAATAGGCCAGAAGCAAAAGCTTTTTTTTTTTTTTTTGCCTGTACTTTTCACCTGATGCACTGCTTACATGAAATTAAATGTGTACAGCATCGAGCCTTCACATCATGAAAAAAAAAAAAAAAATCCACAACAACAAATACATATCGACCAACTCAATTCAATATTCCTAAATTAGGGCATTTTTCTGTTTTGTTTTTTTTTACTTTGTCAAAGGAGTGAATAACTTAAAGTCATCATCAGGTCCATTCCATAATTCCACACCCGCAACCCCAGTCCATCTAGACTTCACATTTGTCCTCACTTTAGTCCGTTCACAAATATAAAGATCTCTGATATTATTATTACTCTCTCTTTAGTAGCAGCAGCAGTAGTAGTAGTAGAAGTAGTAGTAGTAGTTTAAGTATTTATATAATCAGCATCAGATAGATAGATTACA